>NC_061117.1:212754138-212766473 GCF_002878395.1 Capsicum annuum | reverse complement strand
AAAATCCAAAAGTTTTTTTTTTCGTTTGTCTTTGATAGTGTCTCTTAAGTTAGGGCCAATTTATTAGTAAATCGTTAATTGTTCAATCTGATTGAACTACGCATACCTGATTCCCTTCCCTCGGGTTGGGATACGTAGGCAACCCTCGGTGGGTACGGTAAATCTTTGTGTTGGGTTTTGTCTTCTTATTAGCCTAGATCTCTCACCCCGTAATCTAGAGTTGTTTTCCAAGTAGACTGATTTCGCTCAGTACTTCTGTTCAACAAATTGGAGTCATGAATGTGGTCTGTCCCATCGACATATGTTTGCGTTAAAAATCCCAGGGGTTTGGAATCGTCTACTCCTATCGAATTTTTTGAGATAACGTCTTGTGTGTTATTACAGGATGGATTTATTCACCAAGTCTAGAGTTCTGATGGTTGTCAAGGTGCCCAAAAAGTTAATCAAATGGTGGAAAATGTTTAACTATGTTGATCAGCAGAAGCTGGTTAAAATATTAGGTGATCTTACGGAACTTCTGCACGTTACCCCTCGTCCAGATCTAATAGAGGCTTTGTTGACATTTTGGGATCTGAGTGGTTTGGTATTTAGGTTTGGGGAATGTGAAATGACTCCTACTTTGGCAGAAATATATGGTTTGTTGCATTTGCCCTATATCGAGAAGGATATGATCCGAGCACGAAATCATACTGGCGTGAGATTTTTGCAGTCATGTGGTTTAAAAAGTAAGGGTATTCGTTTGGGTTGTTTAAGTGATCCGTGGGTTTCCCTAGATTTTTTGTTCGCTAGATTCGGGCACTCGGAAGGTTTTGATTGCTTTTGGAATGAATTTCATGTGACTAAGGAGAAGTGGGAGAGAAAGCGTCTTGAAGTCTTCACCTTCGCTTTGTTAGGTATTTTAGTGTTTCCACTAGAAGAAAGACGTATTAATACCCGTTTGCAATCTATGGTGATGGCCCTATTTCATAAGGATCAAAACGACAAGGGCATTAATCAAGAGGAAAGGTTCAGTCTCATACCCATGATCTTAACAGAAATATATAAGGCTTTAACCGAAGTGAAGGGGGGAAGAAGGTTTTTTGAGGGCAGTAGCCTGATATTGCAGTTATGGATAATGGAGCATTTGCATGCGACTTCTTTAGTTAGACCAGATGTGTTAGATCGTTGTATTCCCAATCGAGTGAAAGCCATGGACTCCAGGCTGTGGTTGGATAAATTCTCGTTACCCATAGGAGTCGACGCTTGGATTGAATTTCTTTAGTCAAGAACCAGGGATAACATTTTGTGGACTTATCTGTGGCTTCGACCAAAGGTAGTATTGTTGGGTTGTCAGACACAGTTCCTTTTAGTTATGTTAGGGCTCAATTGCACTAGACCATACAATCCATCTAGGGTAATGTGCCAATTGGGTAGGCTGCAGGACGTGCCACCAGCAGTGGATCTTCTGAAGAATGTTGAGTACTTCAAGGACCAAGCCTTAGGTGAGAGCAAGTACGAGCAATTTTGGAAGCATGCAACAAAGATAGGTGTGGACACGCTTAAAGAAAGTTTGGATAATCCAGGCCACACTCAGAGATATGAGGTTTGGCTTCAATCTATCCCTCGGGGTATCAGTCAACCCTTACCATCACAGCTTAGAGGAAGAATAAAGGAAGAATACATAGTGGACGACCATCAGGATGAAAGTGTAGGGTTCAAAGTAGAAACACTGAGAGTTCAGTTAGCAGATTTATTCAAGACGGTAGAAAGGTGTCAAAATAATCTTTCCAAGTGCACTCCTCATGAAGCAGGAATACGGGCCCGAAGCTTCTTCCCCGGTATCAGGGTGACTTTACAGGATATGCTACAAAGTTTGAATGGGAGAAAGAGAACTTTAGAGGCAGGTCCATATCAGCCAGGGTCATCACGCAGAGCACCAGTCTGAAAGAGCACTTCTTATCTTTATTCAGTTTGAGTCTTTTTTGTGTCTGTCATTGTAGGGTGGTGTCTGCTTTAAGTCAAAGTCAAGTTATTTTAGAGTCATTATTAGTAATTTCACCTATGTCGTCTTAGGGGTCTATAATTTTGTTTCGTATTTGATGTTTAGTTTTAAAGTGGTCCCAAACTTTTGTACATTTTTATTGTTTTCTTTCTTCAAAATGTTTTGATGTTACGTGTTTCCTTGGTTTGTTTATTTTAGTTTTCGCAAAAAAAAGAAAAGAAAAAAAGAAAAGAAAAAAAAAGGGTAATGTTTATGCACATGCTGCCCGAACTACGCAAGATCTGATTCATGTACAACATGATACGTAGGCAACCTATTTATGGGTTCGATCTAATCATTTTGTTTTGTTGTTTTTCATTATTTTTACTCTTTTAAAGAAAAACAAAAGCCATGAAGAATGATGAAATAAAGGTAGATAACGAGAGAAAAGAAAAGAACAGAGATTGATACAAAAAAAAAAAGAAAGAAAGAAAAAAAAGAGAGGGAAAGGAAAAATAACAATAATAATAATAATAGGTGTAGATAAAAATAAGTGTAGGCAAAAATCAGGATGATGTTAAAGTGACCTCACTACCCTCAAAAGCTGGTAGAAATGAACATGAATTTAGGGCAATTTTACCAATGTGATTCCCATGCTTGTTGTGTTCCCTAATCCTAACGGATGTCGTCTTTGATGAGCATGTTCTTTCAGATAACAGTGGTAGGTTTGCAGCACTCTGGCTGGTCACCCATACTTCACTAGATCCAAAGCAAAGTTCGCCATGGCTAGCAGGGAGATTGAGAATTCGCTCATTGACCCGGATCAGAATCACAGGGAAGAAAGTTCTGAACACAATGATGAGGTAGTAAGGCTTAGGCAACAATTGATAGATTTACACCGGGCATGGGCCAGCGGAATGCCTCCTCCTCCACTCCTTGAAGGTCTTGGGAATATCTCTAATTGTCCACCGCTCTCTCAAGAACAATTCTCTGCTCCTACTGAGTCACCTAAGCACACGCCAGGATTCACTCTGCGACATTATTATCCTGGAAGTTCTGGTGTGCCCTTGGCAGCTCCTTAATCAAGACCAGCCGCTCAGCCAACACCACCAATCACACCGGTATTCGTGGATCCTCCACCACATGAAACTCCCATATATGTTGTGCGTCCCACAATGAGGCTTCCTAGGTCTGCCAGTGAGCTAATGCTGAAGGTTTCAGATAGTCAGTATTATGCCTCGGAGCCTACTTTGCAAATGAATGAACCGTATGGGTACACTCAGCCGCCTGTATTTCCATTTGATATGGAGAAACCTATTGCAGCAGAGGAACATGATATAATAGCCCAAAAACTGAAGAGTTTAGAGCAGGCTATGAGAAATCTGCAAGGGATCGGAGATTATAGGAGTGTTTCCTATAAAGATCTTTGCATGTTCCCAGACATCAATCTTCCCCCCGGTTTTAAGATGCCTAAGTTCGAGAAGTATGCAGGACACGGTGATCCCGTTGCACACTTGAGACGTTATTGGACCCAGTTGAGGGCTGCAGGAGGAAAGGAAGAACTGCTCATGGCCTTCTTTGGCGAGAGTCTGTCTGATCTAGCCTCAGAATAGTTTATCGATCGAGACATCGATAAATGGAACAACTGAGATGATTTGGCTTCTGAATTTGTTTAACATTTTCAATATAACATCGAACTGATTTCGGACGAAAAATCCTTGGTCAATATGAAGAAAAAGAGCACTGAAGGTTTTAGGGAATACGCGATAAGGTGGCATGAATAGGCCGCTAGGGTAAAGCCTCCAATGAAAGAAAGTTGGTAGAAGTTTTCATTCAGGCGCAAGATGAGACCTATTTTCAACATTTACTTCCGCCAATGGGAAAGTCTTTTATGGAAGTCCTCAAAATAGGGGAGATGATAGATGACGGAATTAAGACCGGCCGAATAGAGAGTTTTGCCGCATTAAAAGCCACCACACGAGTGATTCAAGGTGGATCTGGCACATTTGGAGGTAAAAAGAAGAAAGAGGATGTAGCGACTGTCGTAGCTGGAATCCATTCCTATCCCAAAAGACCACCTCGCCCCTATCCCCAATCCCAAGCCCAAGTCTACACCCAAGCTCCATATATTCCTCCCCACCATTACTACCCTCCACAAAACCCTATATATTCCATTCCGCCACCCCCATACCCAGTATATAGCCCACAACCATATGCCCAAACCCCTTCTTACCCGTAGTGTCACGCGCAAGCTTCACAAAATTGCCCATTCGCTCCACCAAATTACCAAAACCCCTCCAAACCCAATTTTTAGTCTAGGACCGAGTATAAGAAAGAAAAGGTGGACAAAAATCAATTCACACCTCTTGGGGAGTCATATGCTAGCTTGTTTGATAGGTTGAGAAAGTTGAAGGTTTTGAGCCCAATTCAAGGAAGGCTTTCAAATCCACCGCTAAGGAATCTTGATTATTCTTTAAGGTGTGCATACTGTTCTGATATGCCAGGCCATGATATTGAGAAATGCTGGCATTTAAATAGAGCTGTCCAAAATTTAATTGACACAAATCAGATGCTGGTCCAGGCCCCAGAGGGTCCAAACATTAACCAGAATCCACTACCAACCCATGCTGAAACCAATATGTTTGAATTGATATAATATGGAAAAGAGTCTTCGAGGGGTTATAAGCCTATTGTCAATATACATACCACTGAGGAGAAATCGGTGAATGTAGCGGAGTCTTTGAAAGCAATGTCATTGAGCCAGGAAGGAATGAGAGAAGATAAAGCCCAAGAAATCACAAATAAACCCCTAATTATAGTACAGGGCACCAGAAGGTATGTTGATTTAAGTCGGGATAAACCTAAGTTAATAGTGGTGGGAGCTCTGAGTCAGCCCATCTTGACGGTGAAGGGGCACGGGCAGCGGCTATTGTCCTCAGACCGGTGACCCAACCTCCGATAGTTGATATGAAAAGAGTTCCCTGGAATTATGGGCGGACTATGATGACCTATCACGGGAAAAAAGTTGTGGAAGATGTAGATGAGGTAAGGGGTTTGACTAGGTTAGAAAGATGCATCGTGCCTGAAAGCTTAAGAAAGTCCCAGCCAACAGTGAGTGGACCGTCGTCTATCAAAAAGCCTATCATTGAAGAAGAAGCCGAAGAATTTTTGAAAAAGATGAAGTTGCCAGAGTATTCAATATTAGACCAACTGAAGAAAACTCTTGCTCAAATTTCCCTTTTATCTTTGCTTTTGTACTCCAAGAAGCATCGTGATGTTTTACTGAAAGTATTAAATGAGGCATATGTTCCAAGGGATATTACAATCAGCCAACTTGAGAAAATGGTTGGAAAAATCTTTGAGGTCAATCGGATCAGCTTTTCTGATGATGAATTGCCGGTCGAAGGTACAGGGCATAATCG
This sequence comes from Capsicum annuum, assembly GCF_002878395.1. Classification (NCBI taxonomy): domain Eukaryota; kingdom Viridiplantae; phylum Streptophyta; class Magnoliopsida; order Solanales; family Solanaceae; genus Capsicum; species Capsicum annuum. Next base: position 212,761,091 of record NC_061117.1, on the reverse strand, counting down.
GGGCCTTTATATTACAGTGAAGTGTGAAGATTTTTACGTCACTCATGTTATGATTGATGAAGGTTCAGGTGCAAATATTTTCCCTATTTCTACTTTGTAAAAGTTGAATATTGGTGCTGACAGGATCAGGCCCAACAATGTATGTGTTAGGGCTTTCGATGGTGCAAAATCAAATTCCATTGGCAAAATAGAACTAATGTTGACCATAGGGCCTATTGAGTTCGCCATAGAGTTTCAAGTATTGAATGTAGACTCCTCTTACAATCTGTTGTTGGGAAGGCCGTGGATCCACAAGGCCGAGGCGGTTGCATCTACATTGCACCAAATGATTAAGTTTGAGCATGACAGGCAAAAAGTAGTTATTCATGGTGAAGGAGATTTGTCAGCCTACGAAGATTCTCCCCTGTCTCTTATTGAAGCAAATAATGTAAAGGAGACATTCGTCTATCAAGTTTTTGATACAGTGCCAATGAATTGTATCCTTGAATGGCAGGCTATACCGGGACCGCAATTGTCTTCTGCTTCTATCATGATGGTGAGTGAACTTTGGAAATACGAATTTGAGCCAGGAAAGGGTTTGGGAGCATCTCTGCATGGCATAGTTCATCCTATATGTACGAGTGAGAACGTGGGCAAGTTTGGTCTGGGATTTGAGCCTAGAGCTAAAGATCTGAAAAAAGCCAAGGGAAGGAAAAAGGAAACATGGTCATTCCCTCGCCCAATGCCACTACTCAGTGAATCATTTGTTAAGAGCGGTGTCACGAAGCATGTGGAATTTGAGTTTGAATTGGTTGATGACTTCTAGAACCTTTTTATTAAAGTTGATATGGTCCAAGCAGGAGAAGGTACCAGTATGGCAGACGTGCAATTCATAGGTCCAGCTGTCCGGCTCAATAATTGGGAAGTCACTCCTCTCCCCGTCAGGAGGGAGTTTTGGTAGTTTATTTTGTTTTTCTTTCTATTTATTCGAGTTATTTCAGGGTTAAAATTCAGATTTTAGTTTGTTTATATTATGTTGGCATTTATGTTTAAACCCTTCTATCTTTTATTTAATGAAATGCAATGTCCCTTTTGTTTTGTGTCTAATATATTTTGTTTTTTCTTTTTTTATACAGTTCTCTTTATGCTGATTTTAATGACATGACATGCATGCGGAATTTTCAGCCTGATCTTAAAATCCAAACTAATCAAGATGTAATGAAGCAGGATGGGGAATATGATTAAGAAAAAGCACTAGAAGAAATAAGCAAAGAGCTGGAACAGTTTGAAGACAAACCGAATCCTAATTTGAATGAGACTGAGCCAATAAATCTAGGGGATCAAGAAGATGTTAGGGAAACTAAAATCAGTGTACATGCTTTGCCACAGCTAAAAGATGGAATGATTCAAGCATTAATTGATTACAAGGATGTTTTTGCATGGTCTTATGATGATATGCCTGGTTTAAGCACTGAATTTGTGGCTCACAAATTGCCAACTGATCCCGCGTTCCCTCCTGTCAAATAGAAGTTGAGGAAGTTTAAAACTGATGTAAGTGTTAAAATCAAAGAGAATATCATGAAACAACTTGAAGCCAAAGTAATTCGAGTTGCTCGTTACCTCATGTGGTTAGCTACTGTTGTTCCCGTACCAAAAAAAGATGGAAAAATTCGAGTGTGTGTTGATTACCATTATTTGAACAGAGCCAGTCCGAAAGATGATTTTCCACTGTCCAACATCCACATTTTGTTAGAAAACTGTGCTAAACACGAGGTTGCCTCTTTTGTGGATTGCTATGCTGGATATCACCAGATCATTATGGATGATGAAGACGCGGAGAAGACATCTTTTATCACACCATGGGGAACTTATTGTTATCGAGTGATGCCGGTCGGTTTGAAGAATGCTGGAGCAACATACATGAGAGCCATGACCACTATGTTTCATGATATGATACGTAAGGAGATTGAGGTCAACGTGGATGATGTGATTATTAAGTCAAAAAGTCAGGCCGACCATGTTAAAGATTTAAGAAAGTTCTTTAAAAGGCTTCGCAGGTATAATCTCAAACTCAACCCAGCAAAATGTGTGTTTGGAGTTCCATCTGGAAAGCTATTGGGGTTTGTAGTCAGCCGTCAGGGAATTGAATTGGATCCCTCAAAAATCAAAGTCATTCATGATTTGCCCTCGCCCAAGAATAGAACGGAGGTGATGAGTTTGCTTGGTAGACTGAACTACATTAGCAAGTTTATTGCTCAACTCACAACCACCTGTGAACCCATATTCAAGTTACTGAAAAAGAGTGCTGCAGTAAAATGGACTGAAGAATGTCAAGAAGCGTTCGATCGAGTCAAAAGATATTTGTCAAATCCGCCCGTGTTGGTACCCCCGAAGCCTGGTAGGCCTTCGATCTTATATTTATCAGTCATGGACAATTCTTTCAGTTGTGTCCTGGGTCAACATGATGTCACAGGCAAAAAAGAGCAGGCTATTTATTATCTTAGCAAGAAGTTCACCGCATATGAGGCCAGGTATACTCTTCTTGAAAGGACATGTTTTGCCCTAAATTGGGTAGCACAGAAGTTGAAGCATTATCTCTCATCCTATACTACTTATCTCATCTCCCGCATGGATTCTTTAAAGTATATCCTTCAGAAGCCTATGCCAACGGATCAATTGGCAAAGTGCCAAATATTGCTTATCGAGTTCGACATTATATATGTGACTCGAACCACCATGAAAGCCCAAGCCTTGGCAGATTATCTTGCTGAGAATCCCATCGATGAAGAGTACGAGCCATTAAAGACATATTTTCCTAACGAAGAAGTGTCGTGTGTCGATAAAGTCATTATAGATGCTGATCCAGGTTGGAGGTTATTTTTTGATGGAACTATCAATATGAAAGGAGTCAGAATAGGTGCGGTTCTTATCTCTGAATCGGGACAATATTTTCCGGTAACAGCACAACTTCGATTCTACTGTACTAACAATATGGCAGAGTATGAAGCCTACATTCTTGGTTTGAGGTTAGCTGTTGATATGGGAGTCCAAGAATTATTGGTGTTGGGGGATTCAGATTTACTCGTCCATCAAATTCAAGGTGGTTGGGAGACGCGAGATTTGAAGCTCATCCCATATCAACAATGCTTGCAGGAGCTATGTCAACGGTTTGTGTTAGTAAAATTTAGGCATATTCCAAGGATTCGCAATGAGATTGCTGATACTTTAGCCACTCTGTCTTCAATGCTCCAACATACTGACAAAGCCTACATCGATCCAGTGCATATACAGAGTCGTGATCGGCATGCTTACTGTAATGCGGTTGAAGAAGAGCTCGATGGAGAGCCTTGGTTCTTGGATATCAAGCGGTACATTCAGTCAGGAGAATACCCAGGATATGACACCAATGATCAAAAGAGAACTATTAGGCGTTTGGCTAGTGGATTTTTCTTAAGTGGGGGAATCTGGTATAAGAGAACCCCAGATCTCGGACTTTTGAGGTGTGTAGATGCAAGAGAAGCCTCGGCAATCATGGTTGAAATTCACTCTGGAATATGCGGGTCGCATATGAATGGTCATGTCTTGTCAAAGAAGATTCTTCGAGCAGGTTATTACTGGCTTACTATGGAAAGGGATTCTATTCAATTTGTTCGGAAGTGTCATCAATGTCAGGTACACGGTGATCTGATACGTTCTCCTCCTGTTGAGTTGCATGCAATGGCCGCTCCATGGCCGTTCATGGCTTGGGGAATGGATGTGATTGGACCGATTGAGCCTAAGGCATCAAATGGGCATAGATTCATTTTGGTAGCCATTGACTACTTAACAAAGTGGGTAGAAGCAGTAACTTTCAAGTCAGTGACAAAGAAGGCTGTGGTAGATTTTGTTCATGCCAATATCATTTGTAGATTTGGAATTCCTAAGACAATCATTACAGACAATGCTGCCAATCCAATAGTCATTTGATGCAAGAAGTATGTCAACAGTTTAAGATCGCACATCAAAATTCTACTCCATATCGCCCAAACGCCAATGGCGCTGTAGAAGCCGCCAATAAGAATATAAAAAAGATACTGCAAAAAATGGTACAAGGGTCTAGACAGTGGCATGAAAAGTTGTCATTTGCATTGCTAGGTTATCGCACCACTGTTCGCACTTTAACAGGGGCAACTCCATATTTATTAGTGTATGGGACAGAAGCAGTCATCTCTGCAGAAGTTGAAATTCCCTCTCTTCGAGTCATTGTAGAAGTAGAGATTGATGATGACGAATGGATAAAAACTTGACTGGAACATTTGAGTTTGATTGAGGAAAAAAGGCTAACATCTGTGTGTCATGGCTAGTTGTATTAGAGGAGGATGGCTCGAGCATATAATAAAAAGGTCCGTCCCAGGAATTTTGAAGTTGGTCAGTTGGTATTGAGATGTATCCTTCCTCACTAGGTTGAAGCGAAAGGCAAGTTCTCCCCTAACTGGCAAGGTCCCTTCGTTGTGAAGAAAGTGTTGCCCAATGAAGCCTTATATTTGACAGATACTGAAGGCAAAATGGCAGAAATGGCTATCAATGCTAATGTGGTCAAAAGATATTACGTATGATATTTGATCCTTTGTTGATTTTATTGCATGTGTAGTACTTTCTTTTTTGAATATTGATATGATAAAGGCATTTTATTCTTCTATCCAAACATTGTGTCATCCCTTGTTTACCCGTTTGAGCTTCATTTTATTTTTTTCTTTCATATCCCTCTTTTGGAATCAAAATAGAGTCAAATATAAATGTCGAGGAAATGAGAATAAAAAAAAAATCAAAATCAAATCAGAACAAAGAACAAGTTGATGGAACTACGTCCGACCTGATTCTCCTCTCTCGGGAGTGAGATACGTAGGCTGCCCTAATTTGGGCTCGGTCCAACCAAATAAAGATTTAAGAATCACCCAGTTAAAAGAAACTGGGGCATGAGTTAATCCTCATTGTTTGAGTCAATTCCAAAAGTTGTAAGTCCTAACCCACTTCAAGTGTCATTTGGGCCTCACGCCATCCTTTCTTTCTAACCCTATCCAAAAGCCAAGTTACAACCAAAGAAAAGACCTTCAGATCAATCTTTGGGGATGTTAAGGCAAAACATGAAAGGGATATGCTGATGTATTTGGGAACTACCTGTCTTCCTCAGCCCAAGGAATCAAGAGAGAAATAAAAATGAGAGAGTCTTATTGGTGAAAACCTTCACGGGCACCATAAGACGATGGTGAGTTGAGAGACAATGAAAATGAGAGAGTCTTATTGGTGAAAACCTTTCCAGGCACGATAAGGTGATGGTGAGTGGAGAGAAATAAAAATGAGAGAGTCTTATTGGTGAAAACCTTTGCAGGCACCATAAGGCGATGGTGAGTGGAGAGAAATAAAAATGAGAGTCTTATTGGTGAAAACCCTCACGGGCATCGTAAGGCGATGAAGAGTTCAAGAGAAAAGTGAAAAGTGAAAAGAAAGAGATTTGTTGGCGAAAGTCTTTTAAGATATCGTCAATCGAATGTGATGTATGAGTCCAATAGATTTGAAGAAGCGGCTCAGCGACAAAGGCACGAACTCAACAACAAATGGGGAGTTTGGATAGGAAGATCGGGCAGCTCAATCCAAAATGCATGTCATACTCATTGGAGTTGGTTGTCATATTCAGATAAGTTTTCTTTTGAATATGGGACATTGCCCTTTTCTTCCATTTACATATTCATGCTTTTTTGTCTTTTCTTATGTCATTTATCAAAATAAAAGTGACCATCATTTCTTTATATTTTAAGTCAAGTTTGTGTCGAAACAAGCGAGAAAGGATTTCAAAAATTTACTACCAGTCTTTCCAATTATATGAGGAAAAGCCAAGGAATAGCACAAGAAAGAAATATCACCGTAATTCAACACGAAACAAAGGAAGTCTATCAACCGACAGGCTGTTGGATTCGTGGAAGCATTCAGATTTGGGAAAAGAGTGCACCTCAGGGGCATGGTAAAATGGAAACCCATTGTTTGATTTAGAACTCATTTCCCTCAATATGGATCCGGGGCAATGATGCGCAAAGATAGGGCAGGTGTCAGCGATTTGAAACAAAGATGAAAGGAATGAGTGCTGGGCAGATACCTGAAAATCCAAGATCTGCAAGCCACCACTAAGTTTTTAACTGACAAATTTTCTTTGTTGAAACAGGGGCAAATTCGTTTCGCTTGATTCAGCTACCATTGGAAATACACATCCATGGGAGTTTACTTTCTGTTCAGGACCCTTCTGAAAAATGAGATTTTACTTTCATGTCAGGACCCTCCTAAAAAATGGGATTTTACTTTATGTTCAGGACCCTCCTGAAAAATGGGATTTTACTTTTAGTTCAGGACCCTCCTGAAAAATGGGATTTTATTTTCTATTCAGGACCCTCCTGAAAAATGGGATTTTACTTTCTGCTCAGGACCCTCCTGAAAAATAGGATTTTACTTTCTGTTCAGGACCTTCTTGAAAAATGAGATTTTACTTTCTATTCGGGTTCCTCCTGAAAAATGGGACCACGCTTTCAAAATGAAATACTGCCTTATGATAATCCTGGTGTGGGAAATTCGAGCAACATTTGTAAGGATACGCACTTCCTTATTTGGTAAATCCAGCAACATTTGTGAGCAAACACACTTTCTTGTTTGGTAATTCAAGCGGTATTTGTAAGGAGATGCACTTCCTTGTTCTGGTAATTCCAGCAACATTTGTAAGGAGATGCATTTCCTTGTTCGGGTAATCCTAGCAACATTTGTAAGGAGACGCACTTCCTTGTTCGGGTAATTCCAGCAACATTGGTAAGGAGATACACTTCTTTGTTTGAGGTAATTCAAGCAACAATTGTAAGGAGATGAACTTCCTGGCCTGGGCAATTCAAGAAACATTTGTAAGGAAACGCACTTCCTTGTTTGAGTAATTCAAGAGGCGTTGGTAAGGAAATACA
>NC_061117.1:212744444-212754038 GCF_002878395.1 Capsicum annuum | reverse complement strand
CACTTCCTTGCTAGTTTTCATTTTTTAGGTGACACACTTTTAACTTAAACTTGTATCTCTAGAAGACACACTTTCTAGTTAGAATCCCTCACTTTAATTCTTAGGAGATGCACTTCCTAGTCTTGATTATTTAATTTTACTCTTAAGAGATGCATTTCTTAGTCAGCGTATTGATTCATCATTGCAACATGCAAGTAGGTATGATGTGACTTTTCCAAAAAGTCTTCTGAGGATAAACTGGGGCAAAAAATTCAATTTCTGTTTTTGAAACTTTACTTTTCTAGCAAATAAACGAAATTTCTCTTTATAATAATATTCGTTTGGGGATAATTTTTTTTTTTTAGTTTTGATGTGGTTTCAAGAGCCCGCCTGAAGAACAGGGTGATGAAATAGCAAGTCAGGAGCCCGCCTGGAGAATAGGGTGAAGAAACGAAAAGTCAAGCAACAAAATGAAGCAATTGAAAGCCAAGAAACAAGTTGGAAAAAATTGCAAGTCAGGAGCCCGCCTGAAGAATAGGGTGATAAAAGTCGAGTCAAGAGCCAACAAAAGCTATATAGATAGGGTTTTTGTAATTTCATTTATGTTTTAACTTGTAATTTTAATTTTGATGTAATAACAGAGCCGCGGACCGAAACCTCAATGGAACCTCACTCGACTCTCCAACTCGGTATAGTCCACCTCTTCCAATCCTTTGAAATACTCGTGACTTGGTTCCCTCATAACTTGGGTAGGTAGGTTGTCCTAATTCAAGACCCGGTAGTCCTTCTTTCTTCTGTTTCTTCCTCTGAATAATGGTCGGGACAAAATTCTGTCTCGTTGTCTACTTCTTTGTCTGAAAACACTGCGTGTTTACATTCAAAGGGGGAATGATGTAGACACGTAATTTTGTCCCCTCAAAAGTTTAATTTTATTCATTTTTTACCTTATCATATCGTGTACCCTCACCCACGTGATTACATCTCACAAAATATAAAAAATAAATAAATAAATAACCAAATCCCTAACAAAACCTATCCTAACTAATTCTATCTTATCCTAACAACCTACCCAATCAAAATAAACCACCTCACCACCCCGCACCCTACCCCCTACCCCTACCCACGTGACCCCCACTACCCACCCTCACAATATATACACACATACTCTCACAAAAAAGGGAACGGAAGGCACTCCAATTGCCATTTTTCTCAAAAAACAGAATAATACATACACAGCCATATACAAACAACATTACACATATCCAATTTTCCATTTTACAGAACTCCATATGTACACAGATCCTCCATTTTTACACTGACCTCACACCAAGAACACACACCATTTGCACACAATAACACTCACAACAAACACACAAAACTTCATCTTCTTCTTCTTCAAGGAGGAGATTTTTCGGCATTAACAGTGAACAAAAAAGAAAAAAAAAAGGGGAATGCCCCGAGGTAATTTGTATTTACTCACCGGTGAATGCCCCGAAGAATTTTGTACAAAAAAGATACTCGTGATCAAGGATCGAGGCATCGGGTAAAGCATAGTTTAGGACTAGCATAGGTTATTTCAGTATTTTTATTTCGGGTTGTAATAATTGGACTGGACTTTACATTTTTGTTTTGTCTTTGTTTTTTTTTGATTACTTTGCGTGCTTTTGTGTGGTTTATGCATTTGTAACATCAACTTAGCCGATACGCTCTGCCAAGTGACCGTGGTTGAACCACGGGATCAAGGGGTGCCTAACACCTTACCCTCGGTCAACAAAATTCCTTAGCCGGCATCTCTGTTCGTAAATCAGTTTAAGAGTCAAATGGTTTCGAAAAGGATTTTCCAAAGGTGACTTGGCACACCGGATTATGCCAAGTGGCGACTCTGAATAACAATATAAATAGTCCTTTTTCGAAGAAAATTTTCATTTTTGTCACTTTAATAAATAAAACCCTTTCGAACTTAAAAATATAAATCTTTTGGAGTATGTTCAAAAAAGGGGTGTGACAGAAAGTGCTTGTTAGGTTACTTCAATAAAACAATCACTTGTCTGAGAGAAAAGTGCTTGTTGAGCAATGTAGCGATCTATCATAGTTGCAACTTGAAAGGTGAGCCCAAGAACATCACTTGTTTGAGAGGAAAGTGTATGTGGGAAAAGAAAGAGTTTACATGGACTCGAAAGTCTTTAATCTTTAGTTTAATGACAAATGCCTTAACCGGATTTGCCTACATGAGAACATAGTTAAATAGAAAACACATTCTTTAAGTTTGAGAGAATTAACGAATGAACTACCCGCTGAGGCCGAGAGACGAATTGGGTAAACAATAGGATTCAACTACTCTTACAATTAAAGCTGTCAATGGAACTCTAAAGTGATTCACAACCCTATTTGTTTAAGAATCTTGGTAACCATAACTCTTGTTTCCCATAACATTGTTAAATTGAATTGATTAGTAACTTTTATTCAATCATTAAAAACCCCCCATTTTATCTTTTCGTATCATTTGTTTAAATTCAACTTGTAGCTATAGTTTCAAAGTAGTTTAATCATCACTCATATTGTTCCTCGTGGATTCGAACCCGACTCCAAAGTTGAGTTATTGTATTGACAACGATCGCTTACACCCATTCAAGAGTGTAATTTGAGCATTATCAAGGACAACTGAACACCCATAACTGCAAGTAGCTTTCCAGGCACCGTGTGATCAATTCGAACTCCATGATTTGCTAAAGATTGAATATCCATAACCATAGGTCATCTTTCGGCAGCAAATCAGGCCAAGATGCCCATAAACTTCCTACTCAAAGCATCTGCTACTACATTAGCCTTACCAGGATGATACAAGATAGCGAGATCATAATCTTTAAGTAACTCTAACCACCGCTGTTGTCTCAGATTCAGATCTCTTTTCTTGAATAAGTACTGTAGACTTTTGTGATTAGTATAGATTTCACATGGCTCATCATAAAAATAATGACGCCAGATCTTGAGTGCAAATACAATCGCAGCTAATTCCAAATTATGAGTCAGATAATTCTTCTCATGGACCTTTTGTTGTCGAGAAGTATACGCCACCACTTTACCATTCTGTATTAAAACACAACCCAATCCAATTCGAGATGCATCATAATAAATAGTGAAACCATCCTCAGAAGTAGGTATGGTCAAAATCGGAGCCGAAATCAATATTGTCTTTAATTTCTGAAAACTTCACATTCATCTGATCATTGAAAAACCACATCCTTTTGAGTTGTTCGTCAATGGAGTAGCTACCTTTGAGAATCCCTCTACAGACCTTCCATAATAATTAGCTAGCCCCAAGAAGCTACGTATCTCTGTAACAGTACTAGGTTGAGGCCAATCTCAAACTACTTCAATCTTCTTTGGATTAATATGAATTCCATCTCTTGACACCACATGCCCATAAAAGGAAACCGTGCCCAACCAAAACTCACACTTTGAGAACTTAGCATAAAGCTTGTGTTTGCAGCACAACTATCAAGTGTTGTCCATGCTCTGCCTCACTTCGAGAGTATACCAAAATGTCATCAATGAACACAATCACAAAATGGTCTAAGTATGTCCTGACTTGTTCATGAGATCCATAAATCCTGCAGGTACATTAGTTAGTCCAAAAGACATCACTAAAAATTCAAAATGCCCATACCTAGTCCGAAAAGTTGTCTTAGTGATATCTTCAGCCTTGATTCTCAGCTGATGGTAACCTGATCTCAAGTCAATTTGAGAAAAGTGAGTAGCATCCTGCAACTGATCGAACATATCATCAATATGAGGAAAAGGGTATTTATTCTTGACTGTTGCCTTATTCAACTGCCTGTAATCAATGCACATTCTCATCATGCCATCTTTCTTTTTCATAAATAGCACAGATACACCCCAAGGTAACACACTAGGCCTGATAAATCCCTTATCAAGTAACTCCTGGAGTTGAACTTTCAATTCCCTCAACTCAGCAGGATCCATACGGTAAGGTGGAATAAAGATTGGTTGAGTCCCTGACATTAAATCAATGTTGAACTCAATTTCTCTTATCGGAGCTAGCCTAGGAAAATCATCCGAAAATACATCAACAAATTCTCAAATAATGGGAATACTATCAACAACAATATCTTCTACCCGAGTTTCATGAAATGTAGCAATGAAACCCAAGCACCCATGATTAATCATTCGACGTGCTTTAATATAATATATTATCTTTCCCTGAGTCATACCTTTCCACACAAAAGGTATTTCTCAAGGAATATCAAAACATATAAGCTTAGCATAACAATCAACCAAAGCATAACATGACTCCAACCAATCCATACCCATAATCACATCAAAGTCGGTCATCGACAACACAAATAGATCAACTATTATGTCCTTACCTTGAAAAGATATCACACAATCTCTACAAAATCTATCCACTGCTAAGGTCTCCCCCATCAGGGTCATAACAATATATGGCACAACAAGAGTCTCAATCCTTCTTTCTATGAATAAAGGAAAAGATGGAGACACATACGAGTATGTAGAACCAGAATTAATAATATAATATGCCTCTTAAGAATTTATAGTAATAATACCTGTGACTACTGCATTAGATGCCTCTATGTCCTTTCTATCCATAGCAAAGAATCTCGGTGGTCCACTTGCTGTCTGAGAACCTTGAGAAACCTATCGACCCTGTCTATAAGTACCTTATGGAGCGATCCTAGCTGGCTGAGTGTGAAATTAAGTACCTCAACATATCTCTGCACCTGAGGAGTAGCTTGACTAGACCCAGAATCTCCTTTGGACAAAACTTAGCAATGTGCCCCCTCTCACCATAAGTATAACAACGACCGCTAACTCTAAAACATCTAGTATAATTCCTGCCATAATTAGAACATTTCGAATGCTGCTCGAACTGAAAAAGACCATTACTCTTCCTCTGTATCTGCTGATGCTGACCCTGTCTAGCTGGAAAACTATTCCTTGAAGATTGACCCACTGACTTTGACTGCGTAGGCCTAGACTGTCCACGATCAAACCCACTCTTTCTCCCATACGGAGCACCACTAAACCCACCTGAGTTACGTACCTTCTTATTTTCTTGATTAATCCTTTCCATCTCATAATAGGACTCAGAATGGAGAGCAGTGTCAAACACCTCAGAATAGGACCCATTATGCACATCGCATGTCACTGGACCATGATAACAAGCCTCAAGTCCATCCATAAATCATCTTACTTTCTCCCACTGATCTGTATCTAAAGATGGAACATACTTGGAGAACTCAGTAAACTTAGCTTCATACCCAGTGACTGTCATGGATACCTGTCATTACTGATTAAACTGGCATCTCATTTCATCTTGTTTGCTCTAGGGAATAAATCTGTCCAAGAACATAGCTGAAAACTCTAACCAAGTGATCGGTGGTAGCGCTACTTGTTTTCCCCTCAACAAAGAAGTCCATCATGCCTCGGGAGACCCTGAGAATAGAAAAGTGGTAAATTCTACACACCGAGTCTCATTCAGTCCCAAAGTAGTCAATATCTTCTCACAATAATCTAAAAACTTTTGAGGCTCAACAGAAGATGGTGTAGCATCAAACTCCGATGGATTAAGATCCATGAAATTCTTAAGATCCTTGGGTTGCCCTACAACTTCAATCGAATGATCAACTAGTAGAGGTGCCTGAGAGATTGCAATATTCAACTGAACTGGTGCCTGCGTCTGTGAAGTAGCCTGAAGAGCTGGAGTTCGACCATGATTGGGCACGAAAGCCTCCAGTACATTCAACATTCAGACCACAACATTGGTATACAATGTAATAGTAGGTAAAGCAACAGGTGTTGTTGCTGGAGTATCATGATCAACCTGGTCCTGTACCCGCTCAGGAGCCACAACTTGGGGTTGGCCCCCACTCTTAAATCCATGCTGAGGATTAGTCTGTGCCCTAGTTCGTGGCCTGGTCGGATGAGACCCAACTCGACCACCACTACGGGTAGGATCCTGTCCAGCACCACATCCAGTAGGTGCATTAGATCGACCAGTGGAGAAAGAACCACTTCTCTTAACCATCTGCAAAATATTATTTAAAGGTTAGACTAAATTCAACTCAACGCACGAGCACTGAATAAAAAATGGAAACTTCCTAAATGTTCCACAGCCTCAAGTTCATAAGTATGGGTGCCTACACACCCCTGAACAAGAATATACTAAACAATGCTCCCCGACCTGGGAGCTAAATCCTAGGATTTGGTACGAACTTTGTCGCATCCCAAAATACCTAATGGCCGTGATTGGCTCCCGCTAACAACACTTGTCGGGAGAACCAATTTTCTATACGTTCACAATGTATACAACACTGAGATAAGAATATGTGCAATCTCAAATGCATGAAATAATCATTAAATGCAAAGTAATTATTCAACAAGATATCGTATAACAATTTACGGAAATAGCTGTAGTTTAGGTAAAAAATCTCTAACCCAAACCCCACACTAGGCTATGGAGCATCTAAACAAAGTTACATGAGTTCAACTTTCGAACATGCAAGCCCAACAAAAGAAATATAAGCTAACAATGACTAAAGTTGGATGAAAGCCTCCACGAACAATGCGAAGTCTCACCTTAGAAACAGAATCCACACGTAATGACCGTCAGTCGCAAGTCTCTCTCTCTGCAACCGTATCTGCAAGTATGAAAGTAAGGAGTGAGATATATGAATATAACCCAGTAAGATCCTCGACCCGCCACTTTAATACCCCTGGAACAAGTGTTAGAAAATACAAGGTACAAAAAAAATACACAAACAATATGTACATAATATCTCTCATAAGGTAATGTTAATAAGATCCAAAAGGAAGTTCAAAAGTGCCACTCTACATCTCAACTCAATCCACTCTCACGACTTGTCATAAATAACAGTGAAGGTGATCGGCCTAGCACCCCGACAAGTCCATGATAGCATATATAATGCCCCAAAAGTCTACTACGGCAGCATGTACAAGCCCTTAACATATTACGGCAACATAAGTAATGCCCCTAACATATTACGACAGCTATGTTTGCCCCTAGAGACTATAACGGCAGCGAAGAAAATATATTCAATGCCCCAACGTCACCTCATATTTCACCTAATTCTCAACACATTTCACAAAATAAATATCCACAGTTATTCAAAGGCTAAAAATCCTATCAGGTTCATGCTTATCCCAACATATGGACTAGGCAGAAAAATATAATTTTTTATAAAGCAAATTTGAAAAGCAAGCATCAAAGCTTAAAGTCTCACTTACCTCTCTAATGACAAGTTTTCTAACTTTGCAATGTGTAGAACATCAACCAACAATAACCAAAAGGATCAATCTAAAACAAAAAATTAAATGACAATATCAATTATACTATTCGGGGTTAAGTCTCAACATCCCTAACCTTTAAGTTTAGAGCTAACTCCTAATATCTCACATCTTAACCCATGAATTTAAAAATAATCTAACAAAAGAGGCTGCCAAAATAGGTCATTGCTCCACCTTATTCAGTCCCTGCCACTTGACGACGACCCATCATAAAGCCCAAAAGGGAACTAATCATTTTCAGCATTAAAAAAACAAAAGAACAAAGAACAAAAGTGGCAAGTCCAGCGGTGAACAGCTAATTAATGCCATAACTTTTTGAGGCTCATACATGCTAAACAATTCCAAAATAGTGACCAATATAAATTACTCTTAATCAACATAGTGATTAATTAATTACTGTAAGTCAATAGCCAGTTGACACAGTAACTACACGCACATTATATATTATTTCATGCTTCTTCTTTATTTCCCCTTTTTTTCGGTACCTATTCAATATTAACAAAATAATTTCCTCACTTCAGTAGTAGATTATTATCCATGGTATCTCCAATATTGAATGATCAACTGATTAGTAGAAAGAAATTATCACCTCTTATTACATAGATTTGACATAATACATGGATACACCACCATAAAGAATTCTTGAAACCATTACCTGAAGGCTAAAATCACTCCAAACAACAACAACAATATTCTGTAAGCTACCAAAAATAACCCAACACGTAACTTTTCTTTTCTCACAGTAGTTAATGGGTCAATTGCCCTAATATACTACTCCTTATCCGTTTCTTTCTTGTAGTCATGAAACTGATATAAGGGAGTGGGTGGGGCCCACGCTTATTAAATCCTCTTAATTAATCTTAATTAATAATAATAGGCCAAATTACTCATTTACTCCTTAATAAAAAAATTTGAGTTATTACATTTTATTCCTACAAGGGCAGTGAAAGTTGGTAATGTTACCACACAAGTTCTCAAGATCAAGAAGTTTGATGATGCAGACAGAAAGAAGATTGAAAAGAATTATAGGGCCAAGAAGATACTTGAGTGTGGCATTGGTCCTAATGAGTACAACAGGATACTTGCCTGTCAAACTACTAAAGAGATCTGTTCAAGAGATGAGGGAACCACTGAAGTGAAACAGTCTAAGGTGGACATGCTGATAAATCAATGTGAGACTTTCATTATGAAAGAGGGAGAGTCTATTCAAGAGATGCACACAAGGTTCACTGCAGAAACTAATGAGCCGCACTATCTAGGCAAAGATATTCCAACCCACAAGGAGGTTAGGTAACTCTTGAGCATTCTTCCAAAAATGTAGGAGAGAAAGGTTAACACAATCACGGAAGCTAAAGATCTGAAAAAAATAGCTAAGAATGAGTTTGTTGGCAATGACAAAACATATGAGATATTGAAGAAACTTGGGAAGCTAAAGGATGAGCCCAAGGATAAAGGCTACTAATGAAACCCTAAGTGCCGAGGATGAAGAGGCGACTTATATTGCTAAGTGAGTTATCAAGGACTTGAAGAAATCTGGAGCCTTCCCCATGAAAGGAAGATCTAGCAAATATATCTGGGAAGGTATATGATACATGTCACAAGTGTGAAAAGCCTGGTCACTACATCAGAGACTGTAATATGTATAGGAGAGAATATACAGAATATGCCAAGCAGAACAATGAGAAGAAAAGGGGCAGAAAACAGGTTCAAGAAGGATATAGCAGAAAAGCTGAAGCTGATAGGGTGGCAATGCAAGTCATAGCTACCCTGAGTGACTCTCTTCTTGATGCTTGTTTTTCGTGGAAATTTTGACTTTTAAGAGTCTCCACTTAATTTATTTGAAAAGGAATTAAGAAAATCTTTATACGATACTTTAAACAATCCAAAATAGAAAAATTATTTAAATTTGAAGATTCTGAGTAAGCGGTTCCTATTAACATTTTAGGAAGGTTTTAAGGAACCTAAACGCCCCCTAACTTGCGGTTATCCAGACTATTTGAAAACTATCTTTGACTAACTTTGTAAAGGAGAAGTTAGTTTTTGAAAAGAAAGCGATTTTAAGAAAATATTTGTATAAAAAATAAGTTTTGACAACTTAGTAGGGGATTTAACCAAGTCTAAGAAAATAAGCACATAAAAGGGAAAAGGGATGAGAAGAAATAAATGATTTGGGCTCTTAAGCCCAAATCCATCACCCTGTCCTAATCTAATTGGGCTTTCGACCCATTTTCACCTGTCCTAATCTATACTTTTGAGCCTTTTTGGCCC
>NC_061117.1:212736620-212741444 GCF_002878395.1 Capsicum annuum | reverse complement strand
GGTTTGCTAGTTATAGGTAGAGTAGTGAACCAATGATCCCTCTATACCTAGTCTTATTTAAAGAGGAACCAGGTTCACCCAGATCTAGTTTAGAGGAGGTTCCTATAGGAGTATGAATAGGCTTTACATCCTCCATATGAAACTTGTAAGTTCTTGAATGTACTTCTACTGGCATACAATATTTCCTGTTGTACTCTGCTTAATTTTCAAATCAAGGAAGAAGTTGAGTTCTCCCATCATACTTGTAACACCTCATATTTTTGGGCTAGAATTTAAACTGTTGTTCTTAAGTAACCCAATAATTCTATGTTTATATATTCTTGATCATCAATTCTATATTGTGGTAATATCTTTTTATATGAATCAAGATCACAAAAATCTCCTAACTCAAAGTTAAGTTGAGGACTCTTCTATCGATAGAGTTTTAATGGATTCTCCAATTAGGATCCAATTTAAATGAGTGTATCTCATAGAATATATCTATTCAGTTGTCCTACTATATATCAAATAAAAGGTCTTTGATTCTTCTTTCCAATGTACTTGGTTTCACATTAATCCGGTATTAGACTGGAAAGTTATGCTCATTTTACCTTAACATGTCCGTCTGTCATCAAGGTGACGACTTGAGGTGATAAGCCATCAACTAAGTGATGACTTATCAACAAGTCATCAACCTTAAATATAATGTGATCAATTCCAGTTACAAATTGATGACTTGAGATAATAAGTCATCACCTAAGTGACTACTTATCAACCAAGTCATCACCCATTACCAGATTACGATCAACCTCAGCTACAAAGTGAAAACTTAAGGTGATAAGCCATCAACTAAGTGAAGATTTATCAACCAAGTCATTGCCCTTAAATAGAAAGGGTCCAAGTTCATCTAAGGGTTGACTACTTAAGTTGATAATCCAACAACTAGTTGATAAGCTATCAACTAAGTCATCAACTAAAAATTTCTGCAATTCTTAATTTTTGTAGGGGTATTTTGGTATTTTCCTCATGTCAAACCCTACCCCTCCCACGACTTAAAGCATCATAAGGCATTATTTTCCCTCATATTCAATTACTTAATATGTTATTTCTTCTCCCACTCTAACGAACAATAAGATTAGGGTTTCTTCCCAAGAACAAGAAACTCAAACTTTCCTCCCCCAAGAATCCAAGAATTCAATTCTCCTCATCAAGAAAAAAACAAGAATCTAAGTTCCTTAGTCCAAGAAGTTCACAAAAGTTTTCACGATTATATCCAAGGCTTTCAAGTTCAAGCTTTCTCCAATAAATCAAGTCTATTAATGTATGTGGGGTTATGAACAAGGGTATCCATTCACCCTTGTGCCCAAAATTGCATAAATTTAATATTTGATTACTCTTTTTGAATTAGGGTTCATACCCAAACTTCTATATATTCTTGAAGCATGTTATTATCATGAAATTTAAAGATTTTAGTGTATATATCAAGAAGTGCCTATGTTATATTTTTAACTTACATGATTTAGATTGTGAATGAGATTGCACTTTCTTGATTTGTTATTGTGAAGTACTTCAAGAATAACATTTAGCATGAAGTTTTGATGTGAATTGATATGAGTTTAAAGAATGAGTTTTAAGCCCTAAGTTTAAGTCTTGAGATTTCAAGAAGATTATATTTTAAGAAATCTTTGATAAGCATATATTCAGATTTAAGCAAGAATTGATCTTTTGATCCTCAGTTAAGATATGAAATTCACACATGTTAGTTTTGATTACAGTTTAAAAAAAATAGATGCATAACTGGTTTTCATTATAAATCCTTATGCTATTTTAAGGTGGATTTCCTACAGAATGGGCATATAAGTAAGGGAGTAGTATTTAGCACCGAGTTAGGTATGTGTCCTAGTTCACATGCCCCAAAACTACGAGCTAATGTAGGTTCAGATTATTTCTATTTATATGGATACTGATACAAATTATGATCACTTAGCTCAGGTCCTACTCCATGGCAAGAGTATGACAGCTCTCCCCAACGTGAGCTTTTTCTCGCAGAGAAATAATATGTTGGACTCCATGATAGCTCACAAATTTTAGAACCAAGTGTTATGGCTAACAAATTTATTCTTATGCTTCATTACTCATGTTTATGATTTTACATCTTAGTTTTATTCAAGCCAAGGTGAGTCATTTACACTTAGCATACATTCTTGAAAATTTTATATGAATATTAAGTTATTTTTTTACTTATGCATTCACCCCACTTGCTCAGTACATTCCAAGAGTACTGATTCACATATACGTCTATGTGCCACATTATTTAATAATGTAGGCACAAGTTGTAGCACACACATCGTAATCAGACAGTTTGCAGCTTCCAGGTCATGAGTCCTTTTGAATCAAGGGATTTTATCAGTCATAGTTCGAGTAGCATTTTGTGTTCTACAGCATATGAGTTCGATCCATTAGGTTCTTTTGGCCATGAACTAGATCAGAATCATTCTCCTTGGGGTAATGCGCCAGGTGCCGTAGATTCGAGATAGTTGGGGTTCATGTCCGGCTACTTACAGTCAATACTACTAGAGGCTTCATAGACAGTCAGTAGAGTTGATGTATTTGATTCCAGTTTTATTTTGTATAAGAAGGGTTGTAATCAATTAAATGTAGTTCTGTATTGATCATATTCAAAAAATATTTATCTTTCGCTTATTTCATTCAGATTTATGCATTTTATTCAGTTGCTCATGAGTTATGCTAGTACAAGGGTTAGCTTGGGATCACTTGTCATCCTAAGCACTGTGTGACATATAGTCAGTAGTCTCAGGGAGTTACAATACTCATCTCAAGCTCACTACTCATCAATCTGGGAAACTCATCACAAAGTGAGCTGGTAGTGGCTCCAAAGATGATATCATCCACATACACCTGAACAATGAGAAGATTCCTTCTTCTAGCTTTGAGAAATGGTGTGTTGTCAATCTTTCCTCTTTTGAATCCATTGTCAAGCAAGAATTTGGACAACCTTTCATACCAAGCTCTAGGAGCTTGTTTCAATCCATAGACTTTGTCCAATTTGAACACATGCTTAGGAAATTCAACATTTTCTAAACCTGAAGGCTAGTTGACAAACATTTTTTTCTTGAGGATACCATTTAAAAAGGCACTATTTATATCCATCTGGAATAATTTGAACTCCATGTACGAGGCAAATACAATGAGAATTCGAATTGCCTCCATTCTAGCCACTAGAGTAAATGTTTCATCATAATCTATGCCTTTTTCTTGGTTATAACCTTGCATAATAAGCCTAGACTTTTTCTAATAGTATTCCCATGTTCATCTACCTTAATGCTGTAAACCCACTTGATCCCTATGATAGTTCTATCTGATGGCCTTGGGACTAGGAGCCAAACCTTGTTTTTCTCAAATTGATGAAGTTTTTTTGCATAGCATTAATCCAATCATGATCCTTCAATAGTTCTTTACATTCTTGGGTTCAATTTATGACAAGAATACAGAGAAAGCACAAAGGTTCTTTGCTCTGTTCCTGTGTGTATGTCTGAGTTCAGAGGAGATAATAGATTGTCAAGAGGATGGGAGGATTGATTCTTCCGACTAGATTTGAGAGGAGTGGGTTGACTAATGTTGGGACCAGTGTTCCCATTGAGGTGTCACCCTCAGGAGACTTATTATTTCCTTCACATGATAGAGGGTCAGGATTTGAAGAAATGGCTTATGATGTGTCACTATTCTTCTAATCTTCTGTATCTTCATCTTCAGTTCCTGATTTTAGACCCTGAGATACAGCTTCATCATCATCCTCAAGTAGCTTTTCTAGAACATTTATTGGGATTCCTAACTCATCATTATCATTATTAGGAGAGCTGCTCTTACTGATGTTCCTAGCTTCATAAAATATAATATGAACACTTTTCTTCACACATTGTGTCCTTTTATTTTAGATCCTGTAAGATTTGCTAGTGGAAGAGTAACCAACAAATATTTTCTCATCACTTCTTAGATCAAATTTTGCAAGATCTTCCTTGCCATTGTTCAGTACAAAGCACTTATAGCCAAAAGGTTTAAAGTAGATCAGCTTAGGCTTCCTTTGGGTTAGAAGTTCATAGGAGGTATTCTTAAGGTTAGATCTTACAACACACTTTTTGGTCATATAGCAGGTTGTATTGATTGCTTCTTCCCAGAAGTTGTGAGCAATCCCAACATTTATAAGTATGGTCTTTCCAATATCCACAAGAGTTCTATTTTTTCTCTCTATAACACCATTTTCCTGGGGTGTTCTGGGAGCTGAAAAATTATAACTGATTCCTAGTTCAGTGGAAAATTGATTGAACTTGGCATTTTTAAATTCTATACCATGATCAGACCTAATTGTTGCAATTTTCTCATCATACTTCACTTGCACTTGCTTTCCAAAAGCCTGAAATAGATAAAAATATTTCATCCTTTGATTTTAGAAAGAAGGTCCGGGTGAATTTGGATTAATCATCAACAATAACCAAGATGTACTTCTTTCCACCTATGCTGGCAAGCTTTATAGGTCCACACAAATCCGTGTGGAGAAGTTGTAGAGGTCTGGATGTACTCACTTCTCTCTTGGTCTTAAAGGAGGACTTTGTCTGGTTTCCTTTTGCACATACATCACACACCTTGGAACTGACAAATTTAACATTTGACAAACCTTGAACCATGTCCTTCTTGACTAATTTATTTAGCATCTTGCAACTAACATGACCAAGTCTTCTATGCCATGTATCTACAACATCTTCTTGTACACTAAGGCATATCATGTTTTTGGACTCACAGGAACCTAAATTAGCAAAATATATATTC
>NC_061117.1:212722561-212733620 GCF_002878395.1 Capsicum annuum | reverse complement strand
AGCCTAAAGAAAGTACATTTTTTGACCTAAATCTGACTTCATTTCCTTTATCACTGGTTTGGGAAACATTGAGTCCATTAACAAAATGGACATTATCAATTGCCTCATTCAATTTGTTCCTAATTTTTCCTTTTCCAACAATGTATCCTTTGTTTCCATCACCAAAGGAGACTACCTCCCTCATAGGATTTAAGCGATAAGAAGTCACTAATTCCTCCATTCATATGCTTTGAACAATCATTATCCATGATCCAGTGGTGGCTACTTCTTCTAGCTTTGCCCTTATCATCTTCATCTTCATCTGAGTTTTCCATCAAGGCAAAGAGAGAGTCATACACTTGAACATAATCTTCCATCATCATCATGGAGACATCTTCATGTTGTTCAGACTCATCGGCATTGTTGACACCTAATTTTTGTCCTCCACGACTAAATTTAATCTTGGGTTTTTTTTATTTTTAATAAAATTAAAATATTTATTTCATCCGAATAATTTTCTTAAAAATATATTTGTATGTAATTTTTTCATTTTAAGTAGCGATTATATATTATCGTGTTCAATTATACGAGATTATACAATTTGATTATTTAAATATTTATTCTATGAAATATCGAATTTTAATTAAAGATTATTTTAAAAATAAATATAATGATTAAAATCTTGATTTTAATCTAATGTATAATCAAATAATTTATTTGGATAAATATGCGTTGATTTTACTAAATCAAGAAGCTCGGGATTAAAAGAAGTATTAATTCGTATCAAATTTTAATTTAATTTAGCCAATCTATTAGATTTGGCCATAATTGAAATTAAATTGATCATAATTGCAATGCAATCCACCAATTGATTTTTAATTTGATCAAAATTAAATAAATTTTACTAAATTTTAAATTTCAATTGGGGTTATATTTAAATAACCCCAAAATTCCCAGAAACTCTCATAACTTCTACCCAATTCCCACCAAAAAACAATTTCTAATTGTACTACATTGTACTATTTCCCCCCAACTTTTTCCTTTCTCAATTTTAAAATTCAAAAATTGTACTACATGGTACAATTTTCCCCGCATTATCTTCCACCTCATCTTATCTTCAATTTTAAAATTTCAAAAACACCCCAAAATATTTTTTCTCCCACATTGGTGGATGACAATAAATAAATCATCATCCCTTCCTTTAAATACTTTTCTCCCATATTGGTGGAGAAAAAGAGGAAAAATCTCATTCTCTCCTATAAATACTACCACTACTTTGGTAGAAAAATGGATTGAAAAGTTAAAAAAAAAAGAGGATAGAAAGGTGAAAAATCCTTTTGAGAAAAATAGTTATTTTTATTTAGTAAAAATTTTTTGTTTCATAGAGTTGGTTGGCTAATCAAAATTTTTGAGTTGCCGGTGACGTTTTTCGGTGGTGGTTGATTCCGACGAAACTCGTAGTCTCGTTTTGCTGCCCCCAAAATGTTAAACACACTTTTTTTTTAGTTTTATTATCATTTTCTTCTTCATCTTTTTCTTTTTCGTAGTTCGTATTTATAATTTTATTTGCTAGAATTGTTTGTTGTAGTAGGGCTTGAAAGCCATAGGATGTTGTGGTACCGATATTTTAATTATTTTCATGTTCATGATATAAAAATGAGCTAGCAATAGTTGTATGTGCCTTTTTTGATTTTATTCTTTGATTATTATAGATAAATTTCAATCTTTACTTAAAAGATGTACTTATGCTTTGTTTAAACTCATTATTGATGGATATGTTTGTTTTTAAGCATGTAAAGTTATTTTCTTCATGTTGAAAAGAATATTTAATATTGATTGTTTTGCCTTTTGACCTTATTCTTTGATTATTTTATATAAAGTTTAGATCTTTGCTTGAAAAACATACCCATGTCTTGTTTAAACTCATTGTTGGTAGATATGTTTGTTTTAGTATGTAAAGTTGTTTCATTTATGTTGGAAAAATAGTTATTATTGTTTGTTTTTCCTTAATAAAAATAGTAATTAGTTAAGTCAAGAATTTGTCATTTGCTTGCTAATTATTTTAATGGATTGCAAAATCCTCATATAAGAGATGAAGTGCTAGCTTTATTTTCCATCCAAGATGTTTATTCCTCTTTTGTTCGCATGTTGTCTTGTCAAAATAATGAGAAAGTTTGTACTTCTGTGGATAAATAGAATTATTTGGATATTTTTGACTCATGCATAGTATGATTGTTGAACGATATTTCACTTTTAGAGACGCTAAACTTTTATGCATATTTTCTTACTCTGGATTGTTATATGTGCTCTTTGTGTGTGTAAAGACTTTATTCATGCCTCTCTTTTATTTATAATATAAAAAGATAATCAACGATGTCTTAGAAATATAAACCATAGGTCATTACACATTTTTCATAAAATTTTGATTGTAATTTAGATGTATGAATTTTCATTAATGTCGCCTTAATTGAAATTTAAAGATTCGCTTTCTTGAAAAGTTAACCTTTATTTTCTTTTGTTATATGGATTAGTGTCTATGTTTGTTCAATTTTAGAAGACATGAGTATTTTTCTTGTTTCCTCATCCCTTTACTTTCGCAAGCTTACGTTGTTTGTTTCTCGCATTAATTCATTGAATATGACCTTCTTCCTTTTACCTTTATTCATTCTTAATATGAACATAAATCATGAGGCATGCAAGTGGATGTCTTTGCTTTGCATTTTATCTATTGTCTCTCACTTTTGTTATACGTGTGCCAGTGTGAATATCATTGTAATTCAAAAATTGATTCTTGATATTTTCTTTTGATTTGAAATATGTCACTTTTATGCCTTGACCGTATATTAATTTCTTTATTTTTTCTTTTCATGCAAAAAATGACTCGAGTCGAAATGAACTCTTCTCCTCTTGCATTTCGTAATGGGCCAATGAGGCCCACATCTTTGAGTCAAGTTCAATGTTTAAACTCAGGGTCGACTATATGGCGTGCGGGTGCTAGAAGATAGACGAAGAAGGAAAATGGGTCAAAATTCATTGATGAGGTCACTAAGAGACTTGAAAAGTCTTGATTTTTATTACTGTCTTCTTTTTATTTATTCATTTAATCATTTACTTATTCATTTATTCGGGGCCTCGAAGTCAAAGTTGTAAACTAATATACGTGAAGCGGATTTTGGGCCAAAAAGGCTCAAAAGTATAGATTAGGACAGGTGAAAATGGGTTGAAAGCCCAATTAGATTAGGACAGGGTGATGGATTTGGGCTTAAGAGCCCAAATCATTTATTTCTTCTCCTCCCTTTCCCCTTTTATGTGCTTATTTTCTTATACTTGGTTAAATCCCCTACTAAGTTGTCAAAACGTATATTTTATACAAATATTTTCTTAAAATCGCTTTCTTTTCAAAAACTAACTTCTCCTTTACAAAGTTAGTCAAAGATAGTTTTCAAATAGTCTGGATAACTGCAAGTTAGGGGGCGTTTTAGGTGCCTTAAAACCTTCCTAAAATGTTAATAGGAGCCGCTTACTCAGAATCTTCAAATTTAAATAATTTTTCTATTTTGGATTGTTTAAAGTATCGTATAAAGATTTTCTTAATTTCTTTTCAAATAAATTAAGTGGCGACTCTTAAAAGTCAAAATTTCCACGAAAAACAAGCATCAAGAAGAGAGTCACTCAAGGTAGCTATGACTTGCATTGCCACCCTATCAGCTTCAGCTTTTCTGCTATATCCTTCTTGAACCTGTTTTCTGCCTCCTTTCTTCTCATTGTTCTGCTTGGCATATTCTTTATATTCTATCCTATACATAGTACAGTCTCTGATGTAGTGACCAGGCTTTTCACACTTGTGACATGTATCATATACCTTCCCATCAGTGATATATTTGCTAGATCTTCCTTTCATGGGGAAGGCTCCATATTTCTTCAAGTCCTTGATAACTCACTTAGCAATATAAGTCGCCTCTTCATCCTCGACACTTAGGGTTTCATTAGTAGCCTTTATCCTTGGGCTCATCCTTTAGCTTCCCAAGTTTCTTCAATATCTCATATGTTTTGACATTGCCAACAAACTCATTCATAGCTATTTTTTTCAGATCTTTAGCTTCCGTGATTGCGTTAACCTTTCTCTCCTACATTTTTGGAAGAATGCTCAAGAGTTACCTAACCTCCTTGTGGGTTGGAATATCTTTGCCTAGATAGTGCGGCTCATTAGTTTCTGCAGTGAACCTTGTGTGCATCTCTTGAATAGACTCTCCCTCTTTCATAATGAAAGTCTCACATTGATTTATCAGCATGTCCACCTTAGACTATTTCACTTGAGTGGTTCCCTCATCTCTTGAATAGATCTCTTTATTATTAAGATGATTTATGGATGGACTTGAGGCTCGTTATCATGGTCCAGTGACATGCGTTGTACATAATGGGTCCTATTCTAAGGTGTTTAACACTGCTCTCCATTCTGAGTCCTATTATGAGATGGAAAGGATTAATCAAGAAAATAAGAAGGTACGTAACTCAGGTGGGTTTAGTGGTGCTCTGTATGGGAGAAAGAGTGGGTTTGATCGTGGACAGTCTAGGCCTACGCAGTTAAAGTCAGCGGGTCAATCTTTAAGGAATAGTTTTCCAGCTAGACAGGGTCAGCAGCAGCAGATACAGAGGAAGAGTAATGGTCTTTTTCAGTCCGAGCAGCATTCGAAATGTTCTAATTGTGGCAGGAATTATACTGGATGTTTTAGAGTTAGCGTCCTTGTTATACTTATGGTGAGAGGGGGCACATTACTAAGTTTTGTCCAAAGGAGATTCTAGGTCTAGTCAAGCTACTCCTCAGGTGCAGAGATATGTTGAGGTACTTATGTTCACACTCAGCCAGCTAGGATCACTCCATAAGGTACTTATAGACAGGGTCGATAGGTTTCTCAAGGTTCTCAGATAGCAAGTGGACCACCGAGATTCTTTTCTATGGCTAGAAAGGACATAGCGGCATCTAATGTAGTAGTCACAGGTATTATTACTATAAATTCTTAAGAGGCATATTCTCTTATTAATTCTGGTTCTACATACTCGTATGTGTCTCCATCTTTTCCTTTATTCATAGAAAGAAGGATTGAGACTCTTGTTGTGCCATATATTGTTATGACCCTGATGGGGGAGACCTTAGCAGTGGATAGATTTTGTAGAGATTGTGTGATATCTTTTCAAGGTAAGGACATAATAGTTGATCTATTTGTGTTGTCGATGACCGACTTTGATGTGATTATGGGTATGGATTGGTTGGAGTCATGTTACGTTTTGGTTGATTGTTATGCTAAGCTTATATGTTTTGATATTCCTGGAGAAATATCTTTTATGTGGAAAGGTATGACTCAGGGAAAGATAATATATTATATTAAAGCACGTTGAATAATTAATCATGGGTGCTTGGGTTTCATTGCTACTGTTCATGAAACTCGGGTAGAAGATATTGTTGTTGACAGTATTCCCATTATTTGAGAATTTGTTGATGTATTTCCAGATGATTTTCCTGGGCTAGCTCCAATGAGAGAAATTGAGTTCAGCATTGATTTAGTGTCAGGGACTCAACCAATCTTTATTCCACCTTACCGTATGGATCCTGCTGAGTTGAGAGAATTGAAAGTTCAACTCCAGGAGTTACTTGATAAGGGATTCATCAGGCCTAGTGTGTTACCTTGGGGTGTATCTGTGCTATTTATGAAAAAGAAAGATGGCATGATGAGAATGTGCGTTGATTACAGGCAGTTGAATAAGGCAACAGTCAAGAATAAATACCCTTTTCCTCATATTGATGATATATTCGATCAGTTGCAGGATGCTACTCACTTTTCTTAAATTGACTTGAGATCAGGTTACCATCAGCTGAGAATCAAGGCTGAAGATATCACTAAGACAACTTTTTGGACTAGGTATGAGCATTTTGAATTTTTAGTGATGTCTTTTGGACTAACTAATGCACCTGCAGGATTTATGGATCTCATGAACAGGTCAGGCCATACTTAGACCATTTTGTTATTGTGTTCATTGATGACATTTTGGTATACTCTCGAAGTGAGGCAGAGCATAGACAACACTTGACAGTTGTGCCGCAAACACAAGCTTTATGCTAAGTTCTCAAAGTGTGAGTTTTGGTTGGGCATGGTTTCCTTTTATGGGCATGTGGTGTCAAGAGATGGAATTCATGTTAATCCAAAGAAGATTGAAGCAGTTTGAGATTGGCCTCAACCTAGTACTGTTATAGAGATACGTAGCTTCTTGGGGCTAGCTAATTATTATAGGAGGTTTGTAGAGGGATTCTCAAAGGTAGCTACTCCATTGACGCACTTAACTCAAAAGGATGTGGTTTTTCAATGATCAGATGAATGTGAAGAAAGTTTTCAGAAATTAAAGACAGCATTGATTTCGGCTCCGATTTTGACCTTACCTACTGCTGAGGATGGTTTCACTATTTATTATGATGCATCTCGAATTGGATTGGGTTGTGTTTTAATGCAGAATGGTGAAGTGGTGGCGTATACTTCTCGACAGCAAAAGGTCCATGAGAAGAATTATCTGACTCATAATTTGGAATTGGCTGCGATTGTATTTGCACTCAAGATCTGGCGTCATTATTTTTATGATGAGCCATGTGAAATCTATACTGATCACAAGAGTCTGCAGTACTTATTCAAGCAAAGAGATCTGAATCTGAGACAACGACGGTGGTTAGAGTTACTTAAAGATTATGATCTCACTATCTTGTATCATCCTGGTAAGGCTAATGTAGTAGCAGATGCTTTGAGTAGGAAGTCTATGGGCATCTTGGCCTGATTTGCTGCCGAAAGATGACCTATGGTTATGGATATTCAATCTTTAGCAAATCATGGAGTTCGAATTGATCACACAGTTCCTGGAAAGATACTTGCAGTTATGGGTGTTCAGTCATCCTTGATAATGCTCAAATTACACTCTTGAATGGGTGTAAGCGATCTTTGTCAATATAATAACTCAACTTTGGAGTCGGGTTTGAATCCACGAGGAACAATATGAGTGATGATTAAACTACTTTGAAACTATAGCTACAAGTTGAATTTAAACAAATGATACGAAAAGATAAAATGGGGGGGGGGGGTTTAATGATTGAATAAAAGTTACTAATCAATTCAATTTAACAATGTTATGGGAAACTAGAGTTATGGTTACCAAGATTCTTAAACAAATAGGGTTGTGAATCACTTTAGAGTTCCAATTGACAGCTTTAATTGCAAGAGTAGTTGAATCCTATTGTTTACCCAATTCGTCTCTCGACCTCAGCAGGTAGTTCATTCGTTAATTCTCTCAAACTTAAAGAATGTGTTTTCTATTTAACTATGTTCTCATGTAGGCAAATCCGGTTAAGGCATTTGTCATTAAACTAAAGATTCAAGTCTTTTGAGTCCATGTAAACTCTTTCTTTTCCCACATACACTTTCCTCTCAAACAAGTGATATTCTTGGGCTCACCTTTCAAGTTGCAACTATGAGAGATCGTTACATTGCTCAACAAGCACTTTTCTCTCAGACAAGTGATTGTTTCATTGAAGTAACCTAACAAGCACTTTCTGTCACACCCCTTTTTTGAACGTACTCCAAAAGATTTATATTTTTAAGTTCGAAAGGGTTTTATTTATTAAAGTGACAAAAATGAAAATTTTCTTCGAAAAAGGAATATTTATATTGTTATTCAGAGTCGCCACTTGGCATAATCCGGTGTGCCAAGTCACCTTTAGAAAATCCTTTTCGAAACCATTTGACTCTTAAATTGATTTGCGAACAGAGATTCTGGCTAAGGAATTCTGTTGACCGAGGGAAAGGTGTTAGGCATCCCTCGATCCCGTGGTTCAACCACGGTCGCTTGGCAGAGCGTATCGGCAAAATTGACATTACAAATGCATAAACCACACAAAAGCACGCAAAGTAATCAAACAATAACAAAGACAAAACAAAAATGTAAAGTCCAGTCCAATTATTACAACCCGAAATAAAAATACTGAAATAACCTACGCTAGTCCTAAACTATGCTTTACCCGATGCCTCGAGCCTTGATCACGAGCATCCTTTATGTACAAAATTCTTCGGGACATTCCCCAGTAAGTAAATACAAATTACCTCGGGGCATTCCCCGGTTAAATAATACACTTTCAAAAATATGATAAACAAGACATTCAACAAATATTCCAATCATTCCAACACTACACCAATCCTAAACTTGCCTACCTGAGCTTACTGTTTGCCTAACCGGTTGACGACATATCGCATTCAACATCAACAATGTATCAAAAATATCATAATATTCACTTTTATCAATTTTCGATTCCCGTCCCCAAATTCATTCCTAACTAATGATTAAACATGCTTTGATTTATCAATTCACTTTTCAAAGTCCGAAACCAACATCAACCAACACATAACACATATTCGAACATACCAAACACGCAACAAATAAATCATCCGCACCCACAACATCACAAAAAGGTTAAAATAAATTAAAGATTCGGTTAGAAGAAATGGACCTCGATGAAATTGATCCTTGCCGATAATAAAGAAATCCGAAGACCAAAATACTCGACCGAAGAACCTCAATCATGAATTTCTAAATCAGTGTCCCGACATCGCCATCCAAACAGAATTCAAACCAAGAAGAAAAACCCGCAGCTCCAAAATCTTGCGCTTTTTGACCAAGATGCCCCTATTTTTGGGCAGCAACAGAACAAATGAGCTTATCA
The DNA here is from genome assembly GCF_002878395.1 of Capsicum annuum. Taxonomy (NCBI): domain Eukaryota; kingdom Viridiplantae; phylum Streptophyta; class Magnoliopsida; order Solanales; family Solanaceae; genus Capsicum; species Capsicum annuum. The sequence continues at coordinate 212,724,889 of NC_061117.1, read as the reverse complement.
CATTGGAATTTCACCAATGAAACCCGACTCTGCTCCACCAGAATTCAAACAAATTCATCGAATTTTCTGATTGAATTGGATTCGATTGAAATCGGACGAGTTCGGGTCGGAGGGGTTTGTCGTGGTCGGGTCGATTGAAGCTGGAATTGGGTTTTTGTTATTGCTATGGGTGATGGCGTGGCAGATCTAGTCGCTGGTTGGCGAGGCAGATCTGGAAGGCGAAGAATGGAGCGGTGTTGGCGCTAGTTCGCCAGAGGGCAAGAGAAAAATGGCGACTGAGGCTTGCGGTCAGTGTGGCGGTAGTCACGTCCGTCGAGGCTCATCGGGGTAAGAGAATGCTAGCCGATGATGAGCTGGCCAGCGTCAGCCATGGATGCCGACGGGCCGTTGGTCGGTCGCCGGCGAGTTTGCTGAAAGAGAGAGAGTGAGAGTCTAGAAAGGGAAAGAGAGAATTTGGTCCCTTTTTTTTTTCTTTTTTGTTCACTCTTAATGCCAAAAAATCTCCTCCTTAAAGAAGAAGATGAAGTTTTGTGTGTTTGTTGTGAGTGTTATTGTGTGCAAATGGTGTGTGTTCTTGGTGTGAGGTCAGTGTAAAAATGGAGGATCTGTGTACATACGGAGTTCTGTAAAATGGAAAATTGGATATGTGTAATGTTGTTTGTATATGGCTGTGTATGTATTATTCTGTTTTTTGGGGAAAATGGTAATTGGAGTGCCTTCCGTTCTCTTTTTTTGTGAGAGTATGTGTGTATATATTGTGAGGGTGGGTAGTGGGGGTCACATGGGTAGGGTTAGGGGTAGGGTGTGGGGTGGTGAGGTGGTTTATTTTGATTGGGTAGGTTGTTAGGATAAGATAGAATTTGTTAGGATAGGTTTTGTTAGGGATTTGGTTATTTATTTTATTTTTTATTTTGTGAGATGTAATCACATGGGTGAGGGTACATAATATGATAAGGTAAAAAATTAATAAAATCGAACTTTTGAGGGGACAAAATTACGTGTCTACATCATGCCCCCTTTGAATGTAAACACGCAGTGTTTTCAGACAAAGAAGTAGACAACGAGACAGAATTTTGTCCCAACCATTATTCAGAGGAAGAAACAGAAGAAAGAAGGACTACCGGGTCTTGAATTAGGATAACCTACCTACCCAAGTTATGAGGGAACCAAGTCACGAGTATTTCAAAGGATTGGAAGAGGTGGACTATACCAAGTTGGAGAGTCGAGTGAGGTTTCATCGAGGTTCCAATCTGCGGCTCTGTTATTTCATCAAAATGAAAATTACAAGTTAAAACATAAATGAAATTACAAAAACCCTATCTATACAGCTTTTGTTGGCTCTTGACTCGACTTTTATCACCCTATTCTTCAGGCGGGCTCCTGACTTGCAATTTCTTCCAACTTGTTGTTTGGCTTTCAATTGCTTCGTTTTGTTGCTTGACTTTTCGTTTCTTCACCCTATTCTCCAGGCGGGCTCCTAACTTGCTATACATCACCTTGTTCTTCAGGCGGGCTCCTGACTTGCTATTTCATCACCCTGTTCTTCAACTGCGCTCCTGACTTGCTATTTCATCACCCTGTTCTTCAGGCGGGCTCCTGAAACCACATCAAAACTAAAAAAAAAGAAAAAAAAATTATCCCCAAACAAATATTATTATAAAGAGAAATTTCGTTTATTTGCCAGAAAAGTAAAGTTCCAAAAACAGAAATTAAATTTTTTGCCCCAGTTTATCCTTAGAAGACTTTTTGGAAAAGTCACATCATACCTACTTGCATGTTGCAATGATGAATCAAGACTCTGACTAAGAAATGCATCTCTTAAGAGTAAAATTAAATAACCATGACTAGGAAGTGCATCTCCTAAGAATTAAAGTGAGGGATTCTAACTAGAAAGTGCGTCTTCTAGAGATACAAGTTTAAGTTAAAAGTGTGTCACCTAAAAAATGAAAACTAGCAAGGAAGTGCATCTCCTAAGGATTAAGTGCAATAACTCGACTAGAAAGTGCATCTTCTAGGAATCAAGACTTTAAGTTAGAAAGTGCATCACCAATGTTGCTTGAATTATCAAAATAAAGAAGTGTATTTCCTTACCAACGTCTCTTGAATTACTCAAACAAGGAAGTGCGTTTCCTTACAAATGTTTCTTGAATTTCCCAGGCCAGGAAGTGCGTCTCCTTACAAATGTTGCTTGAATTACCCCAAACAAAGAAGTGTATCTCCTTACCAATGTTGCTGGAATTACCCGAACAAGGAAGTGCATCTCCTTAAAAATATTGCTGGGATTACCCGAACAAGGAAGTGTGTCTCCTTACAAATGTTGCTGGGATT
>NC_061117.1:212700988-212722461 GCF_002878395.1 Capsicum annuum | reverse complement strand
AATGTTGCTGGAATTACCCGAACAAGGAAGTGCATCTCCTTACAAATGTTGCTGGGATTACCCGAACAAGGAAATGATCTCCTTACAAATGTTGCTGGAATTACCCGAACAAGGAAGTGCATCTCCTTACAAATACCGCTTGAATTACCAAACAAGAAAGTGTGTTTGCTCACAAATGTTGCTGGATTTACCAAATAAGGAAGTGCGTCTCCTTACAAATGTTGCTCGAATTTCCCACACCAGGATTATCATAAGGCAGTATTTCATTTTGAAAGTGTGGTCCCATTTTTTAGGAGGAACCCGAATAGAAAGTAAAATCTCATTTTTCAGGAGGGTCCTGAACATAAAGTAAAATCCCATTTTTCAGGAGGGTCCTGGACATAAAGTAAAATTCCATTTTTCAGGAGGGTCCTGAACTGAAAGTAAAATCTCATTTTTCAGGAGGGTCCTGAACATAAAGTAAAATCCCATTTTTCAGGAGGGTCCTGAACTGAAAGTAAAATCCCATTTTTCAAGAGGGTCCTGAACAGAAAGTAAACTCCCATAGATGTGCATTTCCAATGGTAGCTGAATCAAGCGAAACGAATTTGCCCCTGTTTCAACAAAGAAAATTTGTCAGTTAAAAACTTAGTGGTGGCTTACAGATCTTGGCTTTTCAGGTATCTGCCCAGCACTCGTTCCTTTCATATTTGTTCCAAATCGCTGACACCTGCCCTATCTTTTCCGCATCATTGCCCCAGATCCATATTGATAGAAATGAGTTCTGAATCAAACAATGGGTTTCCATTTTACCATGCCCCTGAGGTGCACTCTTTTCCCAAATCTAAATGCTTCCACGAATCTAACAGCCTATCAGTTGATAGACTTCCTTTGTTTCGTGTTGAATTACGGTCATATTTCTTTCTTATGCTGTTCCTTTGCTTTTCCTCATATAATTGGAAAGACTGGTAGTAAATTTTTGAAATCCTTTCTCGCTTGTTTCGACACAGACTTGACTTAAAATATAAAGAAATGATGGTGACTTTTATTTTGATAAATGACATAAGAAAAGACAAAAAAACATGAATATGTAAATAAAAGAAAAGGGCAATGTCCTATATTCAAAAGAAAACTTATCTGAATACGACAACCAACTCCAATGAGTATGACATGTATTTTGGATTGAGCTGCCTGATCTTCCTATCCAAACTCCCCATTTGTTGTTGAGTTCGTGCCTTTGCCGCTGAGCCGCTTCTTCAAATCTATTGGACTCATACATCACATTCGATTGACGATATCTTGAAAGACTTTCGCCAACAAATCTCTTTCTTTTCACTTTTCACTTTTCTCTTGAACTCTTCATCGCCTTACGGTGAGGGTTTTCACCAATAAGACTCTCTTATTTTTATTTCTCTCCACTCATCATCGCCTTATGGTGCCTGCAAAGGTTTTCACTAATAAGACCCTCTCTTTTTTTTTTCTCTCTACTCACCATCGCCGTATGGTGCCTGTAAAGGTTTTCACCAATAAGACTCTCTCATTTTCATTGTCTCTCAACTCACCATTGCCTTATGGTGCTCGTGAAGGTTTTCACCAATAAAACTCTCTCATTTTTATTTCTCTCTTGATTCCTTGGACTGAGGAAGACAGGTAGTTTCCAAATACATCAGCATATCCCTTGCATGCTTTGCCTTAACATCCGCAAAGATTGATCTGAAGGTCTTTTCTTTGGTTGTGACTTGGCTTTTGGATAGGGTTAGAAAGAAAGGATGGCGTGAGGCCCAAATGACACTTGAAGTGGGTTAGGACTTACAACTTTTGGAATTGACTCAAACAATGAGGATTAACTCATGCTCCATTTTCTTTTGACTGGGTGATTCTTAAATCTTTATTTGGTTGGACCGAGCTCGAAATAGGGCAGCCTACGTATCTCACTCCCGAGAGAGGAGAATCAGGTCAGACATAGTTCCATCAACTTGTTCTTTGTTCTGATTTGATTTTGATTTTTTTTTATTCTCATTTCCTCGACATTTATCTTTGACTCTATTTTGATTCCAAAAGAGGGATATGAAAGAAAAAAATAAAATGAAGCTCAAACGGGTAAACAAGGGATGACACAATGTTTAGATAGAAGAATAAAATGCCTTTATCATATCAATCTTCAAAAATGCAAGTACTAAACATGCAATAAAATCAACAAAGGATCAAATATCATACGTAATATCTTTGACCGCATCAGCATTGATAACCATTTCTGCCATTTTGCCTTCAGTATCTGTCAAATATAAGGCTCCATTGGGCAACACTTTCTTCACAACGAAGGGACCTTGCCAATTAGGGGAGAACTTGCCTTTCGCTTCAACCTGGTGAATAAGGATACGTCTCAATACCAACTGACCAACTTCAAAATTCTTGGGATGGACCTTTTTATTATACGCTCGAGCCATCCTCCTCTGATACAACTGGCCATGACATACAGACGTTAGCCCTTTTTCCTCAATCAAACTCAAATGTTCCAGTCGAGTTTTTACCCATTCGTCATTATCAATCTCTGCTTCTACAATAACTCGAAGAGAAGGAATTTCAACTTCTACAGGAATGACTGTTTCTGTCCCATACACTAATAAATATGGAGTTGCCCCTGTTGAAGTGCGAACAGTGATGCGATAACCTAGCAATGCAAACGGCAACTTTTTATGCCACTGTCTAGACCCTTGTACCATTTTTTGCAGTATCTTTTTTATATTCTTATTGGCGGCTTCTACAGCACCATTGGCCTTTGGGCGATATGGAGTAGAATTTCGATGTGCGATCTTAAACTGTTGACATACTTCTTGCATTAAATGACTATTGAGATTGGCAGCATTGTCTGTAATGATCATCTTAGGAATTCCAAATCTACAAATGATATTGGCATGAACAAAATCTACCATAGCATTCTTTGTCACTGACTTGAAAGTTACTACTTCTACCCACTTTGTGAAGTAGTCAATGGCTACCAAAATGAATCTATGCCCATTTGATGCCTTCGGCTCAATCGGTCCAATCACATCCATTCCCCAAGCCACGAACGGCCATGGAGCGGCCATTGCATGCAACTCAACAGGAGGAGAAAGTATAAGATCACCGTGTACCTGACATTGATGACACTTTCAAACAAATTGAACAGAATCTCTTTCCATAGTAAGCCAGTAATAACCTGCTCGAAGAATCTTCTTTGACAAGATATGACCATTCATATGCGACCCGCATATTCCAGAGTGAATTTCAACCATGATTGTCGAGGCTTCTCTTGCATCTACACACCTCAAAAATCCGAGATCTGGGGTTCTCTAATACTAGATTCCCCCACTTAAGAAAAATCCACTAGCCAAATGCCTAATAGTCCTCTTTTAATCGTTGGTGGCATATCCTGGGTATTCTCTTAACTGAATGTACCACTTGATATCCAAGAACCAAGGTTTTCCATAGAGATCTTCTTTAACCGCACTACAGTAAGCATGCCGATCACGGCTCTGTATATACACTGGATCGATGTAGGCTTTGTCAGGATGTTGAAGCATTGAAGACAGAGTGGCTAAAGCATCAGCAATCTCATTGCGAATCCTTGAAATATGCCTAAATTTTACTAACACAAACCGTTGACATAGCTCCTACAAGCATTGTCGATACGGGATGAGCTTCAAATCTTGTGTCTCCCAATCATCTTGAATTTGATGGACGAGCAAATCCGAATCCCCTAACACCAATAATTCTTGGACTCCCATATCAACAGCTAACCTCAAACCAAGAATGTAGGCTTCATACTCTGCCATATTGTTAGTACAGTAGAATCGAAGTTGTGCTGTTACCGGAAAATGTTGTCCCGATTCAAAGATAAGAACCGCACCTATTCTGACTCCTTTCATATTTATAGCTCCATCAAAAAATAACCTCCAACCTGGATCAGCATCTATAATGACTTCATCGACACACGACACTTCTTCGTCAGGAAAATATGTCTTTAATGGCTCGTACTCTTCATCGATGGGATTCTCAGCAAGATAATCTGCCAAGGCTTGGGATTTCATGGCGGTTCGAGTCACATATATAATGTCAAACTCGGTAAGCAATATTTGCCACTTTGCCAATCGACCCATTGGCATAGGCTTCTGAAGGATATACTTCAAAGGATCCATGCGGGAGATGAGATAAGTAGTATAGGATGAGAGATGATGCTTCAACTTCTGTGATACCCAAGTTAGGGCACAACATGTCCTTTCAAGAAGAGTATATCTGGCCTCATATGCGGTGAACTTCTTGCTAAGATAATAAATAGTCTGCTCCTTTTTGCCTGTGACATCAAGTTGACCCAGGACACAACCGAAAGAATTGTCCCTGACTGATAAATATAAGATCAAAGGCCTACTAGGCTCTGGGGGTACCAACACGGGCAGATTTGACAAATATCTTTTGATTCAATCGAACGCTTCCTGACATTCTTTAGTCCATTTTAATGCAGCACTCTTTTTCAGCAACTTGAATATGGGCTCACAGGTGGTTGTAAGTTGAGCAATAAACCTGCTAATGTAGTTTAGTCTACCAAGCAAACTCATCACCTCCGTTCTATTCTTGGGCGGGGGAAAATAATGAATGGCTTTGATTTTTGAGGGATCCAATTCAATTCCCCGACGACTGACTACAAACCCCAACAGCTTTCCAGATGGAACTCCAAACACACATTTTGCCGGGTTGAGTTTGAGATTATACCTACGAAGCCTTTCAAAGAACTTTCTTAAATCTTTAACATGGTCGGCCTGACTTTTTGACTTAATAATGACATCATCCATGTAGACCTCAATCTCCTTATGTATCATATTATGAAACATAGTAGTCATGGCTCTCATGTATGTTGCTCCAGTATTTTTCAAACCGAACGGCATCACTCGATAACAATAAGTTCCCCATGGTGTGATAAAAGATGTCTTCTCCACTTCTTCATCATCCATAATAATCTGGTGATATCCAGCATAGCAATCGACAAAAGAGGAAACCTCGTGTTTAGCACAGTTGTTTAACAAAATGTGGATGTTGGGCAGTGGAAAATCATCTTTCGAACTGGCTCTGTTCAAATCACGGTAATCAACACACACTCGAATTTTGCCATCTTTCTTTGGTACGGGAACAACATTAGCTAACCACATGGGGTAACGAGCCACTCGAATTACTTTGGCTTTAAGTTGTTTCATGATTTCCTCTTTGATTTTAACATTTACATCAGTTTTAAACTTCCTCAACTTCTGTTTGACAGGAGGGAACGCGGGATCAGTTGGCAATTTGTGAGCAACTAATTCAGTGCTTAAACCAGGCATATCATCATAAGACTATGCAAAAACATCCTTGTAATCAATTAATGCTTGAATCATTCCATCTTTTAGTTGTGGCAAAGCATGTACACTGATTTTAGTTTCCCTAACATCTTCTTGATCCCCTAGATTTATTAGCTCAGTATCATTCAAATTAGGATTCGGTTTGTCTTCAAATTGTTCCAGCTCTTTGCTTATTTTTACTAGTGTTTTTTCTTCATCATATTCCCCATCCTGATTCATTACATCTTGATTAGTTTGGATTTTAAGATCAGGCTGAAAATTCTGCATGCATGTCATGTCATTAGAATCAGCATAAAGAAAACTGTTTAAGAAAACAAAAACAAAATATATTAGACACAAAACAAAAGGGACATTGCATTTTATTAAATAAAAGATAGAAGGGTTTAAACATAAATGCCAACATAATATAAACAAACTAAAATCTGAATTACAACCCTGAAATAACTCGGATAAGCAGAAAGAAAAATAAAATAAACTACCAAAACTCCCTCCTGACGGGGAGAGGAGTGACTTCCTAATTATTGAGCCGAACAGCTGGACCTATGAATTGCACGTCTTCCATACTGGTACCTTCTCCTACTTGGACCATATCAACTTTAATAAAAAGGTTCTGGAAGTCATCAACCAATTCAAACTCAAATTCCACATGCTTCGTGAAACCAATCTTAACAAATGATTCACTGAGTAGTGGCACTGGGCGAGGGAGTGACCATGTTTCCTTTTTCCTTCCCTTGGCTTTTTACAGATCTTCAGTTGTAGGCTCAAATCCCAGACCAAACATGCCCACGTTCTCACTCAAACATATGGGATGAACTATACCGTGCATAGATGCTCCCAAACCCTTTTCTGGCTCAAATCTATATTTCCAAAGTTCACTCACCATCATGATAGAAGCAGAAGACAATTGCATTCCCGGTATAGCCTGCCATTCAAGGATACGATTCACTGGCACTATATCAAAAACTTGATAGACGAATGTATCCTCTACGTTATTTGCTTCAATAAGAGACAAGGGAGAATCTTCGTAGGTTGACAAATCTCCTTCACCATGAGTAACTACTTCTTGCCTGTCATGCTCAAACTTAATTATTTGGTGCAGTGTAGATGCAACTGCCTTGGCCTTGTGAACCCACGGCCTTCCCAACAACAGATTGTGAGAGGAGTCTACATTCAATACTTGAAACTCTATGGCGAACTCAACAGGCCCTATGGTCAACATTAGTTCTATTTCTCCAATGGAATTTGATTTTGCACCATCGAAAGCCCTAACACATACATTATTGGTCCTGATCCTGTCAGCACCAATATTCAACTTTTTCAAAGTAGAAATAGGGAAAATATTTGCACCTGAACCTCTATCAATCATAACATGAGTGACGTCAAAATCTTCACACTTCATTGTAATGTAAAGGCCCCGATTATGCCCTGTATCTTCGACCGGCAATTCATCATCAGAAAAGCTGATCCGATTGACCTCAAAGATTTTTCCAACCATTTTCTCAAGTTGGTTGATTGTAATCTCCCTTGGAACATATGCCTCATTTAAAACTTTTAGTAAAACATCACAATGCTCCTTGGAGTGCAACAGCAAAGATAAAAGGGAAATTTGAGCAGGGGTTTTCTTCAGCTGGTCTAATATTGAATACTCTGGCAACTTCATCTTTTTCAAAAATTCTTCGGCTTCTTCTTCAGTGATAGGATTTTTGATAGACGATGGTCCACTTACCGTTGGCTAGGACTTTCTTAAGCTTTTAGGCACGATGTATCTTCCTGACCTAGTCAAACCCCTTACCTCATCTACATCTTCCACAACTTCTTTCCCGTGATAGGTCATCACAGTCCGCCCATAATTCCAGGGAACTCTTTTTGTATCAACTATTGGAGGTTGGGTCACTGGTTTGAGGACAATAGACGCTGCCCGTGCCCCTTTCACCGTCAAGATGGGCTGACTCAGAGCTCCCACCACTGTCAACTTAGGTATATCCCGACATAAATCAACATACCTTCTGGCGCCCTGTACTGTAATCAGGGGTTTCTTTGTGCTTTCTTGGGCTTTATCTTCTCTCATTCCTTCCTGGCTCAATGACATTACTTTCAAAGACTCCTCTACATTCACCGATTTCTTCTCAGTGGTCTGTATCTTGACAATAGGCTTATAACCCCTCGAAGACTCTATTCCATCATATATCAATTCTAACATATTGGTTTTAGCATGGGTTGGTAACGGATTCTGGTTAATGTTTGGACCCTCCGGAGCCTGGAACAGCATCTGATTTGTGTCAATTAAATCTTGGACAGCTCTCTTTAAATGCCAACATTTCTCGATATCATGGCCTGGCATATCAGAACAGTACACACACCTTAAAGAATAATCAAGATTCCTCGGCGGTGGATTTGAAAGCCTTCCTTGAATTGGGCTCAAAACCTTCAACTTTCTCAACCTATCAAACAAGCTAGCATATGACTCCCCAAGAGGTGTGAATTGATTTTTGACCGCCTTTTCCTTCTTATACTCGGGCCTAGACTGAAAATTGGTTTTGGAGGGGTTTTGGTAATTTGGTGGAGCGAATGGGCAATTTTATGGAGCTTGCGCGCGCCACTGCAGGTAAGAAGGGATTTGGGCATATGGATGTGCACTATATACTGGGTATGGGGGTGGAGGAATGGAATATATAGGGTTTTGTGGAGGGTATTAATGGTGGGGAGGAATATATGGAGCTTGGGTGTAGACTTGGGCTTGGGATTAGGGATAGGGGCGAGGTGGTCTTTTGGGATAGGAATGGATTCCATCTACGACAGTCGCTACATCCTCTTTCTTCTTTTTACCTCCAAATGCGCCAGATCCACCTTGAATCTCTCGTGTGGTGGCTTTTAATATGGCAAAACTCACTATTCGGCCGGTCTTAATTCCGTCCTCTATCGTCTCCCCTATTTTGAGGACTTCCATAAAAGACTTTCCCATTGCCGGAAGTAAATGTTGAAAATAGGTTTCATCTTGCGCCTGAATGAAAACTTCTACCAACTTACTTTCTTTCATTGGAGGCTTTACCCTGGCGGCCTGTTCATGCCACTTTATCGCGTATTCCCTAAAACCTTCAGTGCTCTTTTTCTTCATATTGACCAAGGATTTTTCATCCGAAATTAGTTCAATGTTATACTGAAAATGTTGAACAAATTCAGAAGCCAAATCATCCCAGTTGTTCCATTTATCGATGTCTTGATCGATAAACCATTCTGAGGCCAGATCAGACAGACTCTCACCAAAGAAGGCCATGAGCAGTTCTTCCTTTCCTCCTGCAGCCCTCAACTGGTTGCAATAACGTCTCAAGAGTGCAACGGGATCACCGTGTCCTGCATACTTCTCGAACTTAGGCATCTTAAAACCGGGGGGAAGATTGATGTCTGGGAACATGCAAAGATCTTTATAGGAAACACTCCTATAATCTTCGATCCCTTGCAGATTTCTCATAGCCTGCTCTAAACTCTTCAGTTTTCGGGCTATGATATCCTGTTCCTCTGCTGCGACAGGTTTCTCTGTATCAAATGGAAATGCAGGTGGCTGAGTGTACCCATACGGTTCATTCATTTGCAAAGTAGGCTTCGAGGCATAATACTGACTATCTGAAACCTTCAGCACTGGCTCACTAGCAGACCTGGGAAGCCTCATTGTAGGACGCGCAACATATATGGGAGTTTTATGTGGTGGCGGATCCACGAATACCGGTGTGATTGGTGGCACTGGCTGAGCAGCTGGTCTTGATTGGGGAGCTGCCAAGGGCACACCAGAACTGCCAGGATAATAATGTCCCGAAGTGAATCCTGGCGCGTGCTCAGGTGACTTAGTAGGAGCAGAGAATTGTGCTTGAGAGAGCAGTGGGCAATTAGAGATATTCCCAAGACCTTCAGGGAGCGGAGGAGGAGGCATTCCGCTGGCCCATGCCCGGTGTAAATCTATCAATTGTTGCCTGAGCCTTACTACCTCATCATTGTGTTCAGAACTTTCTTCCCTGTGATCCTGATCCAGGTCAATGAGCGAATTTTCAATCTCCCTGCTAGCCATGGTGAACTTTACTTTGGATCTAGTGAAGTATGGGTGACCAGCCAGAGTGCTGCAAACCTACCACTATTATCTGAAAGAACATGCTCATCAAAAACGACATCTGTTAGGATTAGGGAACACAACAAGCATGGGAATCACATTGGTAAAATTGTCCTAAATTCATGTTCATTTCTACCAGCTTTTGAGGGTAGCGAGGTCATTTTAACATCATCCTGATTTTTGCCTACACTTATTTTTATCTACACCTATTATTATTATTATTGTTATTTTTCCTTTCCCTCTTTTTTCTTTCTTTCTTTTCTCTCATTATCTACCTTTATTTCATCATTCTTCTGGCTTTTGTTTTTCTTTAAAAGAGTAAAAATAATGAAAAACAACAAAACAAAATGATTAGATCAAACCCAAAAATAAATTGCCTACGTATCATGTTATACAGGAATCAGATCTTGCGTAGTTCGGGCAGCATGTGCATAAACATTACCCTTTTTTTTCCTTTTTTTTTGTGCGAAAACTAAAATAAACAAACCAAGGAAAGAAGTAATATCAAAACATTTTGAAGAAAGAAAACAACAAAAATGTACAAAAGTTTGGGACCACTTTAAAACTAAACATCAAATACGAAACAAAATTATAGACCCCTAAGACGACATAGGTGAAATTACTAATAATGACTCTAAAACAACTTGACTTTGACTTAAAGCAGACACCACCCTACAATGACAGACACATAAAATACTCAAACAGAATAAAGATAAGAAGTGCTCTTTCAGACTGGTGCTCTACGTGACGACCCTGGCTGATATGGACCTACCTCTGAAGTTCTCTTTCACCCATTCAAACTTTGTAGCATATCCTGTAAAGTCACCTTGATACCGGGGAAGAAGCTTCGGGCCCGTATTCCTGGTTCATGAGGAGTGCACTTGGAAAGATTTTTCTGACACCTTTCTACCGTCTTGAATAACTCTGCTAACTGAACTTTCAGTGTTTCTACTTTGAACCCTACACTTTTATCCTGATGGTCGTCTACTATGCATTCTTCCTGTATTCTTCCTCTAAGCTGCGCTGGTAAGGCTTGAATGATACCCCGAGGGATATATTAAAGCCAGACCTCATATCCCTGAGTGTGGCCCGGATTATCCAAACTTTCTTTGAGCGTGTCCACACCTAGCTTTGTTGCATGCTTCCAAAACTGCTCGTACTTGCTCTCACCTAAGGCTTGGTCCTTGAAGTACTCAACATTCTTCAGAAGATCCACTGCTGGTGGCACGTCCTGCATCCTACCCAACTGGCGCATTACCCTAGAAGGATTGTATGGTCTAGTGCAATTGAGCCCTAACATAACTAAAGGGAACTGTGTCTGACAACCCAACAATACTACCTTTGGTCGAAGCCACAGATAAGTCCACAAAATGTTATCCCTGGTTCTTGACTCAAGAAATTCAATCCAAGCGTCGACTCCCACGGGTAACGAGAATTTATCCAACCGCAGCCTGGAGTCCATGGCCTTCACTCGATTGGGAATACAATGATCTAACACGTCCGATCCAACTAAAGAAGGAGCATGCAAATGCTCCATCATCCATAACTGCAATATCAGGTTACTGCCCTCAAAAAACCTCCTTCCCCCCTTCACTTCGGTTAAAGCCTTATATATTTCTGTTAAGATCATGGGTATCAGAGTGAACCTTTCCTCTTGATTAATGTCATTGTCGTTTTGATCCTTATGAAATAGGGTCATCACCACAGATTGCAAATGGGTATTAATACGTCTTTCTTCTAGTGGAAACACTAAAATACCTAACAAAGCGAGGGTGAAGACTTCAAGACGCTTTCTCTCCCACTTCTCCTTAGTCACATGAAATTCATCCCAAAAGCAATCAAAACCTTCCGAGGGCCCGAATCTAGCGAACAAAAATCTAGGGAAACCCACGGATCACTTAAACAACCCAAACGGATACCCTTACTTTTTAAACCACATGACTGGAAAAATCTCACGCCAGTATGATTTTGTGCTCGGATCATATCCTTCTCGATATAGGGCAAATGCAACAAACCAGATATTTCTGCCAAAGTAGGAGTCATTTCACATTCTCCAAACCTAAATACCAAACCACTCGGATCCCAAAAGGTCAACAAAGCCTCTATTAGATCTGGACGAGAGGTAACATGCAGAAGTTCCGTAAGATCACCTAATATTTTAACCAGTTTTTGCTGATCAACATAGTTAAACATTTCCCACCATTTGATTAACTTTTTGGGCACCTCAACAACCATCAAAACTCTAAACTTGGTGGATAAATCCATCCTGTAATAACACACAAGACGTTATCTCAAAAAATTCGACAGGTGTCGACGATTCCAAACCCCTGGGATTTTTGACGCAAACATATGTCGATGGGACAGACCACATTCATGACTCCAATTTACCGAACAGAAGTACTGAGCGAAATCAGTCTACTTGGCAACAACTCTAGATGACGGGGCGAGAGATCTAGGCTAATAAGAAGACAAAACCCAACACAAAGATTTACCAGACCCACCGAGGGTTGCCTACGTATCCCAACCCGAGGGAAGGGAATCAGGTATGTGTAGTTCAATCAGATTGGATAATTAACGATTTATTAATAAATTGGCCCTAACTTAAGAGACACTATCAAAGACAAACGACAAAAAAACTTTTGGATTTTTCAGTTAGACACTGACAACACCAATTATGAAGAAAAATCTTTTTGACATTTTTGTTTTTGACAAATAAGTAGAAAAGGCAAACAAAACTCTTTTTTTTTATTTTACTTTTTTTTGAATTTATGGTACTTTGAGAAGACAAATGTAAAACGTAAAAAAAAATTTTTTGAGTTTTTGGATCGTGAAGAACAAAAGCCATAAAGAAATCTAAAATAAACTACGACATTCCTCTTTTTTTTTTATTCTTTTTGACTCACTTTTTCTATTATTATTTTCTTTTTTTATTTTTTTTCTTTTTTGTTTTTACCTACGCACCTTACTCCTAACAATTTTTTTTATTTTTTTTTCAAAAATCAGTCCGTCAAATGACCACGTTACCCTTAAAAATGCAATAGTTAACATGTAAGGATGCTTTAGAGGGGAGTCTCCTACAAAGGGCCATGTGGGTCCCGCTAGGTCTCCGTATGATGCACATAAGCATGACCTAAAGGCTGACCTACGTTGTGGTTTACTAACAAGGCCGTTCAGGGGAGCGTATGGTCGATAGTGGCTGATTTGCTTTCCACCTACTCCATAACACCGACGGCTCCCCCCCTAAAATAAGGGTGACTCAACTAGAGGTTGTGTACAACACGTGTACTACGGACTTGTTGTAGAAAGAAGGCCAGGGGATGGACTCATGATGACAGATATAAAGCGGTAACATATAGGATAAATACTATAAACAAAGAGCACAAAAACACACAAAAGTGAAAACAATAACACAAACAAAATCACAAACAATGCTTATACACTCGTAATGCCAAACAAAGCCGATACGACTCCAAAAATAGCTTGAATTCTGAAAACTTGTCATTCCTCCCCAGCAGAGTCGCCAGAGCTGTCACACCCCTTTTTTGAACGTACTCCAAAAGATTTATATTTTTAAGTTCGAAAGGGTTTTATTTATTAAAGTGACAAAGATGAAAATTTGCTTCGAAAAAGGACTATTTATATTGTTATTCAGAGTCGCCACTTGGCATAATCCGGTATGCCAAGTCACCTTTGGAAAATACTTTTCGAAACCATTTGACTCTTAAACTGATTTGCGAACAGAGATTCCAGCTAAGGAATTCTGTTGACTGAGGGGAAGGTGTTAGGCACCCCTCGATCCCGTGGTTCAACCACGATCGCTTGGCAGAGCGTATCGGATAAATTGACGTTACAAATGCATAAACCACACAAAAGCACGCAAAGTAATCAAACAATAACAAAGACAAAACAAAAATGTAAAGTCCAGTCCAATTATTATAACTCGAAATAAAAATACTGAAATAACCTACGCTAGTCCTAAACTATGCTTTACCCGATGCCTCGAGCCTTGATCACGAGAATCCTTTGCGTACAAAATTCTTCGGGGCATTCCCTGGTGAGTAATACAAATTACCTTGGGGCATTCCCCGATTAAATAATACACTTTCAAAAATACGATAAACAAGACATTCAACAAATATTCCAATCATTCCAACACTACACCAATCCTAAACTTGCCTACCCGAGCTTACTGTTTGCCTACCCGCTTGATGACATATCGTATTCAACATCAACAATGTATCAAAAATATCATAATATTCACTTTTATCAATTTTCAATTGCCGTCCCCAAATTCATTCCTAACCAATGATTAAACATGCTTTGATTTATCAATTCACTTTTCAAAGTCTGAAACCAACATCAACCAGCACATAACACATATTCGAACATACCAAACACGCAAAAAATAAATCATCCGCACCCACAACATCACAAAAAGGTCAAAATAAATTAAAGATTTGGTTAGAAGAAATGGACCTCGATGAAATTAATCCTTGATGATAATAAAGAAATCCGAAGACCAAAATACTCGACCGAAGAACCTCAATCAAGAATTTCCAAATCAGTGTCCCGACATCGCCATCCGAACAGAATTCAAACCAAGAAGAAAAACCCGAAGCTCCAAAATCTTGCGCTTTCCGACAAAGATGTCCCTATTTTCGGGCAGCAACAGAACAAACGAGCTTATCACGTTGGACTTTCACTACTAAAACTCGAATCTGCTCCACTAGAATTCAAACAAATTCATCGGATTTTCTGATTGAATTGGATTCGATTGAAACCGGACGGGTTCGGGTCGGAGGGGTTTGTCGTGGTCGGGTCTATTGAAGCTGGAATCGAGTTTTTGTTGTTTCTATGGCTGATGGCGTGGTAGATCTAGTCGCTGGTTGGTGAGGAAGATCTGGAAGGCGGAGAACGAAGCGGTGCCGGCGCTAGTTCGCCAGAGAGGAAGAGAAAAACGGCGACTGAGGCTTGCGGTCAGTGTGGCGGTAGTCACGTCCGTCGAGGCTCATCGGGGTGAGAGAATGATAGCCGACGATGAGCTGGCCGAAATCAGCCATGGATACCGACGGGTCATTGGTCGGTCACTGGCGAATTTGCTGAAAGAGAGAGAGTGAGAGTCTAGAAAGAGAAAGAGAGAATTTGGTCCCTTTTTTTTCTTTTTTGTTCACTGTTAATTCCGAAAAATCTCCTCCTTAAAGAAGAAGATGAAGTTTTGTGTGTTTGCTGTGAGTGTTATTGTGTGCAAATGGTGTGTGTTCTTGGTGTGAGGTCAGTGTAAAAATGGAGGATCTGTGTACATATGGAGTTCTGTAAAATGGAAAATTGGATATGTGTAATGTTGTTTGTATATAGCTGTGTGTGTATTATTCTGTTTTTTGAGAAAAATGACAATTGGAGTGCCTTCCGTTCTCTTTTTTTGTGAGAGTATGTGTGTATATATTGTGAGGGTGGGTAGTGGGGGTCACGTGGGTAGGGGTAGGGGGTAGGGTGTGGGGTGGTGAGGTGGTTTATTTTAATTGGGTAGGTTGTTAGTATAAGATAGAATTAGTTAAGATAGATTTTGTTAGGGATTTGGTTATTTATTATTTTTTTTTTGTATTTTGTGAGATGTAATCACGTGGGTGAGGGTACATGATATGATAAGGTAAAAAATGAATAAAATCGAACTTTGGAGGGGAAAAAATTATGTGTTTACACTTTCCTCTAGGAAAAGTGATGTTGTAGTGCTGACTCTACTAAGTTGCAGCCAAGAAAGATCATTAAAATGAAGAAAGGTTTATACAATATCAATTCTTCATGGAACTTAAGTAGATTCACAACCCAAACTAGTTATTTACATCAAGGCTCCCATAACTCAAGTAAATAAAATTAGTTACTCATGATATGAAAATCAACAACATATATTGAATTCATAGTCAAAAGTAAGTAAAAAATCATACCCAAAACAAAGCTTCAAATGGAAGATGTTTACAAAAATGTTAAGAAGCCTAGTTGAGAGATTTATGTATATTTGTATTTCTTGTATGTTTTTATTATGTCGAGGCATAGGTAGATATATAGAGCTCAATATTCCCGTGTATCCACCAAATTTTGACCAATACTTTCCAACCACCAAGTTTGAATACGCAGCCCCTCCAAAGTTGACTACTGTATTGATTGAAATACGTAGTCCAAGACCCTTCTATATGATCCACACACCTATGGGATACAAAATTGGGACTCTTATTAATCCATTGGTATTTTGAACAAGTCAAATGTACTTTACAAGCTCCCACAAAAGCCCAATACATTTCGGGACTCCAGCTAGAGTCAATTTCTGCACTTTGGTTTCGTTGAGCCATTCCGGGCCTTATTGAGTTGTTTACACTTGATTTGAAGCTTATATATCCTTAATATATCATTATTATCCATTCAAAAAGAATAATTATTAAACACCACAAATTAGAGCTCAAAACAACACAACATTCAAGATGATGAACTCAAAACACAAGCTAAGCATAGGCTAATTGCATATTGAGTTTAAGCTTATTGTTTTGGCTCTTTTCTTGATCCAATTAATCTATGAACATTATAAATAATTTATTTCACATATAAACACATAATAACAACCTTATTAACTCATTAAAACATATTAGAACCCAACACAACAGACTAGACAAACGCCTAGCTCAAGCTAGTCACACTAGTTTTCTCGGTTGAACTCTAAATGTTCAAAGTGAATCAAAACTTATGTAAAAACACCATTAAGCATTATAAAACCATATTTGGAAACATGAATGCTCATTTATGTCATTATATGCACATATATCATAATAATCATCCTCAAAATAAGACTTAAAAGGGCTACAATAGTAATGCTAGAATACATAAATACACCCAACATCAACACCCAACACTTAAAACCTTGTTCATCCTCGAACTACTCTTCACTGTAAGTATCATGAGCTGGGGAACCTACACTTCTACTACATGTAATACATTCAGATAGTACTACAATAACTACATAAAATGCAAGTTTCTACACTAATCATGTCACAAATATAATGGAAAGCTCATGAATCCTACTTTCAAAACATCCTAGCCTCAAGAATTTACTCACCTTGTTGGCAAACTCATGCTCAATTTTCAGTCAAAGACATCTTAAAAATCACTCATATTCATCAAACATGTGCCCCTCACAACAAGAGAGTTACTCATAAATACTCACAATAATGCAATTTATAACAATGGGTACAAGAATAAAATTATGCTCACTCTCACAAAGAATTCACAAGTTACACATAATGAACCATATGCTTGCCCTTAGTATAATGCTCTACTAATATTCGAATGTAAAACTTATTCCGGGTTGTAATGTAGGCTATGGGATGGATAGAAACTATTTTAGCCAATAATAGTGACTATCCCCTCTAAGTGCTTCAATACACTACATTATACATTTAAAACAAATATTCAACAACCAAATTACACCAGAAATCTTTTCTTTACCCCATTTCTTTTTGTTTTTGCCCCAACTTTATTCAAGACATTAACAACAATTATGGTAGGAGTATTTCCCTTTTACACCACAAGTCAATTCTCAAATCTTCTTCATACACCGGTTATTGTTACGCACCCCTATAGTAGCCACCCTCAACTAAAGCTATTCGCCTTGGTTGAGGTGCACATTGTCCTAAATGGACCAGGGACAAAACAGGTTCATTGTAGCAAAAACTGGGCAACCAAAAAAGAATGAAATTTCTTTCATACTTTCTATAGTTCCTAACCATCACAATTTAGGCACACAATGAACTTTTCCTTAGAGCTTCACTTTCACTTTCCTCCTTCAGTTTCACAAACCTTCCTACTTAGTCCTTTATATTATAGCGCTTAGAAGATTTGGATCAAATTAAGGTCAATCAAGGAAGGGGATTAGGCTTCACATGAGGTTTGTAAAGAGAAGGCTAAAGTCTCAATGGGTTTAACTAAGATAATGCACAATGGTAGGTAAAAAGAAGGTATAAAACAAGGGTATTAAAGAAATGCCTATATTTCTCTTCACACACACCGGACAAGTTTTAGACATCACATGCAACAAGGAATATACAAAATACCTTACAAGCACATGGCACATGTTCAACTCAATAGAATCATCATAGACTCTAAACCAAACATTAGCACAAATTCAAAATTAAGCCAACACTTACAAGAGTCACAAACATGAGCCTAAGAGTGTCAAAAATAGCAATTCACACAATTCAACATACTTTTACAAACAAACCCCCTTGCATCATGTAATCAAAAATAGCACCAATAAGAGTACCTCACTTATTCCAAACCTAAAACAAAAATTGAGCCAAAATTTAGGAATTTCCCACCCACACTTAAAAATATACTTTGTCCCCAAAGTGAATTTTTAAATAAAGCGATATGATACGAGAATAATCACAGAAATAAACTTATGTGGGTGTGCATTGAAAGAAACCAAGTGTATGTGCAAGAGAAGTGTAATTAAAGGCCCAAATACACACCAAAACAGCCCACTTCATACACTAGAGGGGCAGCCCATTCTTGAAGGGCCTTTTTGATCATTTTAACTTTTATTTCTTTTTTAATATATAAGGAACATGTAGGGTTTTATTTACTTAGTTTATGAATGAAATTATAAGTCTTACTAGACAAATAAACACAAGTCCTCTTTCCTTGAGGCACCCAAAACCAAAATTTGGGCTTAGACAAGTGTAGAATCACTTGTGTTTGCATTTGCTTGGAAACATTGATGCTTGGGAGGTGGATTCCCATCTTGTGTCTTTGTAAGAGATAGGTTTATTGTTGTGTCTAGTGTTAAGGGTCCAAGAGTTATCATTATTGGGTTCTTAACATTATACCTTCATGTGGTCTATTTATATATCCTTTTTCTTTTGTAATCTTGTGTCCGTTTTGTATCTTATATTGTGAAGACGTTTTTGTTGTTGTTATTCTTCTTCTCATTGTTGTTTCATCTTGTGTTCTTAACTTAGTTTTTTATTGGCTGTAAAATGTGTCAAACACCTAGTTATATTGTCCTTCTTGTATTTCATTTTTGAATCCGAGAGTGATCTTCAAAAGGGTCCTCGATTCTTTGAATTAGTGGACTATTTTTGGTGTGTTTGGACTGTTTTGAGCCAATTCCGTGTGTTCCTTGGTTTTCTTGTATCATTTGGTATCAGATCCCTCTTTGGTGTTGTTCTTACAATACCAATGTTGGCCTTTCTTGCTAAGAAATTAAGAAAAAAAACAAATTTGGTGTTCTTGTTGTTCTTGGCCTTGAAAGTGTTGTTCTTGTTGTTCATCTTGGCCGAGGTTGCTTGTAGCGTCTAGATATAGTAGTCCTTTGGTGTGTATTGTTGTTTCTTGTGTTAGTTTTGTGATTCTCTAACACTAAAAAGTGTCTAGATCTATATTTGAGCTTGAACTTGTTAAAGTTGTGTTGTGAACAAGGACCTAGGGCGAGAATTTGTGACTTGTGGCCGGTTGGGTCTTGAATTCATGAATATTGTTGTTATTATTGAAGGATTGTTATGGTGTTCATATTATTCTTCATCTTATCTTACAACTTAAGACAACTAAAAGTGTAATATAGATTCAAAAAGGTGAACCTACAAGTTGTAAAGTTGTTTGTGAGAAGACTTGAGCCTTCACTTGACTTGACATCTACTTTTCAACCACTTTTCCTTGTTTCAAGGGAACATGTTTTGTGAGAATTGTACAAAGTCAATTCTTGAATTTTGAATATTAGGCTTAAAGGAGATTCAAGACATATAATTTCCCTCCAAAACCAATTGTTTCCATTAGATAGTAACTAAAGTTTGTAAACTTCAACAAGTAACTAATTGTGGGGCCGTGACCAATGGTGTGCTTCCACATCACCCAAGTTACTGTTCACAAGAAAATTTTAAGCTCAAATTGTGATCTTTTAGTTTCATTTTGTTGTCTCATTAGTTTCGTTTGTTGATTCCAATACTAACTTACAAACTAGTGACAATTTACTAAATTGTGAGTTGGTTTTGAAACCATTTTTTTCGTGTTTATGTTTCTTTGTGTGTTTTTATTCTTTTGATTCATTGTACACACTCGGTTCACCTCTCAACGTCTCATAGATTACAAGCAAACTTACAATAATTGTGAGATCAAAAGTGAGAAAATCTAAGGAACAAAGGATTAAAGAGAGAGTATGAGGACTATTCTTTGAACAACTAACTTGTTTATTGTTTTGTAGGTAACTTCTTGGCTACAATGGACAACAATGCTCTTGGTTCTATCTTGGAAAGACTTGAAACTATCAATCGAGGATGTCCTCAATCCAAGGAGAGATGTCTACTATGAATGAGAGATTAGATCGAATGGAGAGTCGAAGGAACTCTCGTGCTTCTACTCCTCGACTCCATGTTTCCTCAAGTGGTCATGACCAAAACCCTTCCATCACCATTGACCCCGAGACTTTGCATACAAAAGTCAACCCTTCAAGTTTACCACAAAATGCCATGAGCCAAGTTACTAATTACCTTCAAAATCGAGAACAAGGTAGATCACTTCTCCCACAAGTTGATCAAGTCCCACAAGAATGACTTAGAGGCCCATTCCCTCCCATCCAAGATCCACAACCGAAGCTCCACATTACCAAAATAGCCTCCTCAACCGAAACTCCACTTCCACAAAACTGATATGTCCATATAGAGGAGTATGGAAGAAAGGGACATGAAGTATATAAAGTCTACGATGATGCTTATATGATGGAAGGAGACTTGAGTTAGATAAGATTGAAGCCAAGTCTCAAGATGGAGAGGAATCCGAGGTTCAAAATAAAGATGTTGGTCGAGACTTGTTCATATTGAGCTCTTGGGTTCTTCATGTTTTTCGAACTATTTTGAGTGCTTGTTTTTGAAGTGGCCAATTGAACGAAGTGAAGCCGTGAATTTGTGGGCAAATTCTTCTTAAGATGGAGAGGATGATACGAGAATAATCACGAAAATAAACTTATGTGGGTGTGAATTGAAAGCAACCAAGTGTATCTGCAAGAGAAGTGTAATTAAAGACCCAAATACACACCAAAATAGCCCACTCCATACACTAGAGGGGCAGCCCATTCTTGAAGGGCCTTTTTGGTTATTTTAACTTCTATTTGTTTTTTAATATATAAGGAACATATAGGGTTTTATTTAATTAGTTAATAAATGAAATTGTAAGTCTTACAAGATAAAGAAACACAAGTCCTCTTTCCTTGAGGCACCCAAAACCAAAATTTGGGCTTAGACAAGTGTAGAATCACTTGTGTTTGCATTTGCTTAGGAACATTGATTCTGAGAGGTGGATTCCGATCTTGTGTCTTTGTAAGAGATATTTTTATTATTGTGTGTAATTTTAAGGGTCCAAGAGTTACCATTATTGGGTTCTTAACATTATACCTTCATGTGGTCTATCTATCTATCCTTTTTCTTTTGTAATCTTGTATCCGTTTTGTATCTTGTATTGTGAAGTCATTTTTGTTGTTCTTCTTCTTCTTCTCATTCTTGTTTCATCTTGTGTTGTTAACTTAGTTTGTTATTGGCTGCAAAAGGTGTCAAACACCTAGTTATATTATCCTTCTTGTATTTTATTTTTGAATCCGAGAGTGGTCTTCAAAAGGGTCCTCAATTCTTTGAATTAGTGGACTATTTTTGGAGTGTGTTTGGACTGTTTTGAGCCAATTCCGCGTGTTTCTTGATTTTCTTGTATCATGATAGAAATACTCCCTGAGGCCTCTAGGCCTAGTTAAATGCATCTTCACATAGAGGAGATCCTTGGAACCCCACACTTATTTTATGCCATGATCCTTAGTGCAAGATTATGGTACTCAGACTTCCCATTAACCTGTGACTCAACCAAAAACAAAACTTTTTGAAATAAAAACTAAAGACTGAAAATTAAAAAGAAAAAATACCTTAGTTTGGGTTGCCTCCCAAGAAACGCCTAATTAAGTATCGCGGCATGACTTAATCATGTTTTTTCCTCCACCTTGAGGATAT
>NC_061117.1:212688223-212697988 GCF_002878395.1 Capsicum annuum | reverse complement strand
GTATAGAGGGATCATTGGTTCACTACTCTACCTATAACTAGCAAACCGAACATTGTTTTTAGTGTTAGGATGTGTGCTAGTTTTCAGGAAAGTCCAAAGGAATCTCACTTGAAGGCATCCAAGAGGATTTTAAGATATCTTAAAAGGACTCCTGGCCTACCTGCTAGTGAAAATTTTGACCTGGTTGGATATGCTGATGCTAATTATGCTGGATAACTGGTTGATACAAAAAACACGTTGGGAATAGCTCATTTTCCTTGGATCATCCTTAATCTCTTGGGTTACTAAGAATCAGAACTCAGTGGCACTCTCCACTACTAAAACTGAATATATTGTAGCTGCATCATCTTTTGCTCAACTGTTGTAGATCAAGTAGCAGCTTGATGACTTTGGCATCCTCTTAGACTATGCCCTTGTACAGTGACAACACAAGTGCCATCAATATGGAAAAGAATCCAGTTCACCCAAAGAACAAAACATATTGATGTTAGGCATCACTTTTTGAGGGATTATGTGGAAAATAGCTTGATCAAAATGGTATTTTGTAACACTGAAGATCAGATTGCTGACATCTCTACTATACACCTAGTAGAGAACCTTTTTAAAGAAATAGGTCAAGAATAGGGCTGGTGAGACCAAGTTAAATGCAAATTAATCTCCTTCGTCCTCTTACTATGGCTATGACTTGGTAAGCAGGTACCCAAGTTGGATAATTTCACCTATGTCTAACCTAGTCTTATATCTTTTGTCGATACACACCCATGATAGGGATAAAAAGATAGGGAGAAGGGTGAAATAGCCCAAGTTCTATGTACCTAAGTGTACTCAGATTATCATGTAAGGACCAAGTACCTATTTGGGCCATTATCACTTTATTCTGAAATAGTAGCCACAATTTCTTTACCAGCAGAAGTGCCCAGTAAGCTTTAACACTCAAATGTAACATTTTTGATCTAGTTTTAATTGTTAAAGGATTCCACAATGAAAAAGTATGTGCAAAAAACAACAACAACAAAATAATATATATATATATATGTATATATATGTATTTTCCATATGTACATCCATGTATATAGCTCTAGGAAAAGAAGGTTGGTTCATTCTCCCCTGGAACCTCCTTTCCCTATCCCTAGTGGGTCTGGTTTCCCAAAAGTTGTTTCTTTTATGACCCTAGCACTACTGCTTCTTGTCTTTATGGGCCTCTTTCTGAATAGTGCTTGATACTTTCTCCTGATTTTTGCATGAATTTTTTTGGTGCTATTTTTCTCTCTCCCTTCTCTAATCTTCCCTGCTTATGTCAGTTTTGTCTCAATGGCCATAAGTTAACATATGTATGCTTTTCTATGCCTGGTTTACTGCTTAACCTCTTTGATGATGCCAAAAAGGGGAAGTTAAGAAGTAGGTGGTGATTGGTGATAGTGAGTGAAGGCAGGGGTTCTCACACTTAAAGAAAACATGATGCTTATACTCAGGGGGAATAAGGTGAAGAACTCATTAGAGATATCAGTTATAGACACGTAATTTTATCCCTCTCAAAACTTAATTTATCTATTTTTAGCTCACCTTACCACGCACCCTCATCCGTATAATTATACCCTACAAAAATACAAAAAATAACAATCCTTAACAAAATTCCTAATAAATTTTATCTTGTTTTAATCTATCCTAACAAACTTTATCCTCACACCATCCCATACCTTTACCCTTCACCTACCCTATCCTACCATGTGACCCTATCCATTTTCGAGAACTTGCATCAATACACACTAGGAATTTTTCCATTTAGGTTTATATACAACACACAACAATAATAAAAAGGGAGAGGGGCCCACAGGGAATAATCCATACAAGAATACACCCTCCATTCATCATCTTCTCCATAGATATATTCACACACATATAGGGGGAGGCCATGAACAGAGAGAACACATACACACAGAGAACCCACATCATCATCATCTATATCTTCTATACTAACCCACCCAAAAATACAGACACACCAAGGAAACATTGCTTCGTAAGAAATGCACACACATAGGGAGTTGAGAAAAAGAGAGTTATGAAGAGAGAGCTATAGAGGGAGACCAAGAAGACAAAGAGTGATCGGAAGAGGGGATTGGTGCGAGGTTCGATCCTTCGCCAACCTTTTTTCGGTGTAAAACTTTCATCAAAATCGATACCGGTTCATCATCTGGTTAACCA
The DNA here is from genome assembly GCF_002878395.1 of Capsicum annuum. Classification (NCBI taxonomy): domain Eukaryota; kingdom Viridiplantae; phylum Streptophyta; class Magnoliopsida; order Solanales; family Solanaceae; genus Capsicum; species Capsicum annuum. The sequence goes on along the minus strand of NC_061117.1, from coordinate 212,695,786 downwards.
GCTCTCGAAGAGTCTAAATTTCTTCATTATTTTCTGGGATTTGTAAGGGAACTTGGCAAAAAACGTTAAGTTTTGTTCAGAAAATGTGGACCAGCAGTGAATTCCTCACTCAAATTGGTCCAGTTTCGAATCAGTTTCTGCGTCTAGCTTTGTGTACGGGTCGGGTTTATTCTGCTTCTTTCTACTCAATTCTTTGGTCTTCGTACTATTTTGGGATTCATAGTGCTATCCGTCTCCGTCGATTTATTGGGGTCAGTAGCGAGTTTCTATTTTGCGATATTGAGTTTAGAGCTTGTTCGTCGTTGAGGTGCTATTCAGGCTTTTGGATCTGGTTTTCTTAAACACTGTTATCAACATAATATCAAAAGGTCAATTTCTTTAACCCATTGCCTCTTCTCTATTTTAATTTGTTGAAACGACCATGACTATGTGTTGGGTGATTATGAATGCTCGATGTTGTTGATGTTATGACCATGCACTTGATGATGTGACTTTGATTGTTTGAGGAATTAATTTGATTAGTTTTAATGGTGTGATTGATAAAAAGAAAGTTGGGGGAGAGAATTAAAAATTTAACAAAAAGAGTAGATTAGGATTAATTTTGTTTGATTGTTGATATGAAACGTGATGGAATTATGATATGTTGAAATAGATAGGCCAATGTAGGTTCGAGTAGGCAAATTTAGGATTAAGTGTCTTGTTGAATGTTAGAATGTGGAATGTGTGTTGAACGTTTTATAATTTATCGTGTTTGATTAAAATGTACTATTTGGCCGGGGAATGCCCCGAGGATTTATGTCTATTTTTTAGGGAATGCCCCGACATATTATGTTGGTGGAAGACATTCGTGATGAAGGTCTGAGGCATCGGGTAAAGAGTAGAAGCATCGTTAGGTTAGCGTAGGATAGAATAGGATTTCTTTTCTCGCATTTTTCTATTTTGGACTGTATAATTGGACTGAACATTATTATTTTGGTTTTGGATTATTGTTTGATATTTGTTTATGTGTTTTATGTGGTTTATACATTCGTAGTGTTAAATTAGCCGATATGCTCTACCAAGCGACCGTGGTCGAACCACGAGATCAAGGTGTGCCTAACACCTTTCCCATTGTCAACAGAATTCCTTAGTCAGAATCTCTGTTTGCGGATCAGTTTCTAGAGTCAAACTATTTTTAAAAGGATTTTCAAAGGTGACTAGGCACACACGATTTATGCCAAGTGGTGACTCTGAATAAAATGTAAATAATCCTTTTTCAAAGAAAATTTTCAATCTGTTGTCACTTTAATAATAAAAACCCTTTCAAATTTAAAATGAATCTTTTTTTTTTGGTTGAAAAAGGGATGTGACAGCTCTGGCGACTCTGCTGGGGACTTTTCAGAATTCGAGCTAAGTTTGGAGTTGTATCGGCTTTGTTCGACATTATGGGTATATAAACATTGTTTGTGTTACTGTTCGTATTCATTTTATCAGTGTTGAGTGCCTACGTGCTCTTTGTTTACAATTTTACTTTATGTGTTACCACTTTATATTTGGCTTCATGTGTATAACCCGAGTCATTTTTTCTACAACAAGTCTGTGGTACATGTGTTGTACACGACCTTTAGTTGAGCCACCCTTATTTTAGGAGGGGGAGCCATTGGTGTTATGGAGTCGGTGGAAAGCTCTCGTAGCCATTATAGACCATACGCACCCCCGAACAGCCTTATTAGTAAACCCCAGTGTAGGTCAGTCTTTAGGTCATGCTTATCTGCATCATATTGAGATGTAGCGGGACCCACTTGGTCCTTTGTAGGAGACTCACCTTTAAAGCATCCGTACGTGCTAAGTGTTGCATCTCTGAGGGTAGTGTGGTCATTTGACAGAACGATTTGGGGAAAACATGTGTTAGAAGTAAAGTGTGTAGACAAGAAAACGTTGAAAAAAGGGAGAAAAAGAGAAGGTGAGTCAAAAAAAAAAGGAGGGTTTTGTAAGTTTTTAGAATTCTTTATGGCTTTTGATTTTTTTTCACAATCCAAAAATTTAAATTTTTTTTTACCTTTCGCACTCATTTTCTCAAAAAAAAAAAAACATCCAAAAGATTTTCCTTTTATTTCTTTACCATGCATTCATAATTCAAAATTTCAAAAATATTTTTTTTCATAGTTGTTGGTGTCAGTTTTATGTGAAGTGTCTAATTGAAAAACCCCCAAAAAATATTTTATTAACGGCTTTTATCATTTTTCTTTGGTAGTGTCTCATAAATCAGGGTTCAGTTTGCTAGTTAATCCTTAAGTGTCCAATCTGGATGAACTACGCACCCCTGATTCTCCTCTCTCTGGAGTGAGATACATAGGCAGTCTATTGTTGGTTCGGGGATCTTATTTTAAAAAATTCAAAAAAGAATTTCTTCACTCTTCATTTAGGGTAGGTGTTTCATATACCTCTTTAAAAGAAAACTACAAAAAGATTTTCCTTTAATAGTTTTAAGTTTCATTTTCGTATGAAATGTAAAATTGAAAACCCAAAAAGATTTTCTTTGGTAATCATATGTTCCATTTTGTATAGAAATCTGAAAAAAAAAAAACTAAAAGATATTCTTCACTCTTTATTTAGAGTAGATGTCATATACATCTTTAAAAGAAAACCAAAAAAAAAAAAATTCCTTTAATAGGTTCAAGTTTCATTTTCGTATGAAATTCAAAACTGAAAACCCAAAAAGATTTCTTTGGTAATAATAGAATTTCACTTTGTAGAAGGGTGTTTAAACCTACAAAATATAAAAAAAAATTCGTCAATTCTTTGGACAAATTGTTATTTTCTTTTCTTCTTAAAGTTTCAAGAAAAAAAAAAGAGTTTAATTTGGCCATTTTGGAAAGACTTCACGAACTATGAACACCTGATTCTCCTCTCTCGAGGGTGACATATGTCGGCGCCCTTCTTGGGTTTGGTGACCTTTTCAAAAAGAAAAAAAGAAGTTTTTGAAAAAATGCTGAATTCTAACACATTGGTTATCTCTTATTCAGTTAGTTTAAGGTGGTTGGTTTGTGGCATTTTGGCTGGCCCTCCATATTGCACCAAGTCATCAAGAAAGTTATGGCCAACAAGGATACCGAGTTTGTTGTCACTAATCAGATAGGTCGGGAAATAAGAATTTAGGAGCTAATGAAGAGATTCAAAAATTAAGGCAGGAAATGATAGAAATGCATCGAGCTTGGGCTAGTGGGTTACCACCTCTTCCAGTTCCCATTGATAATCTGGAGTAACTTTCTAGCTTGCCTCCTATGTCACATGCACAATTTCCCATTTTTGTTGACATGCCACAACATGCATCAGGATCGACTCCGGGGCAACAATATCCAACCATTTCCAATGTTAATTTCCTCACTCCCCAATCCAAGACTACCACATACTTGGCTCCACCTGTTGTTCATGCTTTTACGGCGCCACCCCTACCCGAAGCTTCTACTTTGATGTTCATCCCCAAGTTGTGCCTCCCTACTCTACAAGAGATTCTGCATTGAATATTACTGGTGATCAACGTTATGCTACCGAGCCTACATTCAAGTTGACTGGTCTTTTCGGTGACACTCACCCGCCTGAATTTCCTTCTAACACTGAGAAGCCTGTTATGACAGAAGAACAAAAGGAAATGACTAGAAAATTGAGAAGTCTGAAAATGGCTATGAAGAACTTTCAAGGACTTGGGGGTTGCAAAAGGGTCTCATATAAGGACTTATGCATGTTTATAGATGTCAACCTTCCTCCTGGCTTTAAAATGCCAAAGTTTGAGATATATGGTAGACATGGGGACCCAGTGGCACATTTGAGACATTATTGTTAACCAGTTAAGGGGCTCTGAAGGGAAGGAAGAACTACTTATGACATATTTCGGGGAGAGTCTTTCAAGCCTAGCTTCAGAATGGTTTGTTGATCAAGACATCGACAAGTGGATTAGTTGGGATGACCTAGCTAATGAATTCGTGCAACAATTTCAATACAATGTTGAGTTGATTCTTGACGAGAAATCCCTAACTAATATGAAGAAGAAGAACACCGAAAGTTTCAGAGAATATGCGATTAGATGGCGTGAACAAGCTGCTAGGGTAAAACCTCCAATGAAAAAAGGTAAGATAGTGGAGGTATTTATTCAAGCATAGGACAAAACATATTATCAACACTTGTTACCGGCATTAGGCAAGCCGTTCATTGATGTCCTTAAAATGGGGGAGATGATAGAAAAGGGAATTAAGACTGGTCGTATTATGAGTTTTTCAACATTGAAAGCGACTACTCAAGCAATTCAAAAGGGTTCAGGAAGTGTTGGGGAGAAAAAGAATGAGGAAAATGCATTTGCTATTATAGTTGGACAGCAGGAAAGGTCAAGAAGACCACGCCATTGTCGATCTCAGGCTCAAGCTCAAGTTTATGCTCAAGCTCCACATAATCACTCCCAAAATTCATTATGCTCTGTTCCTCCACATCCATATCTAGTGTATAATGCACAACCACATGTTCAAACCTTATCTTACCCACAATAGCATACCCTAACGCAACAGAGTCATCCTCTAACTCAACAAACATACCAAAACCCTTCTAAGCCAGATTTTTTATCCAAGACAAATGATGAAATGAGACAGAAGTCAAGAGATAGCTTCACACCAATTGGAGAGTCATATGCCAGTTTATTTTAGAGATTGGCATAGGAGGGCATGTCGCTCCTCTCCTTAGGCACACTTTTAATCGGCATTAAAGAAATTTTGATCATAATGCACGATGTGCGTATCATTCTGATGCTTAGGGTCATAGTATTAAAGATTGTCGAGATTTGAAAAGAGAAATTGAAAAGATGATTCAAGATGGATCGATTATGATGTAGAATATTGATAGTGAGGAAAGCTCTAGTCATGCTGATATGCAAACTAGTGGCTAAGTTGTCAAACTGAGCAATTGAGAAGTCATCCCTTTCCTTACTAGGAAGAGGTCTGGTAGTTTGTTCTGTTTTCTTTTCTGTATCTGAATTATTTTAGGATTGTATTTTGGAATCTATCTTATTTTGTCCCTTTGTCGTTATGTTCAAACCCTTCTATCTTTTATTTTAATAAAATTGAGTGTCCTTTTTTTGTGTTTTAAATATGTGTTGTTTGTTTGTTTTCTTTACATAGTACATTTTATGTTGATTCTAGTGATATGACATGCTAGCGGAATTTTCAGCCAGATCTTAAAATCCAGTTTAAGCATGAACATGGAATCAGAGGGTTAAAGTCAGCAAAAGAAAGCATCTGATAAAATAGGTAAAATGCTGAGACATTTGGTGACAAGTTGAAGCCTTCTTTGGGAATTAAGACACTTATTTTGAGAATCACAAGAATAACTTGGTCATCAATTAAAATACATTCCTCAATTAGGTCAAATAGTGGCTGCGTGAACAGAACAAAAATCAGCTCCACCAAAATCTTGAGTCATTCAATGTGAGAAATAGCAACAAAAGTGGAGTTGTATGCTAGAAAAATGCAGAAGAAGTAGTGACACATAGACTCAGTCAAATTTAATGCTTAAGAGATATCACAAATGATATTCATCTTTCATTTTCATATTACATGATGTGTACAGGCATTTTCAAGGATTGATATGATGAAGGCATTTCATTCTGCTATCCAAACATTGTGTCATACTTTGTTTACCCCATTTGAGCCTTATCATTATTTTATTTCATACCCAACTTTTCGAATCAAGATGGAGTCCGCAAAACTCAAAAGAAAAAGTGTCGAGCAAAAGAACAAAGTCAGAAAGTTTCAAAAAAAGAAATGAGAGAAAAAGTATGTCAAAAAGAAAAAAAAAGGAGAGTGTCAAGAAAGATAAATTTAGAAAAGTCCCAAAGAGAAAAAGAGCCAATAAAAAAAAGAGAAAGAAAAATCAGATCAAAAGAAAGAACAAACTGCCAGAACTATGCATGACCTGATTCTCCTCTCTCGAGGGTGAGCTACGTAGGCTGCCCTACTCAGGGCTCGATCCAACCAAATAAAAAATTAGAATTGCCCAGTCAAAAACTGAGGCATGAGTTAATCCTCATTGTTTGAGTCGATCCCAAAGTCAAAAGAAATTGGGGCATGAGTTAATCCTCATTGTTTGAGTCGATTCCAAAAGTTGGAAGTCCTACCCTACTTTAAGTGTCGTTTAGGCCCCATGTAATCCTTTCTTTCTAACCCTATCCAAAAGACAAGTAAAGACCTTCAGATCAATCTTTGAGAATGTTAAGGCTAAGCATGCAATGGATGTGATGATACATTTGGGAACTACTTGTATTCCTCAGCATAAGAAATCAAGAAAAAAATAAAAAGAAGAGAGTCTTATTGGTGAAAACCCCACGGGCACCATAAGGCGATGGTAAGTTGAGAGAAATAAAAAATGAGAGTCTTATCAGTGAAAATTCATACGGGCACCGTAAGACGACCGTGAGTTGGGATAGATGAAGATAAGAGAATCTCATAGGTGAAAACCCTTACGAAAACCATGAGGTAATGGTGAGCTAAGAGAAAGAAAGATGTTATTGGCAAAAATCCTTCAAGGTGCCACTAGCCGAATGAGTTTTTTCAAGGTTATTAACTCAATAGCAACTAGTAGAAAGTGTGGATGAAAAGATCAGGCGAATTAATCTAAAAGACATGACATAATCATTAGAATTGGCTGTTACTTTTATATAAATTTTTGCTTCTTTGTTTCAAAAGGGGACATTCATTGTCTTTTCTTTCTTCTCTTTATTTTTATTTTATTTTTCTTAAGTCAGTTATCCAAATAAAAATTATTGTCATTTTTCTCGTTTTTGAGTCAAGTCCATGTCAAAACAAGTGAGAAAAGATTTCAAAATTGGCTACCATCTCCTTCAATTGCACAAAGCAAGACAAAAGGCCAACACATGAAAGAGACATGATTGTGAGCCGAAGTAAGGCATGCAAAAAGTTTTGTCAGCAGATAAGTCTGGGAACTCATGGAAATACCAAGGTTCAAAGGGGTTATCTGAGGAGCATGGCAAAGCAGAGATACTGTGTTTGTTTCAGAGTCACTCTTAATCATCTGAGTTTGAGTCAATAAATCAGCAAGTCAATGGCATATTCTAAGGGTTGGGAGAAAGGTTAAATGTGACAAGGGCAAGAGTGATCACCACAAAAGCTAAAGCCACAAACCAGCCACCATGTTTTAAACTCACAAGTTTTCTTTGATGAAACAGATAACATATTACATTCAAAGTAAGGACTTCAAAGTGTAAATATCAAGGGTTGCAATGCGTCACTTTTACAAATGCAGGAAGCAATGTTGCTGCACAGGTTTAATAGTCATATCATGGTAAAATTCACCATTCTATATTCCTCGGAGACACACTTTCTTGTCTAGGGATTTCAGTTTTTATTTGTTCGATGATACACTTCTTAAATTGAACCTTTAATCCTAGAAGACGTACCTTTTAGTCGAGTCATTCTCTTTGATTCCTATAAGACGTATCTTTTAGCCGAGTCATTCCCCTTAACCCCTAGAAGACGTATCATTTAGTCGAGTCATTCCCTTTGATTCCTATAAGATGTACCT
>NC_061117.1:212677889-212685223 GCF_002878395.1 Capsicum annuum | reverse complement strand
TCACCTTACCACGCACCCTCACCCGTATAATTATATCCCACAAAAATTCAAAAAAACAACAACCTTTAACAAAATTCGTAACAAATTTTATGTTGTTTTAATCTATCCTAACAAACTTTATCCTCACACCACCCCATACCTCTACCATCACCTACCCTATCCTACCACGTGACCCCATCCATTTTCAAGAACTTGAATCAATATACACTAGGAATTTTTCCATTTTGGTTTATATACAACACACAACAATAATAAAAAAAGGGAGAGAGGCCCATAGGGAATAATTCATACAAGAATTCACCCTCCATTCATCATTTTCTCCATAGATATATTCACACACATACAAGGGGAGGCCATGAATAGAGAGAAAACATACACACAGTGAACCCATATCATCATCATCCATATCTTCTACACTAACCCACCCAAACATACAGACACACCAAGGAAACATTAACAATTTTTTCTTTTCTTAGCAAGAAACGCATACACACAGGGAGACGAGAAAGAGAGAGTCACGAAGAGAGAGCTATAGAGGGAGACCAAAAAGATAGAGAGTGATCGGGAAGAGGGTATTGGTGCGAGGTTCGATCCTTCACCAACCCTTTTCCAGTGTAAAACTTTCATCGAAATCAATTTCGGTTCATCATCCGGTTAACAAGTTCTCGAAGAGTCCAAATTTCTTCATTATTTTCTGGGATTTGTAAGGAAACTTGGCAAAAATCGTTAAGTTTTTTTCCAGAAAATGTGGACCAGCAGTGAATTCCTCACTCAAATTGGTCCAGTTTTGAATCAGTTTCTGCTTCTAGCTTTGTGTATGGGTCGAGTTTATTCTTCTGCTTTCCACTCAATTCTTTGGTCTTCGTACTATTTTGGGATTCGTAGTGTTGTCCGTCTCCGTTAATTTATTGGGGTCAGTAGCGGGTTTCTATTTTGCGATATCGAGTTTAGAGCTTGTTCATTGTTGAGGTGTTGTTCGGGTTTTCGAATCTGGTTTTCTTAAACACTGTTATCAATATAATATCGACAGGTCCATTTGTTTAACCCATTGCCTCTTCTCTATTTTAATTTGTTAAAACGATCGTGACTATGTGTTAGGTGATTATGAATGATCGATGTTGTTGATGTTATGACCATGCGCTTGATCATGTGACTTTGGTTGTTTGAGGAATGAATTTGATTAGTTTTAATGGCGTGATTGATTAAAAAAAGTTGGGGGAGGGAATTGAAAATTTAAAGAAAAGAGTAGATTAGGATTAATTTTGTTTGATTGTTGATATGATATGTTGAAATAGATAGGCCAATGTAGGTTTGGGTAGGCAAATTTAGGATTAAGTGTCTTGTTGAATGTTAGAATGTGGAATGTGTGTTGAACGTTTTATAATTTATCGTGTTTGATTAAAATGTACTATTTGGCCGGGGAATGCCCCGAGGATTTATGTCTATTTTTTAGGGAATGCCCCGACATATTATGTTGGTGGAAGACATTCGTGATGAAGGTCTGAGGCATCGGGTAAAGAGTAGAAGCATCGTTAGGTTAGCGTAGGATAGAATAGGATTTCTTTTCTCACATTTTTCTATTTTGGACTGTATAATTGGACTGAACATTATTATTTCGGTTTTGGATTGTTGTTTGATGTTTGTTTATGTGTTTTGTATGGTTTATACATTCGTAGTGTTAAATTAGCCAATACGCTCTACCAAGTGATCATGGTCGAACCACGGGACCGAGGGGTGCCTAACACCTTCCCCTCGGTCAACAGAATTCCTTAGTCAGAATCTCTGTTCGTGGATCAGTTTCGAGAGTCAAACTATTTTGAAAAGGATTTCCAAAGGTAACTAGGAACAAGTGGCGACTCTGAATAAAAAATGTAAATAATCCTTTTTCAAAGAAAATTTTCAATCTTTTGTCACTTTAATAATAAAAACCCTTTCAAACTTAAAACGAATCTTTTTTTTGGTCAAAAAAAGTATGTGACATCAGTGATAGGGGAATTCTTGTGGCTTGTGTTGCTGAGTCCTGCTGGTAGACTGTATGCTTCATGGATGTTTGAAGATGCTGATTGCTCACCTCTTTTTTTTATATGATAGTATCGGGGAAAATTTTCTAGTCCTTAGTTTAAATGATTGAAAAATTGTGTGTTGGGATATGTTTCCTAGAGATTATGTAATGACAAAGTTTCTACCATTTAGAAAATAGGTTGGGCTCACCTTTCTCTATCACATGTCACAGCTGCCGCAAAGTACAAAAGATGGTGAAAAGCTAGTTCCACCTTTTGTATCAGCCAATGGGATCTATCTTAGGTTTTCTTGTATCATACTGTATATTGCTCATCTTCCTCAACAAAAAACCCAATGCTTCCATATTCTTATAACTAAATATCTCTCTGAAGCTGAAATCAAAGACTTCACTTTGCAACGGGAACTGATAGCTCATCAAGCTATATTTTATTTACTTATTGTATTTGACTCTTTGTAAATGTGCTCTTAAAGGTTTGCCTACATTTTCTTATGATTGTTAGTAGGTGTTGTGGTGTAAACTTCTTCTCATTGTATTCATCTAGACTTACGTGATTTTCAAGATAGAGTTAGCTTGGTATGTCCAGTTAGAGTTAGCAGGAGGGTGAGTGCTGTAGCATTGCTGTACTGTTTCCTTGTAATAGAATTATTACTAGGAGAGTAATCCTGAAGTCTGGAGTTTGTATTCAAGGAGTTGCTTAGATATAGTGGGGCTTAGAAATCCTGGAGGCAGATCATGGTTTTTCTTCCTTAAGAAAGGGGTTTTCATGTAAAATCCTTGAGCTATTTACTTTATTCCTGCACTTCATCGCTTATATCTCTCCTAGTTGTATTGTGTGATTTCATCTGGGAACAGGTTCCAGAATTGAGGAGCAACCCACTGTAACTCTTCAGGAACTCTTACATCCTCCTTAAAATGATGCCAGTGAAAAAATCATGGAGAAGTCTTGCCCCTCATTCATGCACTCTAGTCCATATTTTGTCTACTCATCACACTGTAAAAGTTCACAAATTTGACCAATTAGGACAAAGACAAACATCTTTATTATTCGTGGAAAATTCATCAACTACCTCATTTTGTCGTGGATACATTTATAGTGATAGAAAACGCAGGTACTTTTAGTAAATTTTTCATATTTATTGTAGAAAATTTGCCTAATAATTTTATCTCACTTGTGGGAATAGAGATGATAGCAGCAGTGTGTGTTACAATTTTGTTAGTAGTAGTTTATGATACATGGAAAGTGTTGAATTGGGAGAGAATGGTCTGAAGGGAAATCCATACAAGTTATTCTATGGAGATCTAAAGGAGCTGAGTATAAGAAATAATGAAGCAAAGTCTAAGCCCATCAATTTCTCTGATGATGTTGCACAAAGGATCATTCCTTTTATCTGTGACTACAAAAAAAGGGTAAGAATAAGACTCTAGCTTAGTTTGTTGATTTTCTTCTTTTTCCTCTATTATTTTCACAAGTGTTCATTCGACATGTTCCCTCACATGGAACTATCTCCATGCCCAATTCAACAATCTCCATGTATAAAATACTACAAACTATTCCCATGCCCAATTCACAAGTGTTCATTCTAAACGTGCAACTATCTCATCTAAATACCTAAACTGTTTAAGAAAACATACTTTATAATTATGTCCTCCACTTCATGCAATAGTAAGAAAAACAAGCAAGATGAAGCTTTAACTGGTGAAAAGTAGTGCTGGTGCACTTACTGTCATTCCTAGCTTGGCTCCAACAACGTAATTTCAAGAGGAGTCGGTAGTTTGTCACTGGATCTGGAGAATGTGTGATGCTCAATTGTAGTTTGGTGAACCAACTAGTCTCTACAGTTCTTCTTGGAGGAGGGTTGTTTGCCCGGGTGTCTGGCGGTGCTAAGATTTTCAGTTTATAGATTCTGAATTCTAGAAAATGAGGCTTCTTGGGTTCTTGATAAATTATTTATATGTATTAAGTGAATTTCCTAAATACTCTGCTGGTAAATACTAACCCAAAAGCTGATAAATATTCTGCAGGTAAAACTTCTTTTCCCTGGCTAGGCTCCAAGCCAATAGTATTCATCACAGAACCTACACACATAAAGGAGATTTTTGAAAAAAATTATACGTATCATAAGAACAAACATTCCAATCCATTCGCAAAGTTATTGGTTCAAGGCCTTGTAAGTCTTGAGGAAGAAAAATGGGCCAAACACAGAAAAATCATCAAACCTGCTTTCCATTTTGAGAAACTAAAGGTTATACATACTACTTTTTTCTGCTTGTATATAGCTAGTATATAAGATTTAGAGACCACGAGTGAAATTAATCCGTCTGTGTTGAAATAGCATATGCTGCCAGCATATTGTTTGAGTTGTAGTGAAATGCTAAGCAAATGTGAGGAGATTGTTCCAAATAAAATATCATTCGAGCTTGATATATGGCCACACTTTCAACTAATGGTGGGCGACGTCATTTCTCAAACTGCATTTGGGATAGTTATGAAAAAGGAAGAATAATACTTGAACTTTAGAAAGAACAAGCTGCGGATGTAATGGAAGAAGTTTTACGATTTATATACCAGGGTCGAGGTAAAGTATTAATCTATTTTATCAAGTTTCTATTTTAATAGCATAGAAAATTTACTTAAATTTTTTTTTTAGGTCTTTGCCTAGTAAAAGGAACAAAAGAATGATGGAAACTAAAAAGGAAATTCAAACGACAATTAGGTGTATCATTGGCAAAAGATTGATAGCGATGAAAGCAGGGGAACCTAGTAATAATAATGAAGACTTATGTAACACCCCACATTTTTGGGCTATAACTTGAATCGTCCTTCCTGTGTATATAGACCCGAACCCGATGATTTTTATTTATATAATAGTGTGAATAACAATTATTTGTCGTGGTAACATCTTTTGAGATGAGTATAAGTCATAAAAATCTCTTAGCTCAAAGTTAAGTTGAGCACTTTCTTACCGGTTGAGTTTTAGTTGGCGATTTGTCATGGGTCAGCTTCCAACGAACATTACTCCTGGAATATGTAGATTTATGTGACCCATTAAATACCAAATTAAAGCTCTTTGAGTCCTCTTTCCAACGCAACTGACCGTTCATCAATTCAAGTTTTGAATCAAAAGTTATGAGTGATTTAGTGAGACACTGTCTCAGGTCCGATTTGGCCTTGCGCCGCAAACCCTGAGGTTTGCTTTGGCCTTGTGCCGCAAACCCTGAGGTTTGATTTGGACTTGTGCCTCCAAGCCTTTCCCAAGCGTCAAAAAGTGTTCCTTTTTGAGTTATTTTAAGATTAAAGGGGTCTTTTCACCCTTCCAATGTCGTGGTAACATCTTTGGAGATGAGTTTAAGTCATAAAAATCTCTTCGCTCAAATTTAAGTTGAGCACTTTCTTACTAGTTGAGTTTTCGTTGGCGATTTGTCATGGGTCAGCTTCCAACGAACATTACTTCAGTAATATATGGATTTATGTGACCCATTATATACCAAATTAAAGCTCTTTGAGTCCTCTTTCCAACTCAATTGATCGTTCGTCAATTCGTTCTGAATCAAAAGTTATGAGTGATTTAGTGAGACCCTGTCTCAGGTACGATTTGGCCTTGTACCGTAAACCCTGAGGTTTTCTTTGTCCTTGCACTGCAAACCCTGTGGTTTGGTTTGGCCTTGCGCTGCCAAGCCTTTCCCAAGTGTCGAAAAGGGTTTTTTTGAGTTATTTTAAGGGCAAAGGGATCTTTTCACCCTCCCAAACTGTTCCCAATCCTTTATGGATGAAATTAAGGTCTTAAAACACATTATATCACTTCTCCAAATCCCCAAATCATCTTTCCCTAAGCAAGAGAAGATAAACTATTTAGGGTAAGGATTTTAAGCTCTAAGGGTCAAATTTCTCTACGTTTTCGTCATTATCAAAATATGTGGGACTATCCTAAATCTCATGGGCATAAGTTTATCATTTTAACAAGTTTAAGGATATATAATTATGTATATGTAAAAGGGTTTTTGAAAATCGTTTGAAGAACATGCATCATGAACGCATGTTTGATGAAATTATGAAATTAATAAGGGAGTTTTCATGAATTTGAATTGTGGTCATGTGTTTAAATGTTATGAGTTTTGAAAAGTTATTTAAGAACATGAATTACGACCCCCCTCCCCCCCCTTCCCCACCTTTGCATTATGAAGTTTATTGTCATAACGTGTTGTGAATTTTGAAGTGGATTTGAGAGCATGAACTATAACCAACTTTTTTCAATTATGAGATTTGTTTATTGATTATTATTGGTGTTGTTTAATGAATAACGATAAACATAAGTTTTAAATACCTCTTTATCAAATATTCATAGTTATTTTTAAAAGAGATAATACATCGAAACACCCCTAAACTTGTAGCCAAAAATTACTTTAGACCCTAAACTAATCGGGCAATTATTTACCCCCCTTAACAACTTCCAAGTGAATTTTTTCCACCCTAATTGCTGACGAGGCAATTTTTTAAAAAATCAGCGTGTAATTTGCTTAAAAAACATGGAAAATGGTGGGTCCCACCTTTTAATTTTACAAGTTTTCTTTATATATATATATATATATATATATATATATATATTAGATTAAAAAAAATTAAAAATTCACTTCCATCATCATCTTCTTCATAACCACCCCCTTCCCCCACCCCCGCCCCCGTCCCCAACACCCCCATATCTTCATCTTCTTCGTACCCCCCACCCCATTTCTTCATCTTCTTCATATCCTCCACCCCCACCCCTCCTCGTTTCTTCATCTTCTTCATTTAGACTAATTTTTTTTTCAAGTTCGCCATTACTAAGCTCCATTAACCCCTCCCTTTATTAATTTTTTTTTACTTTTATTTAATTTTTTCAGATGACTACATCCAATTTGTGATGATAAATAACTTATGACAATTTATCACTTCTTCGTCGTGTGCTTATTGGAGCATTTGAGAAGGTTTGAAATAATGGTGTTAAGGGTGAAAAAAATTAAAGAAGGAAGTATTTTCATGGCAGATCGAAACAAAGGAATGAATATTAGTATTATTGCTGCTAAATCGTTTGGTAGATCTGGAATTATTGTGGATGAGTTTAGGTTTTGTTCTACTTGCAATTGTTGATTTCTAAATGTTGATAGAGGAGTCATGGCTTAATCTACATGAACATGTTATTTATCAATTTCTTGTTAAATTCGAATCAAGTTATTGGTGTTAATGATGAAAAAATGGTGAAAAAGAAATTAAAGAAGGAGGAGAAAAGGGGGCTGGGGGGTTGTTAAAGAATTGAAGGATGAGGAACGGGCCGGG
>NC_061117.1:212670292-212677789 GCF_002878395.1 Capsicum annuum | reverse complement strand
TATATATATATATATATATATATATTAAAAATAATTATATATATATACTAAAAATAATATATAATTAATATATATATTTTTTGCTTTTTTAAAAAAAATATATAAAAATAATATGTTTATTGGATTATTTTTTAAAAAAAATTATAATTTCTTATGTGGCAATGACATGTCGCTGATGTGGCACTAATTTGGCAATTACGTGGGGCGCGTGCACTTCACTCTCTGTATTGAGAGTGGTATAATTTTTTTAGGGTGAAAAAAAATTCACTTGAAAATTGTTAAGGGGAGGTAAATAATTGCCCGATTAGTTTAGGGTCTAAAGTTAGTTTTGGATATAAGTTTAGGAGTGTTTCGATGTATTATCTCTTTTTAAAATATTTTCAAAGAGGTGTTGATTATTGTTAAATGCTCTTTTGTGTTAAATGAAGAATTTCATGTGATAGACGAAAAGGATTACCACTTATGTTAAAAGTATTGATAGGAGAGTGTTTTGGCATAAGTTTTCATGTACTTTTGAAATAAGAACTCTCATGTGATATGATAAATCTTTTGGTTGTCATTAACGTAATTTTGAATGAAAAGGGCTGTGGACATGCTATGATATAACTTGAATGTCTAGGTATGACGATAACTATTATAGAGTGTCCTTAATATAAAAAAATTAATATTTTGAGCATGAACCATGATTTTAAGAGACTAAAATTGGGCTTAAAGAGAATTAGATGGTTACCCAAAGAAAGCATGAGTCGAAAGACTCATCGCTGGAAACCGTGTTTTGCCGGTGCGGGATTATGGTACCCTACTTTGTGATCTTGTGTACTGTTGATTCATGTCGTCCCAATTTGGAACTATGGTTAGGATCCCTTCTTTATGATATTTTGTGCACTACCATGACATGTTGACTTGATTGGGGATTATGGCACCCTGCTTAGTGATCTTATGTATCCTCCTTACTGATACTCCAATTTTTACGGCAAACTTGGATTGAGGGCTTGACCGTTGATTCAAGGTGGATTCCATATATCCCATGGGATTTTATAAATGTAGGGTGTACCATCTAGCTCAGAACTAAAGCAAAGAGTTGAGTCAATGTTTTACAAGCATGAATTGAAGCTCTTCAAAATATGCCCCTGTTTTTTTATATATACATTATGCTAAATTATTTTCACAATGCTCTCAATTATGTTACATGAAATATATGTTATTTTGGGGTTGTTCTATATACCAATACATTCCACTACCTGGCATAGACAGTTAGCATTCAGTAGAGGTTTCGTAGATGACATTTGAGTACTGTATTATGATGACTTTATTGACACACTTTGGTTTATAAGTTTCTATTGAATATTATTATATCTTCCGCACTTTGATTTAGGTATGAATTATGTTTATGATAGTATGATAAGGGGTCTCTTAGGCCTTCGTGGTTTGGGATGCCTGTTGCAACTAGGATCTCAGCTCGGGTCATGACAAGCTTGGTATTAGAGCACGATTTATGGTTCCAGGGTATCTACAAAGTCGTGTCTAGTAGATTCTTGCTTATGGGTGTGTTGTACACACACTTATAATTTAGAGGCTACCGGAAATTTAGGAGTAGTTTTCCATTCTTTCATAGTGTAGATCGTGCTATTTTGTTATCCATATGGAAGTTATACAAATTTCTTTCTTACTCTAATTTTATTAGCTATGTCTCATTGTCGAGGCGATACCAATGCAAAATCTGAGAGTCTAAATGATGTGGTCCTTTTTAATTGAGTCATAAAAGGTTATGATATAGCATAAGGACTTGTGAGGAGTCTGTTAGTGCTTCAAAGTGTGTTGAATCCAATGGATACCGAGTCTGTTAGTGCTTCAAAGTGTGTTGAATCCAATGGATACCCCTATCTATATCAATCATGCGTTTGAGCCTAAGGTAAGGAGTATATTCAGTCCCTTTCAGAATCTTTGTTGCAGATATCATGCTTAAGGGCAGAGATTTATGGCAGAATGTTGGAACAATAGTTCCACCCGAGTGGTAGTATATGTTAAGGAGTCATGACCTATTGGTAGTAAAATGGTCCAGAAGTTAGTGATATGAATCCAAAAGCTTAGAAGTCAGAGTGTAACTCTTGAGTGAAGAAGGTAGTTATAGTTGTGTGAACTTTAAGTAGAGAGTAGTGTGCCCTTTATGGTGATTGGATAATATTGTATCAAGATTTATTGGTTGTATGGTAGTCTGTAGAGGAAGTGATTAGCTGTGATAATTATTTATTTAAATAGGGAAGGAGCTCAGAATTAATAGTTATGGTAGTTGTAGAAATCATTTATAGGTTGTGAATGAAAATGGGTAGACTAGCCAATACGTTATAAGTAGAGACTCACTGGTTTTGATGGTAGTTGGGATGTATGCATGGATAAGTTGATATGATGTGAGAAAGTAAGAGTATGCTAATAAGATCGTAATGGGTTATATTATAAGATTAATATTGAGTATCATTATTATGTGACTTTACCTTCTAGTGGTAAACTAGTACAACATATGAGAAAGTGTGTAGTAGATTTTAAGGTGCAGTAATAACATCATGAAGAATATGTTCTTGTAGATCACAGTTAAGTGAAATAAGGAATTTAGATCGATCTTCTAATTTGATGGGCTAGTATAGTTTGAGGTATGCATCATCTGTGGTGCACGATTATGCTAGACAATAAGCTTGAACTTTAGATGTGGGTTATGGTGGCAAGAATAGTAGCTTAAGATTAATGATGCACATTTTGTGGGAATGAATTAGTAGTCTTGAAGTGATATGTGAAATATCCTAGGTTGATAACTTATGAAAATAAATTGAGTGGATAATTGTGATATACTGTAACACCCTTAACGTTAGAGCTAAAGATAAAACAAATTGGACTACTCGTACTTATACCTGAATCTAAAAAATTTATTATATCTAGATGGAAAGGTCATGTCTTAAGAGTAGTGGTGTTGGGTATGAATTAAGGGTATAAGAAATCTCTAAATAAATTTGAGTTGAAAGGTCCTTTAACAATTAAGTTTCGTATATGTTCATACAAGGGTCAAACTTATAGAAGCATTTATCCTAGAATACTTAGAGTTATGTGACCTATTACCTATCAAATTAAATATTTTTGAATCTTCTTTCCAATGCCACCAACATCTCATAAATCAGAGTCTCGAGTAAAAAGTTACATTTGTTTTGATAAGAATAGTCAGAACAGCCTACCAGACGAAAATTTTCTATTTTTTCTTAACTCTTCACATTCTTGGGGGTGATTTCATTCCTTCTTTTTCCCATAACCCCCAAACTTTTTAAAGCCTCTTTCTTTATCAGTTTTACGACATTTTTCAGCACATAACACCCCTTATTCTCCTCGCTAACACAACTATTAAGAATCCATGAGAATTCAATTCAAGAATCAAGTAAAATCCCTCTATCTAATCACAATTCTTCTAGCATTTTTGAGGTATGTAAGACTACCATCTTTATGTATTCTTCAAATTTCATGTTTACCAATTCAATTTGCTCAAGATAATCTCGGATCCAAGAAACTCTCATACTCCTATTCCTCAATTAAATGCATAAATACGTGTTTCCCAGATACTTTGGGTAAGAAAAGAAAAGTAACATCTTTCTTTGATCATCATCTTTCATCCTTTTAACTGTTGATATTGTCTGAATCAATAAGCATTTGTGTAATTGGTTGTATGACTGTTGCACTAGTTGTATAACTGTTCCACTAGTTGTAAGACAACTTCATTGGTTGCTTTGTACGATTTTCTTCCTGTTTTCACAAAATATTGGCCTATTGGACTGTTAAATAGCCCTTTGAAAATTGAACTTCCCATATTGATATTGTCAGATTCTGAGATTGGGAGTTTGAGTTCACTTTTTATTGTTAATAACTGCTTTATCTCCTACTAGGATCTCATGTCAATCTATCTTCTAGAATCTCAGGCAGTAGATGATTGTAATGCAATATCTTAGTCCAATCTTCCATGTCAAAATCTCAGCCATGCCATCATGTGAATGTTTCTTTTAAAGTTATAAGATATAATTTATGAAACTCTTAAAAGTATAATTCTTGTTCCATAATCCATAAGAATGTAACCTTCCCACAACATTCGTAAAACTCTTTGCATTGTGATTTATACATTATGAATTTGCAAGTCTCAGTATAATATTACCAACTTCCCAGGAACCCCCCATTGACCTAATAGATAATAATATGAACATGAATATTTTTACAAGAATGCTTCCAATCATGTACATGAATTATATCATATCAAACCATGAAATTACCTATCATGACTCTCCAATATTGATAGTGTTAACTCATGAATATGAACCTATTACGATTAACTCTCAATATGAGCCTAAAGTGTCTATATATAATTATGAGCCTAAAAAGGCTAAACCATGAGCATGAGCCTAAAAAGGCTAAACTATGAATGTGAACGTAATAAGAATAACATTTCAAGAACTAATCAAATAAATAAGATAATGTCATGAGCATAAGGGAGTTAGTTAGCTGACCGTGAAGGCATAGGTTGAAACGACAAATGCCTAAAACTATGTTTGCCGACATAGGATAGAGATTATTCCTCAAGTTGGATGACCTTTTTTTTTCATGTGTCCCGAAAAGGGGATAACCATGGATGCTTTCTAACAAATTATGTCATGTCGCGTCCTATGCCTGGCAAGGTGTAGTTAGGCTTAGCTAATCGGGCCGAGATCATACTCTATGCGCTCAAATGGTGGTTTATGATGGTTCACTATTTTCTACCACAAATAATCAAAGGAATTAAATTTACCTTACTTGGTCAATTATAAATTTAGTTTATATTCTTGTTCCTTTCAAGTTGTCTTCACTTATTTTTGAATTTTATTGTCATTTCTAATCTCTTGTTTTACTTCCCTTCTAAAGTGGTTGTAAATTTCAATACATTCCATGTATTGATCGTCTTTCAGGATACATCATTCATGATGTAGGTTTTGGATCTTAAGTCCGTGGTCAGACGCCTCATTAGGATTATCATCTTCTACAATTGGTGAGCGTTCTTTCTACTCGGGGCATATTTAGATATGATAATTTCTCTATGTTCCTTTCTGTGTCAAGGTATGTCGGGGCCTTTTCCCGATATTTATAATTAGTCAATAGAGGCTTCATAGGCTGGTTTAGTTGTCAGAAATATCTTGTAATTTGTAGTCTTATTTATCATGACTATTATGTCGTTAGACGTTATGTGACATTAAAGAACATTGATGAAATACTTTATCCTTTAAGAAATCTTATTTTATATTGCTTTCTCTCTATTCATTATGTTAGGTGCATGCTCATATGATATGCCAGAATGTTTGCTCATACTAACAATAGTACCGGGTGCATGTCACGTCTAGGGCCTTGGTTCGGGGCATGACATATACATACATGAGCACTAGTGTTAAAATAATGAATTGCGGATAATTCATTAGGTGGATAAGAGCATTAGTTTTATAAGAGTAAGTTGAACCCTAGGTAGCATGTGGTTAGATAAGGTTTTATGAGTATAAGTGCCATGTTTACCTAGTTTAGGTTCTTGAATTTCTTAGTATAGATAAGCCTAGAGAGCTACTATATGGTGTTCTTTAGAGCTGAATTTGGGGAAATATAGATAGATAATGTGAGCTCTTGGTCTAGTTTTAAAAACTTTGTTAAGTTGTAAGGGTAACGATTAGAGGTTTAATGATAGTATGTTAAGTAATGGAGAATGGATTGTTATGTGATAGTAAGAGTGTGAGTTGTAGGGTGATGGCTATAGAGGCTAGCAAAAGTTAAGAGTAGCATTCCCGAAAAGCAGTGCCTTCAGGGTATGGTTTATTAGGGGAAGTTTAGCATTTATGTGTATAGTGATACCCCCATTATGTTAAGTGTTGTGCTTGTAGATTTAATGAGAGGATATGTCCTCAAGTCTAGAATTGTGACTTTGATCTAAGGGGGAGATGATGAATTAAAGTAGTTCTTGAATTTTCTTGTGGTGTCAAATTTTAGGGAAGAGTCATGATAAATATATGCCTATTCAAGCAAGCTCCTCCTACTTCAATTTAAGAGGGCATTCTACTAATGTCTTATGTATTTAAGTCATGCCTATGCCTAAGGTCCAAATTATGTATGTAATTTATGTCTATGTTCTGACCTCCAAACTAAAAGCAATAATGTCCCTTAGTAATCCAATCTTTTAAGTATTCAAACTCTATGTTATGATGTTCATGATCCATAAACCAATGTTCATATCATGCTTCGTTCTACAAAACTGTGCTTTCTATATATTACCGATTTATTTTATGTTGGGTCTAGCCAAAGCGATAAGGATTATGCAAACTTATGACCATTTTCAGCTCTTTAAATGAGGAGCAATAGATTCAAATGGCCATTCTTATCTCAATTGTCGACTACGTGAATTTCGACTTTATGCTATACAACTCATGACATATTCTCTCTCGTTTCTCACCGTTCCTAGTCCTAATAACTCATGTTCTGTTATGCATATACCCGAATGACTCTCTACTTATGATCCAGACACTTGATATATGAAGCACTTCGTGTCTATTGTATAGTATCTTTATCTTATGTACCACCTTGAGTAGTGCACTAAGTATAAGTTATAATCAAATAGTGTTAATACCATTCATGATGCTTAGGCTTGGTCCCTCAATGACCCTTCATATATTAGTATGATGGTGGTTAAGAAAGCTTTGTAATGTCTTAGATAAGGGAGTAGATGTTTCTTATTGTGTTAAATTTTTGGTATGAATACTTGAGCCAAGGTTGTAGGTGGAGAGGTAAGAAGGAGGTTGTTTTATTATAGTAATAAGGTGAAGTGATATCCTTAAAGGGATGTAGAGTATATGGTCCCATAGCTTAAGCTAGCACTTTTTTACTCCGTGTTAGGCTTCAACATGGAAGTACTATGTAGTTGAACTCAAACTCTTGTAGTTAGGTGTATTGTGGGGGAATTGTAAGTTGGAAATGATGAAGTGTGTTATTTATTATTTGGTGCATAGTCGAGTAGTGTCTTTAAGTTTAAGGTCTATCAGTCATATCATGTAAGATGGCGGATACCTCTATTCCTATGTTCCACGGAATCTTATCCCATGTTTAGTTCCAGTTTAAATCAAGATCCACGACCACCAAATAAACTCATGCCTTATGTTGTAATGATTATGATATCTTGAACTCCTTTGCAAGGTCATATCTATGTCAATTCTCATTATTTCACACTTCATGCTTACACGATTCACTTGGTGATTTCATTAAGCTCTTCTTGAATGCCTATGTATGTTTTGTTGAGGAAAAATTCCTAAATTAAGGTTATCCTAAATCTCATGGGCATAAGTTTATCGGTTTACCAAGTTTTAAAGTTATATAATTATGTATATGTGAAAGGGTGTTTGGAAATCATTTGAAAAGCATGCATTATGAACCTATGCTTGATCAAATTATGAAATTAATAAGGGGGGT
>NC_061117.1:212646075-212667292 GCF_002878395.1 Capsicum annuum | reverse complement strand
GTTATTGTTTTTATTAATCCCTACACATTTGAATGGTGTTGTTCACTGAATTAAACCTTAATTGGCGATTTTAGTAGGGAAATCATGCTATTACTTTGAGTTTTAAACTATTCTCATGCTTAGTTTAAACCATAAATTACAAGTGTTTCATGAAATACCCACAACAAGGAGTTCTGGATAAATGCTTACATATCATGTCCTCAAAGTTTTAGTACAATCTTGCTATTATTGTTATCGAGTCCCACGGATTTGAATACCCAAAATTTAGCTACTTATCTAGTTTTCAATATTTATAGAATTGTTACAGAATAGTTACAAGTCCTATCATTTAGTGAGTATTTTAAATAGTTAAGCATAGTCAGTCCAATATTCCAGGTCTTTCAGTTGGGTGTAGGATTTAGCACCGAGCGAATGCAGGGATGAAGGCTTCCCCATCAGTTAGGCAGAGTCATTAGTAGCAGTCCTTGCATTCCAGAACTACGTAACCAGCGTAGGATATGAGGAGTCACCCGTTAGTTTAGGCTTGACTCCACCCAGGTGTCACCCTTAAGTTTAGGATTGACATCCTGATTATTTAGTAGCTTAGTGGATCCATGCAGTCATGTGTTAGTCCCCGTGGCATGATAGTGACACCCTTCTAATTGGGGTAATAGGTTGGACCCCAATTAGCTCATTGGGGTATGTCAGTTAGATGATAGCTCCCACAGTCTCAGTCCAATATTCGGCTTAGTAATCAGTTTCAGTTTTGCATACATATATATCAATTTTTCATTAATCAGTATTCTATATTTTAGTTTACAAATTATATTCAAAACATTTGTTATGCTTGGTCATGCATTCTCAGTCTTTATAGATTTCATACATTCTACTTGGTACTTGATACTATTTATTTGGTCAATTATTACTCATGCATATGAAACCATGCATATTAGCCTAACCTCATTTAGCATACTAGTACATCCAAAGTACTAACCGCATACTCATTTTCTTGCACTATGATGTTTCATATCATAGGTTCGTTCTCTCAGATTCCCGACCGCACCTAGATATCCCAGCGTACCCGTAACAGTAGCAGTGGTGAGTCCTTATGTTTCGAGGACTGTTATGTTTATTCCATTATATTCTATTTATTAGTCACTAAAATTAGTTGGAAACTTGTCCCATCAACTCCATAGTCAGGAGTTTAGAGGCTTTCAGACTTGTCCAGACAGTTAGTTAGTTTTTAATTATCATTATCAGCAATTTTATCAGTATTATCAGTGTTGTTTTGCAGATATTATCAGAACTATGATTTAAAACCTTATGGTATTTTTCAGTTAAATTCTACAACTACTCTTTTGTTATCAGTTTTATTCAGTGCTCATACCAGGTACCAGTATCATCGGTTAGCTTGTGGTCACTTGTGACTGAAAGCATTGTGTAGCGCCTAGGGTGTACTCTCGGGGTATTACAAACTTGGTATTAGATCCTAAGGTTTTAAAGTGTCCTAGGGAGTCAGAAATCTACGTTGAGTAGAGTCTTGTGCATGGTTGTGAAGCGCGCTACACTTATGGACAAGAGGTTACAAAAATGATTTAGGAAAAGTTTTCCTTCTTTTAGTTATCATGTCGTGCGAAAGAGCATGAGCTCTATTTAAACTCTTCATCTAATTTAATCTTTATTTCTTTTACAAAACATGCCTCCTAGAAATACTAACTGAGGGAGAAATGGAACCAGCCAGCACCTCCGCTCATTCAGGAAGATCTCCTGAATGAGCACATTTTGCATGCTGAGTTTAGGGCTGCATTCACTACTCTAGCTCACTCTGTAGTAGTTCAAAATATTCGGCCAGCTGCTGTTTAGGACAACCCAGTGGTGATAACTGCCGTAGTTAGGATTCGGGACTTCACCCGAATGAACCCTCCTTCATTTTTGGGATCCAAGTCTGAAGAGGATGCATGGAAATTCCTTGACATGGTGCAGAAGGTAACAAATATTATACGGTGACTTCCAGTGAGAGTGCTAAATTGGCTACTTACCGGCTGTAGGATTTAGTCCATACTTGGTATAAGCAATGGAAGAGGGATAGAGGCGCAGATGCAAGGCTTATAGAGTGGGAGGAGTTTGTTACAGCCTTTGTAGATAGGTTTTTTCCTTTGTATTTTAGGAAATCTAAGGTACTGGAGTTCATTAATTTTAAGCAAGGAAATATGAGCGTGAATGAGTATTCTCTTAAGTTTACTCAGCTAGCCAGGTATGCTCCTCATATGGTGGCTGATAATAGGTCTAAAATGAGCAAGTTTGTGTATGGAGTATCTGATAGTGTGGTCAAGGAGTGTAAGACTGCAATATTGATAAAGGATATGGACCTGTCTATATTGATGGTCCATGTTTAATAGATTAAGGAGAAAAAGGTTTAGGAGAAAAAAAGAGAGAATAAGAGGGCTAGGATAGGTACTTTCAACTTTTCTTAGACAAGGTCAGAGGGTGGTAACCTTCTCCAATTCTATCAAAAATCATTAGCTTCGGCTCTATCTTCAGCTAGTGCTCATATGCCAAAGTTCAGAAATGACAATCGGGATAGGGCTCCAGGCTCTAAGTCCCAAGGTAGTGTAAACAGTGGTCACATGAATCCATTTTGTCAAAAATATGGTAGGAACTATTAGCAGATTGTAGGGCTGGTAGTGATGTATGTTTTGGATGTGGTAAGACAGTCCATGGGATTCAAGAGTGTCTAGTGGTTGCTCAGAAGAGAAGGGATGTGCGCCAATCAAGCCAGTCTCATTAGTCATCAACTCCAGCTGATTGCCCAACTCAGTAGGGCACCGTTTCCAGTGCTATTATCAGTCAGCATCTGAATAGGCTTTATGCACTTCAGTCCTGACAGGGTAAGAAAAGTTCTCCTGACATGGTTACTGGTATGTTGCAAGTCTTTTATTTACAAGTTTATGCTTTGCTATATCCTAGAGCTTCCCTTTCTTTTGTAACCCCGTATATAGCGGTCGACTTTGGAATCAGTCTAGAAAATATAATAGATCCCTTTTCAGTATCTACCCTAGTGGGTAACTCTATCGTAGTTTGGCGGGTATACAGGAACTGCCCGGTTACAGTGTCTCAAAAAGTTACTTTAGCAGACCTCGTAGAATTAGAGATAATGGATTTTGATGTCATTCTCGATATGGATTGGCTCTATTCATGCTATGCTACAGTGGATTGCAGAAATAAAGGGGTTCATTTTTCGTTTCTATATAAACCAGTCCTTGAATGGAGGGGTAGTACTACAACGCTTAGGGGTCAACTTGTTTCGTATCATAGAGCGAGGAAAATGATAGCCAAAGGGTGTATTTACCATCTTGTTTGAGTTAAAGACTCCAATTCTGAGACCCCCAATCTTGAGTCAGTTTCAGTAGTAAGAGAATTGCTAGATGTGTTCTCTTAAGATTTTATTGAAGTTTCTACCAAAAGGGAAATTAACTTTTGAATAGACCTTCTTCCAAATACCCAACCTATCTCTATTCCGCCATACAGGATGACTCCAGCCGAACTTAATGAGTTGAAAGAATAGTTAAAATATCTCCTAGATAAGGGATTCATTAAGCCCATCATTTCCCCGTGGGGTGCACCAGTCCTATTCGTGCATAAAAAAGATGATTCTCTTAGAATTTGCATATACTAACGTTATTTGAACAAAGTCACAATCAAGAATAAATACCCATTTCCTAGAATCGATGACTTTTTTGACCAACTTTAGGGTTCCAACTATTTCTCCAAGATAGACCTCAAATCTGGCTATTATCAGCTCAGAGTCAAAGAATGTGACATTCCAAAAATAGCTTTTCGAACTCGGTATGGTCACTTTGAGTTTCTAGTTATGTCCTTTGGTCTAAAAAATGCCCCAGCGGCCTTTATGGACTTGATGAATCGAGTGATTAAGCAGTACTTGGACATGTTTGTCATAGTCTTCATTGATGACAATCTTGTCTACTCTTATAGTGAAAATGATCATGCAGACCATCTCAGAATTGTGTTGCAGACCCTTAGAGCCCATCAGTTATTCGCCAAATTCAATAAATGCAAATTTTGGCTAAGTTCAGTAGCTTTCCTTAGTCATATAATTTTTGGTGATGGTATTAGAGTTGATCCTCAAAAGACCGAGGCAGTAAAAAATTTCCTCAGACCTATCTCTCTATCAGATATTAGGAGTTTCTTGGGCTTTGCTGGCTATTATCGATGGTTTGTTAAAGGGTTTTCTTCTATTGCATCCCCCATGTCTAGATTGACTCAGAAGAAAGTCAAGTTTCAGTGGTCAAATTTTTACAAGGAGTTTTCAGGAGTTGAAGACTCGACTCACCAAAGCCCCTATTTTACTTTGTTGGATGATTTAGATGGGTTTGTTGTGTACTTTTATGCTTCCAGAGTTGGTTTGGGGAGTGTGTTGATGCAAAAAAATAAGGTCATATCCTATGCCTCTAGATAGCTTAATCCCCATGAAAAGAATTACCCTACGCATGATCTTGAACTAGGAGCCGTTGTGTTTGCCCTAACTATTTAGAGGCACTATTTGTATGGGGTGCATGTTGATGTGTTCACAGAACAAAAAATCTTGCATTAGAAGAATTTGAATCTGCATCAAAGGAGATGGTTAGAATTATTGAAAGATTGTAACATGAGTATTCCGTATTATCTGGGAAAGGCTAATGTAGTGGCAGATGCCCTCAGTAGGTTGTCTATGGGTAGTGTTGCTCCCGTTGAGGATGATAGGAAGAAGTTAGTTAGGGAAGTTCATCAGCTTGCTAAATTAGGTGTTCATTTGGTTAATTTCGCTGAGGGTAATGTATGAGTGCAGAATAGTTCGGAATCTTCTTTGGTTGCTGAAGTGAAAGAAAAGCAGGATAGGGATCTTAATCTAGTAAAGTTGAAAGAGCCAGTTAAAGATAAAAAATTAGAGGTTTTCTCCCAAGGGGGAGATGGTATGTTATGTTGTCAGGGTAGACTGTCTGTACCATGTGTAGACGATTTGAGATAATAAATTCTTGCTGAATCTCATGGTCCGCATTACTCTATTCATCTAGGGGCCACTAAGATGTACCGCGATTTGTTGGAAATCCATTGGTGGAATAGTATGAAGAAGGATATTGCAAAGTTTGTAGCTAAGTGCTCTAATTGTCAGCAGGTTAAAATTGAGCACCAAAAGCCTAGTGGTTCCATACAAGAGTTCAGCTTTCCCACTTAGAAGTGGGAAGAGGTGAACATGGACTTTGTGACAGGTTTTTCTCGTACTCATCGTCAATATGATTCAATTTGGGTCATTATGGATAGGATGGCCTCTCAAGGATTTGGTTAGGTTTCACAGTGTTCCTCTATCTATCATGTCTGATAGAGGTACTCAATTTTGCCTCTCACTTTTGGAAGGCTTTTTAGAAAGGTCTTGGCACCTAGGTTCATCTCAGTATATCCTTTCACCCTCAAATAGATGGTCAGGAAGAGAGGACCATTCATACCCTAGAGGACATGTTGAGAGTATGTATTATCAATTTTAAGGGTAGTTGGGATGATCACTTGCCTTTGATTGAGTTCACATACCACAACAACTATCATTCTAGCATTTGGATGGATCAGTTTGAGGCTCTATGTGGGAGGAGATGTAGATATCCAATTTGTTGGTTTGAGGTAGGTGAGACCACCTTGATAGGTCCTGATGTGGTGTTTGATGCTTTATAGAAAGTTCAGTTAATCAAGGATAGGCTTAAAACAACCCAAAGCCGACAGAAATCCTATGCAGATATGAGGATGAGAGATCTCAAATTTGAGATTGGTGATTTTGTATACTTTAAAATCTCTCCAATGAAGGGAGTAAAGAGGTTTGGCAAGAAGGGAAAACTTAGTCCCTGGTATGTTGGCCCCTACAGAATTCTAAGTAGCTTCATAAAGGTGGCTTACAAGCTTGAGTTGCCTACAGATTTAACATCAGTGCACCCAATGTTCCACGTCTCTTTGTTAAAGAAGTGTATCGGTGACCCAACGGTTGTAGTCCCTATAGAAAGCATAGATGTTCAGAATAGCCTCTCTTATGAAGAAGTTCTAGTCGAAATCCTTGATCGTCAGATTCGTAGACTAAGGAACAAATAAGTCCCCTTAGTCAAAGTTATTTGGCAGAACCATTCCATTGAAGGAGCCACTTGGGATGCAAAAGTAGATAAGAAAACCAAGAACCCTTATCTTTTCTTCGCAAGCTCAGACTCAGCTTAAGGTAATAGTATTCTTCGATTATCTCTTTTCCATTCTCAGTTCCAACTATATCATCCTCATGTCATTTCAAGTATTCACGAACTAGTTCAGGCATGTGTCATATTTCAGACTCAGTTATGTAATCATGTTTTCAACATGTAACCTCAATTCCTCAGTGTTTTCAGCTTAACCAGCTTCATTCGAGTATGAATGTTCCCAAGGGGGAGATAATATAACACCCCACGTTTTTAGGCTAGAATTCAAATCGTTTTCCAAAGTATACAGACCTGAACCTAATGATTCTATGTCTATATATGTGTGATGATCAATTATATAGTGTAAAAATGCCCTTTTATATCAGTCGAGGAGATAAAAATCTCCTAACTCAAAGACGAGTAGAGAATTCTTCTATTGATTAAGTTTTAGCAAATATTTCAGCTTGGGTCAAATTTAAATGACCATTACTCCTTGTACATAATGAGTTAGGTGGATTAATATATATAAAATGAAAGATCTTTGAATCTTTTTTGCAATGCATTTGGTTTCACCTTAATCCGATATTGGAGTGGAAAGTTATACTTATTTTACTTCAGCATGTCCGTCTGTCAACAATTTGACGATCTGAGTTGATAAGCCATCAACTAAGTAATGACTTATCAGCCCAAGACGTCAGACTTAAATAGAATGCCATCAATTTCAACTTCCAAGTGATGACCTGAGTTGATAAGTCATCACCTAAGTGACGACCTATCAGCCCAAGTTGTCAGCCCAACCAGAAACTCATCAATTTCAACTTCCAAGTGACGACCTGAGTTGATAAGTCGTCACCTAAGTGAAGACCTATTAGCCCAAGTCATCATCCCAACCAGAAACTTATCAATTTCAGCTTCCAAGTGACGACTTGAGGTGATAATCTGCCACCTAAGCGACGACTTATCAGACCAAGTCGCCACCCATAAACAGTATGTGATAATTTTAGCCACAAAAGTGACGACTTGAGGTGATAAACCGTCACCTAAGTGACAACTTATCAACCCAAGTCGTAAACTAAAAATTTCAGCAATTATGATTTAGTTTCAAAGGTGTATTTTGGTCTTTACCTCACCTCAAACCATAACCCCTCCCCTCCACGCAACATAAATTATCAAAAACACGTACTTAGCTATTATGAATCATTTTCGAAAGCCCTTAACCCTCTTTATTTCTAAGAACAAAATTAGGGTTTCTTCTTAAGGAAATCTACCAAGAACTTCAAGACTCCATTACACTCTCTACAAGATAATCAAGAATTTAAGGTTCCTAATCCAAGAATGTTCAAGAAAAGTTAATTCTCTTTCAAGATCAAAGCTTTAAGGTATGTTAAATGTTCATCCATGTGTCCTTTCCACCCATGGAGTTCAAGAATCCAATTTCAAATTCAAAGTTGTAATTTTTATAAGTTATTGTGATTTTAACCATGAATCTTTATGAATTTTGAATCTATACCATGATTACATGTAATTGTTGTTGTTATTAATCCCCACACATTTGAATGGTGTTGTTTGCTGAATTAAACCTTAATTGGTGATTTTAGTAGGGAAATAATGCTATTACTATGAGTTTTAAACTATTTCCATGCTTAGATTAAACCATGAATTACAAGTGTTTGATGAAATACCCACAAGAAGGAGTTTTGAATAAATGCTTACATATCATGTCCTCAAAGTTTTAGTACAATCTTGCTATTATTGTAATCAAGTCCTGGGGGTTTGAATACCCAAAATTTAGCTTCTTATTTAGTTTTCAATATTTATAGAATGGTTACAGAATAGTTACGAGCCCTATCATTTCAGTCAACATTTTAAATAGTTAAGCATAGTCAGTCCAATATTCCAGGTCTTTCAGTTGGGAGTAGGATTTAGAATCGAACGAATGCAGGGATGGAGGCTTTCCTGTCAGTTAGGCAGAGTCATTAGTAGTAGTCCTTGCATTCCAGAACTACGTAACCAATGTAGGATATGAGGAGTCACCCGTCAGTTTAGGCTTGACTCTGCCCAGGTGTCACCCGTCAGTTTTGGATTGACATCCTGGTTATTTAGTATCTTAGTGGATCCACGCAGCCAAGTGTTAGTACTCATGGCATGATAGTGACACCCTTCCAACTGGGTCACAGGTTGGACCCCAATTAGCTCATTGGGGTATGTCGGTTAGATGATAGCTCCCATAGTCTCAGTCCAGTATTCAGCGTAGTAATCAGTTTCAATTTTGTTGACCATAGCATATAGATATCAATTTTCCATTAATCCGTATTCAGTATTTTAGTTTACAGATTATATTCAAAATATGTGTTATGCTTGGTCATGCATTCTCAGTCTTTACAGATTTCATGCATTCTACTCGGTACTTGATGTTATTCATTCGGTCAATTATTACTCATGTATATGAAACCATGCATATTAGCCTAGTATCAATTAGCATACTAGTACTTCCAAAGTACTGAACACATACTCATTTTTTTGCACTATGATGTTTCATATCATAGGTTCATTCTCTCGGATTCTCGACCGCACCTAGATATCCCAGTGTACCCATAACAGTAGCAGTGGTGAGTCCTCATATTCTGTGGACTGTTATGTTTATTTCAGTATATTCTATTTATTAGTCACAAAAAGTTAGTTGAAGACTTGTCCTATCAACTCCACAGTCAGGCAGTTTAGAGGCTTTCAGACTTGTCCAAACAGTTAGTCAGTTTTTAGTTGTCATTATCAGCCGTTTTATCAGTATTATAGTGTTGTTTTGCAGATATTATCATAACTATAATTTAAAACCTTATGGCATTTTTTAGTTAAATTCCACAAATACTCTCTTGCTACCAGTTTTATCGATGCTCACAGCAGGTACCAGTACATGGGTTAGCTTGTGGTCACTTGTGACCGAACACTGTGTAGCGCCAAGGGTATACTCTCGGGTGTTACAACCTTCGTAGTTTGGGATGCCCATCGCGGCTAGGATCTCATCACGGGTGGTGACAACTTATTAGGTATATTACTCAAACCCAATATGAAAGAAATTGAACAGCATGGAAACAAAGAAATCGGAATGACAATAACAGAAATGATTGAAGAGTGCAAGTTATTCAATTTTGCTAGACAAGAGACCAGTTCAGTTTTGCTTGTATAGACAATGATTTTGTTGTGCCTATATCTAGAGTGGCAAGTATGGGCCAGAGAAGAGGTTTTTCAGGTCTTCAAAAATGATAAACCAGATTTAGAAGGACTAAGTCGCCTCAAAATTTAAGTATTTCTCACAAATTTATTATATAAGCTAATTTATAATAGCCCAAGATCATTGCGTCAATAAAATATCAAGAGCATTATAAAACAAGGATAAGACACGTAGCTGTTATCATTAATGTGAAATTGCTTCAAATTAAATAAGACAGAGCACATTTTCTATCCTACTACATGGAGAGCGGACTAATCCATATATATAATCTTGGAAAGGCATGACTTTTGTTAGAAGTGAATTAATTCTATGTACTTCTAACTTTTGCAATAAATTTTTGTTCCTTAGGGACAATGATCTTGAACGAGACTGTAACACCCCAAATTTTTAAGCTAGAATTCAAACCGTTGTTCATACGCGTATAGTCTTGAACCCCATGATTCCTTATTAATATATGTGTGATGATCAATTATATAGTGTGGGATACTTTTTAATATGAATTGAGGTCACAAAAATCTTCTAACACAAAGACAAGTTGAGAACGTTTCTATTGATTAAGTTTTAGTGAATGTTTCAACCTGGGTCAACTTTAATGAGCATTACTCCTAGTATATATTTAGTTACATGCCTACTATATACTAAATGAAATATCTTCGATCTTCTTTCCAACGCAATTGGTTTCACCTTAATCCAATATCGGAGTGAAAAGTTATGCTCATTTTACCTCAGCGTGTCCATCTATCAACAAGGTGACGACTTGAGGTGATAAGCCGTCAACTAAGTGACGAGATATCAACCTTACAGTCAGCCTTAACTAGAAACACCGTGCATCACTAAAGAAAAAGTGACGACTAGGTTGACAAGCCGTCCACTCGTTGACAAGCTATCAACTAAGTCGTCAACCTTAACTAGATCATGAAGAGAAGGTGACGACTAGGCTGATAAGTCATCAACTAGTTGACAAGATGTGAACTAAGTAATCAGCTAAAAATTCCTAAAATATATATTCAGTTTCTTTAGGGGTGTTTTGGTTTTTTTTTCTCACCCCTAAAACCCTACCCCACGAATTAAAACATAATTTAAACACTAATTTCCCATCATCATGTTAGTTTTTCATCATTTATTCTCCTCTCTACTCTCAAGATATAAAAGTTAGGGTTTCTTTCAAAAACTCATGCTTCCAAGGCTTAGATTCAAGATATCACAAGTTTTGTTTATCAAAAAGGTACGTGGGACTATCCTAAATCTCTTGGGCATAGGTTTTATGATTAACAAGCTTTAAAGTTATATATATATATATATATATATATATATATATATATATATTTATATATATATATATATAATAAGGTTTGAGAAATTGTTTTAAGAGCATGCATCATGAACTCAATTTAATGAAAGTATGTATTTGTCATGGGGTTTTTTCATAAGTTCAATTTATAATCTTCTGCATACATTATTTGAGTTCAAAAAGTGATTTATGAATATGACTTTTGAAATTCCCTTTACCATGATGAAATTTGTGGTCTTTACATGGTATAAATTGTGAATTAGGTTTGAGAGTATGAATTATAAGCCCCGTTTTGATCATGAGATTTTTGTATAACTAATGTTAGGGCTGGTTTATGAATGGTGATAATTTTTGAGTTTTAAAAGCCATTTAAACACTATGCATTGTTGTTTTGCTCATTTTCAAAGGGGTATTTCTTATGCTAAAGGCTCTTGTGTCTTAACTGAAAGAAATGCATATGTTGAATAAAAGAATTGACCACCATGTGTTAAAGACTTGAAATGAGATATGTTTCACAAGTTTTATATGCTTTTAAAATAAGAACTCTCATGTAATGTTTAAATCTTTTGGTGGTTATTAACATAATTTTTGAATGAAAAGGCTATGGATATGATATGATTTTATATAATATGACTTTCAAGTCTAGGTATGATATGATATGATGTTATATGATATGACTTGCAAATCTAGGTACGACAATACCTATTACGAAATGCCCTTAGCATGAAAGAAACAAATCTTTTAAGAGCATGATGCATGGTTTTAAAGGACTAAAATTAGACTTAAAGAGAGCTAGTTGGTTATCCGAAGAAGGTTTGAGTTTAGATAACACTTAGTCTGAAATTATATTTTGCCGATATGGGTTTATGATGTCCTATGATATGGATTGTATGTTGGCAATGGCCTTAGGGCGTAGTACGAATGACAGACCCTAATACTTACGACAAACTTGGATTGGGGGCTTGGCCACCGATTCAAGGTCGGAGGCCATATAGCCCATGGATAAGTACATTTGTAGGGTGTACCATCTAGCTCAGAAGTAAAGCAAAGAGTTGAGTCATGATTACAAGAAAATGTTTTGAAGCTTATCAAATATGCCCATGTGTTTTATGTATATACTATGCTAAATTGTTTTCTAAATTCTCTTGAGTATTTTATATGGAATACATGTTGTTTGTGGTTTGTTCTGCGTACCAATACATTCTAGGTATTGACCTTCCTTCGTCGCGGCTATATTATCTCATAATATAGGTTCTGAGGCAAATTTCAATGGTCTAGCTCAGTAATAGATTTCTTGTTGAACTCCAGAATTGTTGAGCCTTTTTTTCTTCGAAAGGTATTTTCTTCTTATGTTTGTTCAGTTGTCTTATGGTCCAGCCGGGGGCCATGTCTCGGCCTAGATTGACTAGTAATTTAGTAGAGGCTTCGTAGACGAAAGTTGATTATTATATTTTCATATTTTGTTGATATAGTATGTATTATATATTCCTTTGAATTTCATTATAGCTTTCGCACTTTGATTTATGTATGGATTATTCTTATGATAGTATGCTAAGGGGCTTCTCAAGCCTTCGTGGGTCAAGATGCCCGTCGCGACTAAGGCCTTGGCTCAGGTCGTGAAAACCTTGGTATCAGAGCTAGGTTTATGGTCCCAGGGCATCTACGAAGCCGTGTCTATTATAGTCTTGTTTATAGGTGTGTTGTGCACCACACTTATAATCAGGAAGCTACAGGGCATTTAGGAGTTATTTCTTATTCCTTCATACTCTAGTTCATGCTATAGCATCGTCCATATGAAATTTATCCAAATTTTATCCCTGCTCTAATTTTATGGGCCATGCCTCATTGTCGAGGTGATACAAGTCCAAGAGTTTAGATCCCAATGATGTGGTTAATTCTGATTGAGTTATCCCTGATGCTATAAGATAGCACAAAAAATTGTGAGGAATCTAATAGTTCTTTAAAGTGTATTGATTCAAGTGTATACCGTTATCTTAATGCAATCGTTCTTTTCAGCCTAAGGTACAAAGTGTATTCAATTCCTTTCAGAATTCTTAATGCAGATGTCATGATTAAGGGTAGAGATTTGTATCAGAATATTGGAACTGTATTTTCAACCTCATAGTAGTGTATGTTAATGTGTCATGACCTATTGGAAGTAAGATGGTCCAGAAGTTAGTGATATGAATTCACAAGTTTAAAAGTTATAGTGAGGGTGACTTTTGGATAAAGAAGCTAATTTTAGTTGTATAACCCTTGATGGAGGAATGGGTTATCATTTTATAGCGATAGACTAATGTTGTAGCAAGGTTTTTAGATTGCATGGTAGTCTGTGAAGAAGGTGATTGACTATGATTGTTATTTATTCAAAATAGAGAAGGAACCTATAGTGGATAGTTGTGGTGGTTGTAGAAATCATTTATAGATGGTAAATGAGGAGGGGTAGAATATCCAATAAGTTATAAGTATAGACTAGCTTGGGGAAAACTTAGTGGTGATTATGGAATTTAAAGATAGTGGGAATATAGGTGTGGGTAAGTAAATATGATATGAGAAAGTAGAATATGTTAATAGATGGTAATTGGTTATATTATGAGATTAAGATTGATTATCCTTATTATGTGACTTTACTCTCCTTGGTTGTCTTTTCTCTAGCAGTTGTAAACTAGTACTGATTGTGAGAAGGTGTTCAGTAGATTCTGAGGTGTAGTAGTAATGTCATAAGGGGATATGATTGTAGGTCGTAGTAAAGTGAAATGAGTTATTTAGGTTATTTTCTCAATTTGATAGATTAGTAGTATGTGGCATGCTTTATTAGTGGTATATTATTGATGCTAAACTATAGGCTTGAACTTTAGATGTGAAGTATGGTAGTAAGCATAGTAGCTTAAGATTGATAATGCATGTTTCGTTGGAATGAATTAGTGGGCTTGATGTAATGTGTGAAATCACCTAGGTTGGCAACTCGTGGAAAAAGAAGTAGATAATTGTGGTTGAGTCATAAAGTGGATAAAGTTATAAGTATATAAGAATAAGTTGAACCTCCAGGTAGCATGTTGTTAGATAAGGTTTTATGTGTATGAGTGTCATGAACACCTAGCTTGTGTTCGCAAGTTTCTTAGTATGAAGGAGTCTAGGGAGATGTTATATGGTGTTATGTAGAGCTGGATTGAGGGAGAAATAGACAAAATATGTGAACCCTTGGTATAGTTTTAAAGGTTTTGTTAAGTTGCGAGGTTATGAGATTAGATCTGTAATGCTAGTATTCTAAGGAGTTGAAGATAGAGTGTTAAGTGTTTAGAAGCATGGATTCCCATGCCCATGATAATGTAAGTCATAAGTTGATGATTTTAGATGTTGGAGGAAATTATGATTAGTATCCTTGAAGGGGGATGTCCTAGAGAGAATTTAGTGTCCTTATGTTAAAGTTATTGAGGAGAGTTTGTGTTCTTGTGTATACTGATACCCCATTGTATTGAGAGTTTTGGTTATAGGTTTGATGAAGGGATATGTCCGCAAGTTTAGGATTGTGACTTTGATCTAACGGGGAGATGATAGGCTTAGGTAGTTCCCAAATTTTCTCATGGTGGCAAGTTTCAGGGAAGAGTCATGATAAATCTATTCCTATGCAACCAAACTCCTCCTACTTTAATTTAAGGAGTCATCCTACTAATGTCTTATGTTATGCATTCAAGTCATGCTTATTCCTATGATTCGAGTTCTCTATGTACTTATGTCCATGTTCTGACCTCCAAACTAGAAGAAATAGTGTTTCTCAGTAATCTAAGCTTTCAAGTATTCAAGCTCTATATTGTGATCCTCATGACCCACAGATCCATGTCTCAAATCATTTTAAGTTTTAAGGAACTATGTTTTCTATTATGTTACCTGTTCATTTTATGTCGGCTTTATACCAAAGTGATAAAGTTTATCCAAACTCATGACTATCTCAGTTCTAAAAATGAGAAGCAATATCTTCAAGTATCAATCTTTATCTCAATCATTGACTACATGAATTCTGCCTTTATGCGAAATAGCTCATGATATATGGTCATATGTTCTCACTGTGCCTAGTCCTAAGAACTCTTGTTGTGTATGTTTATGCCCAAACAACTTTCTATCTATGATCCAGACATTTGATACATAAAGCACTTCATGTCTATTGTATCGTATCTACATATCGTGTCCCATCATGAGTAGTGCAATAAGTATAAGTTATAATCAAATAGTTTTACTCCCATTCATGATGCGTATGCTCGGGTTCCTCAATGACCCTCCATATGTTAGTATGGTGGTGATTGTAGAAGCGTAGTAATGTTGTAGGTAAAGGAGTAGATGTTCTTAAATATAAAAATTTTGATGTGGTTTCTCGAGCTAAGGTGATAGGTGAAAGGGAAAACAAGGATATGAACTTTCATTATGTGAAATAGTTAGGAAGGAGATATGTGACGAAAATCCTTGTGAGAATGATTGAACTTGCGGGTTTTAGTGGGGAGATCCATAAAGTGGGTGTCATAGAGATAGGCTTGAATGTTGTGATTGATAGATACTCAAACTAATGTGCTATGTGGTTAGTACTCCTCGATTTAAGGCCTGAGGTTGTTTGATTATATGGAAAATAATTTTTAAAAGGGATGTAAAGCATAGGATCCCACAACTTAAGCTAGCATCTTTTTACTCTGAGTTAGGCTTCAACATAGAAGTATGATGAATTTAGACCCAAGCTCTTGTAGTTATGTCTTTAGTGTGGGGATTATAGGATTGAGCTATTGAAATGTGGTAATCATAGTTGAAGGCATAGTGAAGAAGCATCGCAAAAATTTAAAGGCTATTAGACATATCATTTGAGGTAGAGCATGTTTCTATTATATTCTTATATCCCGCGAGAATCTCAGTTACATATTCATGTGTTGTACCAATCTTAATTAGGCCGATGATTCTTAGGAAAATCTATGTCTTTCAATGTTATGATCATGTGTCATCGAACACATGCCAAGATCATGTCTATGTCAAGTCTCGTTATCTCATGATTTATGCTTACATAATTTACTTGGTGATGTCATAAAGATATTCTTGAATGCCTATGTATGTTTCATTGTGGAAAATAGAATTCCTAATGTGATGTTACGTAATTTATTCCATACTTCTATAGCTTCAACAAATTTCTACCCATCATTCGAGGATGAATGATTCCAAGGGGGAGATAATGTAACACCCTATATTTTTGGAATAGAATTCAAACCATCATTCCTATGCGTATAGACCCGAACCGAATGATTCGTCGTTAATATATGTGTGATGATCAATTCCATAGTGTGGGGATACTTTTGAATATGAATTGAGGTCACGAAAATCTTCTAACTCAAAGACAAGTTAAGAACATTTCTATGAATTAAGTTTTAGTGAATGTTTCAACCTGGATCAACTTTAACAATCATTACTCCTAGTATATATTTAGTTATGTGCCTACTATATACCAAATAAAATATCTTCGAGTCTTATTTCCAATGCAACTGGTTTCACCTTAATCCAATATCAAAGTGGAAAGTTATGCTCATTTTACCTCAGCATGTCCATTTGTCAACAAGGTGACGACTTGAGGTGATAAGCCGTCAACTACGTGATGATATATCAACCTCGTTGTCAGCCTTAACCAGAAACACCCTGCATCACTAAAGAAAAGGTGACGACTAGGTTGACAAGCCATCAACTTGTTGACAGGCTATCAACCAAGTCTTTAACTTTAACTAGATCATGAAGAGAAGGTGACGACTAGGCTGATAAGTCATCAACTAGTTGACAAGTTGTCAACTAAGTCATCAGCTAAAAATTCTTGAAATTTTTATTCAATTTCTTTAGGGGTATTTTGGTCTTTTTCTCACCCTAAAACCCTACCCCATGACTTAAAATATGATTTGAACGCTACTTTTCCATCATCATGTCAGTTTTTCATCATTTATTCTCCTCTCCATTCTCAAGATAGAAAAGTTAAAGTTTCTTTCAAAAACTCATGCTTCCAAGGCTTAGATTCAAGATATCACAAGTTTTGTTCATCAAAAAGGTACGTGGGACTATCCTACATCTCTTGGGTATAGGTTTTATGATTTTAACAAGTTTTAAAGTTATATATGTATGTATATGTAATAAGGTTTGAGAAATTGTTTTAAGAGCATGCATCATGAACTCAATTTAATGAAAGTATGTATTTGTCAAGGGGTTTTTCCATAAGTTCAATTTATAATCTTCTGCATACATTATTTGAGTTCAAAAAGTGATTTATGAATATGACTTGCGAAATTACCTTTTTCATGATGAAATTTATGGTCTTTGCATGGTATGAATTGTGAATTGCGTTTGAGAGCATGAATTATAAGCCCCGTTTTGATCATGAGATTTATGTATTATTAATGTTGGGCTGGTTTATGAATGAGGATAATTTTTGAGTTTTAAATGTCTGTTTAAACACTATGCATTGTTGTTTTGCACGTTTTTAAAGGGGTATTTCTTAGCAGGAAAGAAACAAATCTTTTAAAAGCATGAAGCATGTTTTTAAAGGACTAAATTTGGCTTAAATAAAGCTAGTTGGTTACCCGAAGAAGGCTTGAGTTCAGATAACTCTTAGCCCAAAATCGTGTTTTGCCGATATGGGTTTATGATGTCCTATGATATGGATTGTACATTTACGATGGCCTTATAGCGTAGTACGGATGACAGATCCTAATCCTTGTGGCAAATTCGGATTGAGGGCTTGTCCGCTGAGTCAAGGGCGGAGTCCATATAGCCCGTGGATAAGTAAGTTTGTGGGGTGTACCATCTAGCTCAGAAGTAAAACAAAGAGTTGAGTCATGATTACAAGAAAATGTTTTGAAGCTCATCAAATTATGCCCATGTGTTTTATGTATAAACTATGCTAAATTGTTTTCTAAATTCTCTCGACTATTTTTTATGAAATACATGTTTTTTATGGTTAGTTTTGAGTACCAATACATTCCAGGTATTGACTGTTCTTTGCCGCGGCTATGTTGTCTCATAATATAGGTTCTGAGGCAAATTTGCATGGTCCAGCTCAACAATAGATTACTTCTTGAACTCCGGAGTTGGTGAGCCTCCCATGCTTTGGAAGGCATTCTATTCTTATGTTAGTTTAGTTGTCTTATGGTCCAGACGGGGGCCTTGTCTCGGCCTAGTTTGACTTGTAATTCAATAGAGGCCTAGATCAACTTGTATTTTCATATTTTGTTGATACAATTTATATTATAAATTCCTTTGAAATTCATTATATCTTCTGTACTTTGATTTATGCATGGATTATTCTTATGATAGTATGCTAAGGGGCTTCTCGGGCCTTCATGATTTGGGATGCGCGTCGCTGTTGGGTTTGAAATCGAAAGGGCGTCATGGGGAAGCTATTAGTTGCAAACTATCGTAGTGACAATTCAGACGACAAAGAAAAACATACTAAAAACATATTATTGATGTAATTTGGTCAAGTGACCTACATATTGAAAACTAATATAAAAAAATATTAAAAACTATTGGGAGAAAATCTCCCCCTAAACGAGACTCTTTAAACGACTACATTGTGGATGTTACTATGTTATGGTATGAGAAGACGGGTCTTCTATTTATAGATGTCCAAAATCTTTCTCCAAGAAAGAGGTTAGCCAAATATGGAAAAGAATTATAATTTTTCTTTCAGGAAAAATAAAAGTAATTATGGTAACTTTTATTTTTCTTTTAAGAAAAAGTAAAACTTAAATATAGTAAGAAAATTAGGGCAAAAACCCTAACAAATCTCCCCTTTTTGGATTGATTTTCTTAAATTGATCCGCCTTCTTCATATCTTTGATCTTTGTTCTTCACATAATCTTCATCACTATTGCTTGTCATGTTTAAAAATGGAGCTTTGGGTTCGAAATCGAGAGGGCGTCATGCGGAAGCTATTAGTTGCAAACCATTGTGGTGACAATTCAAAAGCTACACATAAAACAATACTAAAAAGTTTAATATTATTATATTATTTGGCCAATTGGCCTACATATAAAACCTAATATAAAAAAACATAAAAACTAATGAGAGAGAATATCTCCCCCTAAACAAAAACTTTTTAATCGACTACATTGTGGATGTTACTATGTTATGGTATGAGAAGGGGTCTTCTATTTATAGATGTTCAAAATCTTTCCACCAAGAAAGAGGTTAGCTAAATATGGAAAAGAATTATAATTTTTCTTTCAGAAAAAATAAAAGTAATTATGGCAACTTTTATTTTCCTTCTAAAAAAAAGTAAAACTTAAATATAGTGAGAAAATTAGGGCAAAACCCTAACAGTTGCGGCCAGGGCCTTAGCTCGGGTCGTGATAGAGATGTTAAGGCTATTGCCCCAGTAGCAACATTTGGTAGAATGACTAAAGGAGAAATGAAAGTGGGAGAGCTAGATATACCTGATGGATTGATACTCATTATACCCGTAATCTTAGTACATTATGATAAGGAAATATGGGGGGAAGACCCAAAGGAATTCAAACTGGAAATATTCAGTGAAGGAGTGTCAAAAGCAACCAAAGAACAATTCTCATATATCCCATTTGGCGGGGGACCTCGAATTTGCATTGGACAAAACATTGCAATGATGGAAGCAGAAATGGCAACAGCAATGATACTACAAAAGTTCTCCTTCGAACTCTCCATCTTATGCACATGCTCCATTTGCAATAATGACTATTCATCCTCAGTATGGTGCTCCCTTGCTTATGCACAACTTTAAGATGATATTTTACATGACTGGCGTTGTGCATTGATCTCCATACATCATCCGAAACAGAAACTGTTTCTTGATGGCTGAATTTAAACGTTGAACTGCAGTTTGTTGACGTTCTCTATGTTAATTTTGATTTGTCCATATGTAGGAATAAAGTAAAACAAACAAGTACTGCTATGTTTCTCAATTGTTATGTACGTACTTGTTTTCTTTGGCCTGTATATACTTCTCTCTTCATTTAAGTCTTAACCTCTACATACCTTGAAACGTACTTTGATCATTTATTTGCAAAATTTTTGAACTTCTTTTAATTTTCTAAATATTCCAAGTCTCACTCTATTTAGTTAGCCTCCCTCAATGGAACCTTTATATCTCAGTATCATTTTCTTTTATTCAAATTATAAGAGGATAAGAGATTTCAGTTCCTGTAGTGGGGCCAGAGGAATCAGGGCCGGCAGGACAAAATCATGAAAAGAAATAGTTCACTAGACAGATATAGCAGAATGGATGAAACCTTTTTTATTTCAGGTTTGATATTTGTATTGAAGTTTTACTTAAATTGAATTTATTTTGTATATGGCCCATTAAAACAGAAAGTACTTTTTATCAAGATCTTTTCCACTTAACTGCATTATTTGCCCTCTAAAAGACTGATGTTTAGTTTTTGCCCTTAACAATGAATTTACGTCTAACAAATATAAGTTCTTTAAGTATGCTACACATAACGTGTAAAATATTATAATGCAAAAATAAAAATATGTGCTCCGCGAAAAAATTATTTATTTTGTGGAGCAAAATGTGAAAGTCCAACACAATATTCGAAATCGAGAGGCGTCATGCGGAAGCTTGTAGTTTACAAACTATTTGAGACGATAAATAAGATGACAAGAAAAACATACTAAAACATAAACTTATTGATATGATTCGGTCAATTGCCTACATATTTAAAACCTAAATTTAAAAAAAAAAACATAAAACTAATGAGAGATAAAATCTCCCCCTAAACTACTCTTTAAAAGACTACATTGTGGATGCTATTGTGTTATTGGTATGGGAAGATGGTCTTCTATTTATAAAGGTCTAAAACTTTTTCTCTAAGAAAGAGGTTAGCCAAATATGAAAAATTTTTATATTTTTCTTTAAGGAAAATTAAAAATAATTATGGTAACTTTTATTTTTCTTCCAAAAAAAAAGTAAAACTTAATTTTGGTAAGAAAATTAGGACAAAAACCCTAACATAGTAGACTGATGTTTAGTTTTTACACTAACAAATATAAGTTCTTTAAGTATGCTACACATAACATGTAAAAAATATAAGTTCTTTAAGTATGCTACACATAACATGTAAAATATTATAATACAAAAATATAAATATATGCTCCGCAAAAATATTATTTATTTTGAGGAGCAAAATGTGAAAGTCCAACACAAAATAGGGACAAAGGTGTAAATGACCCCATTTTTGCAAATTAAGAAGACCTCCACAACCCCCCACCCCTCTCTTAAGCCCCAGCCTCTTTTAAATAAGCAAGAAAGATTCCTCTGGCTTGTGGTCATTATTATATATGCACTATTTAATTAAGAGAAAGCAAAATCAATCCCTTATATTGTCACTCAATTTAACAAAATATTTCACTAGGCGATATAATTTTCTTTGAAATAATATCACAAGATTGATAAAAATAATAATGAAACCTTAAAACATTATTAAGTTACGAAATGGTTATATAAAATCACCTAATTTTATTTGATAG
>NC_061117.1:212614445-212643075 GCF_002878395.1 Capsicum annuum | reverse complement strand
ACACAACAAGATGCATAAACTATCTTTGTGCCAAAGAATCAAGGGAGGATTTCATACCTGCTTCTTATGAAAACTTATTTTACCCCTGATACAAGTACGACCACGAAGATGGACACATGTGAGAATGCAATTTGCCCGTGTTGTGTTCTTGACCAAGAATTACGTTCTTCTTGTGTCTTGGCCGAGATTTTTGTTTGTCTTGAGTTTTTCTAGGGTTAGCTTTGTTATTTACTAACACTTGAGTCAATATCTAAGTTTGAGCTTTGTTGTTGTTGTCATGACCAAGTAAGACCGTGTGGTAGACATTATTGTTGAAAAACTTGACTTAGTCATGTGTGTGGTTATTGTTGTTGAAAGGAGTGTTGTTGTTGTAGTTCTTGGTGAATGTTGTTGTATTCTTGAATTTCTTCACAACCTTGATCTCTTGTTAAAATCAAAGACACAACACTAAAGAGACTTTGTCATTTGTTGTTGTGGATTGGAGTTGGCCGTTGGAATTGTTGTTGTTCTTGAAGATTGTTGTTATTGTTCTTGGTGTGGTTGTTGTTGTTCTTGAAGTTCTTCACCTTCCTTC
The DNA here is from genome assembly GCF_002878395.1 of Capsicum annuum. Classification (NCBI taxonomy): domain Eukaryota; kingdom Viridiplantae; phylum Streptophyta; class Magnoliopsida; order Solanales; family Solanaceae; genus Capsicum; species Capsicum annuum. Next base: position 212,642,501 of record NC_061117.1, on the reverse strand, counting down.
ATATATTTTTAGAACATAAAGTGAGTGCTAGATCCTAAAAGGTAAGGAAAAAGATGAATGTACTTGTTAGTCTTGAAAGACCCCCAACTACCAAAAGACTTTATATCACTTCTCAATTACTTTTCAATGATTTAAGGACCCATGTTTTAAGGAGAAGTGCAAGAAAAAGTCAAGTCTTGAAAATTGAAAAAGGGTCCAAGACTTATTTTTCCTCCTAAAATAAATTCCACCAATCCAAATTAATTTTTGACCAAGACTTGAACATTTGAGAATAACCACTTGATAAAACCGAACCAATACGTGGCCACCACGTCATCATTGCTACTGTTCACGCAATATTTTTGAGCTCAAATTTTAGATTTCTTAGTTTCATTTTGTTGTCTCTTAGTTTCATTTAATTAATCCTAGTACTAAATAACAATCTAGTAAACTTCTACAAGGTTGTCACTTAGTTCTTGAATCCCTTGTTCGTGTCTACGTTTCTTTTGTGCTTTTTTTCTTTTGTGAATTTGTTGTATCTTGTTGGTTCAAGTCCGTAAGCAAATTTTCTTTGAGTCAACTCAAATGAAAATCTATTCTAGACCAAGGTGGACTCCTCCCTAATCACTCACGAAGTACAAGCTGGCCTTCAACACTTGTGAAACCAAGTGTGAGGTAAAAATTGAGAGTGAGAGTGTGGTGAGGCATTTTTGATCTAGCAAGTTTGTTTGTTTTGTTGTTCGTTTTTGTCTTTTCTTAGGTACCATGGCTGCCACCAATCTCGATGCCACGTTTGACCGCATCACCGATAATATTGAAGACATAAAATGACACGTTGAAAGGCTACGCCAATTGGTATCCATACTTATCCTAACAAATCCAAAATCTAAGGTCCAAACACCTTGTGATGAGATTTTCCCAAAGGAAGTTGCTTCCCAAACTTGAGAAGGACTTTCACACCAAGGTAAAGACGAACGTACTCATGAACGTCAAGGTAAAATAGCTATCTCTTACACTTTAGTACATGTGGATGATGAAAGTGTGACTAATAAGCCGTTGAGTGTAAGTAGTAGCTTACCTACGTATGAGTGTATTGATTCCTTACCACTTGTGGATGATGTACATGTTGTGCGAGTGGATACACTAGTTGATCCTATAGATGATCGAGTCGACTTTTCTAGTAAGATCAATTTGTGTCCACCTAGTGTTGAAGCTATTGTGTTGAATGAAAGTACATTATCGAGTGAAATCTGTGTTGACCAACTTATGTGTAAAACTTTCCCACCACTTGAGAATATGTGTGATATGATTAATGAGTCTCAAGTGAGTGAAGAATTTGAAAATATTGGTCAAGAAAAAAAGGAGTGAACCCATGAGCTTATGTTGTTGTAAAGATTCTAATGTTTGCTTGGCTCATAGGGTTAATCGTGTGCTTGACATATCTTTGAAACTTGATAATGATTCCTTAGAGAGTGAAAGTTCCAAATCTATTCGCGGGTTAGATCATTCACTCTTTAGGTACAATGTCTTGTTTGAAGGTAGTTTAAACACTCCTAATAGGCCTAGTGGTGAAAATAATGATGTAGCTTTCCTTGGAAGCTATAGCCTATATGCTAACCCACTATGGTGTGATACAAGACAAACAAGAGGAACACGAAACAGCCACAAAATAGTCCAATACACCCTCCAAAATAGTCCACAAATCACAACAAATTGTGGACCAAATGAAGACCTCACTCGGATTCGACAAATACAACAAGAATACAAGAAAAAAAGGTGTATTTGACACCCAAAACAGCCACAAATCGTGAAGAACAAGATGACAAAAATAACACAAGTTTTTGGATTCAACAAGACACAAAAACAGTCCACTACAAACAATAACAAGATTACAAGAATAAAATGATAGATAGTGAGATATAGATTTGCTACAAGACTTAGGAACAAAGGGTGATTCAAACACTAAACCCCTAATTAATGTAACAACAACTCTTACAGTGACCACCAAGGGAATCACTCACCTCAAGATTCACCGTTTCCAAGCAAAGAACAATATTGATTTTTCTAAGCCCTATACTAAGGATGACTTTTTCAAGCCCTAACTAAGAACTATACTAAGGTGTTGCACTCTCCAAAGAGAGAATAAGTCTTTCAAATGTTCATCATTCATTAACTAAAGAGAAATGACCTTACATAGACTATATATAGTATATTACAAAAGAAAGATAAAATGACTCCAATGTCCTTAATGAGGTGGGTGGCAATGGAGTGTCATTTAGATAAGGCTAAAAGACCAAAATGACCTTGAGGCTAAGTAACCAAAATGACCTTAATAAAAGGGGCCAAAACCGTGAACCATCAAATATGGTCCAAAATCGTGAGTCCTCTAGTCTTCAAGGCTCCAAACAATCTTCCACACACGGGTTTGTTTGATGGCATGCTCAAAATAACCCCTACAAGTATGATCCCGTGCTATCCATGGGACCAAAGATTGATTATTCAGGTAGTGACTTTGAATGATGCCACCGAAAGCTAATGCGGCCATTTCACTTGTATCATCCTCCCCTTCTTGAAAAGGATTCGACCTCAAATCTGTACCTTGCAAAATAAGAGAAAGGACAAACAAGAACAACATCCTCATGGCATGAGGGTTAGGGTTAGCACAACAATAAACATCATCACGCCAAGGGGGTACATACTTGAAGTATAACCAAGAATCCTTTGAAGTGAGTATTAAAAACTCAATGAAAGATGTACAAAGGATTTGGTTATGGGATACACCAAGAGTGATACTTTTCTTGTCATGTAGACCAAGAAACAAGTTGGGTGCACCAACATCCCTATTCTACATTTGGCAGCGGGGTCAAATGGGAAAAGTGGCCATAGACAGGGGTCTAGAAAACACTCCCCTTTCCCGTGGTCTACACCCAAACTAAATGACATACTCTCTATAATAGCATACATATCATCCAAAGCAAATAGAGAGTAGAGAAAGGTATCACTCAAATCGACTTCTACCAAGGTGCCCTCATGTGTGTACTCCCTACTAGTTTCCTAATGATAACCATGAGTACTCTCAACAATAAAGTCACACAAAGTAAAAGAAGAAGTAGCTTCCGCAACTACATATTCCTTACCCCTAAGATTACTCTCATCTTCCAAGAAGAGGTTTCCATCTTTAGGAGGAATGTTGTCACACCAAAGTGGGTTAGCATATATGCTATAGCTTCCAAGGCAAGCTATACCATCATTTTCACCACTAGCTTTATTAGAAGTGTTTAAATCATCTTCAAACAAGACATTACACCTAAAGAGAGTGTGATCTACCTCACAGACAGATTTGGAACAAGAAAGTTCCTCACGCTCTAAATGATCAATATCAAATTTCAAGGATGTTCCAAACACAAGATTACCCCAAGAAGAGATCTTGAGTTCACTCCCACTTTGTTGACCAACATTTTCAAATACTTCACTCACTTGAGTTCTATTAAGAATATCACACACATACTGAAGTGGGGGATAATTTTAACAAACAAGTTGATCAACACCAATTACACAAGATGATGTACTTCCGTTCAACATATAGGCTTTAACACTAGGTGGACATAAATTGGTCTTACAAAAAGAGTCAATTTCATCATCAATAGGATCAACTAGTGTATCCAAACTCACAATATGTACATCATTAACAAGAGGCAAGGAATCATTAGACTCATAAATAAGTAAGCTACTACTTACACTCAATGTCTTACTAGCCATACAATTGTCATTCATATGCACTAAAGTGTAAGAGTTAGCTATTTTACCTTTAAGATCTTGAGTAGACTCTTTCTTGCTGTGGGGTGAAGGTCCTCCACAATCTTGGACAACACTTCCTTTTGGCATTGTTCACCTTCACTTTCCATGTTGGTACCTACATAAATGTTCTTAGAAATAGAAGGACAACGAATGTTAGCACGGTTTGGTGGAAATCCCCTTACTTCACTCCACATATCCTCTTCTTTTTCCACTCTAGGATTACCACCTTGCACTCTCTTACTCCTCTCAATCTCTTGTCTCTCATCATAAATTGGATTTGAGTAGGTAAGCATTTTTCTTTGCGGTTTGGGTAGCAAGTACGTTATGAGGCGATTTCCCTATTGGTCTCTTACAATATTAGGCCAATTTTGAACATTAGTAACTTGATGTCATGAAAACCAATCGTCACCCAAGCTCATATAACCATAGGTTAAGGAAAAAACATCGCATCACACTTCCTTATGGTAATTAAATTGGTAGAAGACAACTTTTACCCTCTCGGTAACCTTGAACTCGCCCAAGTAGTATGGAATAAGTAAAGGCTCTCGAAATAACCCTAAGTAGTCAACCATGTATGGAAGAATGTAGTTTCCATAGTACCTATCATTCAACACCATAAGGCAGCCCGGTATCCCACAAATAGTCACCTTTCCAGAGTGTACACTCCTCCTTGGATCAATATTGTAAGGAACACTTGCCCTCTCCTTCTCATGGGGCAACCTCTACTATAGATAGTATAACCAATCACACCATGTGGACCTTGATAAGAAGTACTATAAGGTGAAGAGTGTGATCTTTCACACACCACACGCATACTCTCAGCATAGCTCTCATAAGCTTTACGAATGAAAGGGTTATACCTAACACCAAATGTAGGTTAAGAGTGGGAAGTATAAGACTCCTCATATGCCCCAACTTCATTATAAGAACCATCATGAGGTCCTACATCATCTCCAAATTCACCATAAGAACTAGGCACATCATTCCCCTTATTTTCTCCCCTAAAATCAAAACCCTCAAATCTGCCCAAGTTTTGATCATGGCTATTTTCATAGCCCCCACAATCTCCCTCAACTTCGTAGCCATAAAACACATCGCTACAATCATAGTCTCGCATGTTGTAGTCACAATAATCCTCGGCTATCGAAGACATGTTCCCCTTATATCACCTTTGAACCTACAGAATAAACAAACAAGATTAGTAGTAAAGCTTCTCACTAACACACGTATACACTCACCTTTGTGATTCTCACAATTAGAGCGGCGAATATTGAAAGTTGTTTATACTCCGGTAGTCAATAGGATGTCAATTCTACTTGGCGGCTAGAATAGATTCTTGTTTGATCGACTCAAGACACAAAAATAAAATTTACTTAAGAACTTGAAACAAAGAAGTTACTACAAGTTAAAAATAAGAAAAATCACACAAATAACGAAGACAGGAAAGGAACAGATTCAACAATTAATCTACAACTAAGTAGGTGATAGTTGTTAAATTAATTCTAAAATCAAGAAAGAAAACCAAGGAAACAATAAAGTGAAACTAATAATCTGAAATTTGATCCAACATTTGATGCGTGAACAGTGTGACTTGATGATGTGGCAGCCACGTATTGGTTGAGGTTTCTTAAATTTTTATTTTCCAAAGCCCAAATCTTAACCAATTTTAATTTGGATTGGTGGAATTTGTTCTAAGGAGGGAAGAATAAGTCTTAGAGCCTTTTTTTCAAGTTTCAAATTTCAAGACTTGACTTTTGTTGTACTTTTCCTTAAAACATAGACCCTTGTTTCACGGGAAAGTGGTTGAGAAGTGATGTAAAGTCTTTTGGTGGTTGGGGGTCTTTCAAGACTAACAATTACTTACACCTCTTTCCTTTACCTTTTAGGATCTATTATTCACTTTATGTTCTAAAAATATATGAAGGAAGGTGAAGAACTTAAAAAAAAAAAACAACCACACTAGCGGTAGAGCCAACATGACCCGATCAGAAATCACTATGCCGGCAAAGATTGTAACACCTCAGGATGGTATTAGATATAATCTTCCCTCGATTACTTTTGAAAAATTCTTACCCCTAAAATTCAAATCAATACCTGAAGATGATGAAAATACATCATCAAGTTCTGTCTCTCCTAGAACAGTACATCTGAGAACCTATGGTGCTTCGATGGATCCTCCGACGAATTAGAAACTTTAATTCTCTTCAGCTGCGAATCCACCTGATACAGTGCAGAAGGAGTTTGGTGCGAATTGAACAGCAGGAAATGATCTATCCTATGTTCCCCTAACTTTAAATCAAGGTAAGATCTGTGTCAGTATAGTTGAGGAGGATATTCAAAGTCTAACTGAGTACTGGAAACATACTCTTATAGGGTTTGTTATTAGGGATACCCCATACCATACATTGAGACTTACATATTGCATGCCTGGAATTGTGATACACAACCTCAAGTACTGAATCATGATGATGGCTATTTTATCTTTTGATTTGAATCAACAGATGATTGTGATAGGGTGTTAATGGGCAGACCGTATACTTTTCATAAAAAAACTTTCATTGTGCAAGCTTGGGACATTGATTTCAAATTCAACTCGAATAGTATCACCACTATACCCCTATGGGTTACTTTACCTGGGCTACCGGTAGGATACTGGTCTAGAGAAGCTCTTAGTAAAATAGCAAGTGCCATTGGCAAGCCAAAGTACACATACCAGTTTACTACCAACATGGAAAGAATATCTTATGCACGAGTCCTAGTGGAAATAGACATAGAACAACCCCTAATTGACATAATAGAAATGGTCACACCTACTGGTACATTCCAACAACCAGTAAAATATAAATGGCAACCAAAATATTATGAGAATTGGTTGAAGTTTGGGCATGTCATAGCAAATTGTAGATTTCAAAATGAGTCAGAGGTAGAAGAGAAGGATGAATTCAAAGAAGTGCAAAGAAAAAAAAGGAGGAACAGAAGAAGGAAGAGGCCCCAGAAGACATAATGGATGCAGAAAGATGAAGCCTAAAAGGAGGATAAACCTATAGACCCCCCTATGTCTGATCCAAAAGGCTCTTACAAGGATAAGATAATTGTGTAAAATTCAGGACATATATAACAAGGTGAATATGTTAATAATAACCATGACAGTACTAGCAATAGTGATACAAACTCTTTTGGCCCTCTCATGCACTGCACTGATGATGAAGGACATCCGGAGAGGCCTGGAGAGGCCCCAAACATATGATTATCTCGACATGGAACATCAGGGGCTTAAATCAACCCCTGAAATAGAAGGAGATTAGTCTCTTTTTGAAAACGTCCAAAATAGATATGTTTGGGTGTTTGGAAACTAGAGTAAAAGAACCTAAAGCTGGTAATATCCTCAAGAAGATGGTGGGGGGATGGAACACTTGTTGTAACTACCCGATGGCCCCAAATGGAAGAATTTGTCTAATGTGGCAACAGTAAATGTGTCTATAATCTTGACAAAAGAGCAGTTCATATATTGATAGAACTATGGAACGAGCTCAAAGCATTGGGTGTTACAATTCAAGAGGCATGGATCCTGAGTGAAGACTTTAATGTTGTGCTAACTTGTGAGGATCGACTTGGGTCACTAGTCACTCAACAAGAAGTTTAGGATTTCAAGGATTTTATAGACCAACTCCAGCTTACTGCACTAAGAGCAAAAGGTTTCTACAATACTTTTTGTAATAAACAATAGCGAGATCAAAGAGTGTATTCAAAGATTGACTGGGTCCTTGGAAACTATCAATGCCTACAAATATATGGTAATGTGGAGGTTGAATTCCTATCACCTGGGATTTCTGACCACTCTCCAATCTTGGTCCAATATATTAGTTAGCAAGCTTCCAGACCTAAACCATTCAGACTATATAGTATTGTGTTGGAGCATAAAAAATTCCTTGAGATTGTGGCAAATACGTGGAAGAAGAACTATTATGGAACTTATATGTATAAGCTAAACCAAAAACTAAAAACTCTCAAATATGATTGCAGGAACTGAATACTTATATGGAAGCTTACACACAGAAAATTGAACAAAATAGAATACTGTTAGACATCACACAGAGCAATCTAGCCTCAGATCCTATGAATCACGAACTGATACAAGAAGAGCCAAGCTACTAAAGGAATTTCAACATTGGAACTTGGTAGAGGAGAAGGTGCTAAGACAGAAATCCAGAGTAATATGGATCAAATGTGGAGATGCCAATTCCAAGTACTTCCATGCATAATGTAAGATCAGAAGTAATAGAAGCTTCATCACCTCCATCTATGATAACTCAAGCAATAAAGTTACTAACCCTGATCTTATTAAGAAGAAATTTATTGAGTTCTTTACTGGGATAATGGGTGATTCTACCCCTGAGCTGCCTTGCCCAAATTCTGAGGTTATCAAGAAAGGGCCCTTCCTCTTACACTTTCAGCAGCTTGAACTCATACAAAAAGTAATAGACCAGGAAATCTTAAGTGCAATGAAAAGTATACCATCAAAGAAATCTCCTGGGGTTGATGGTTTTCCTGTGGAATTCTATAGAAGTCAATGGACTATTATCAAAGATGATGTCTTACTTGCTGTAAAAGAGTTTTTTAGATCTGGTAAGCTTCTGAGAGCATTTAGTTACACTGCAGTTACTTTGATCCCAAAATGTTCCAACCCTTCCATGGTAAAAGATTTCAAACCAATAGCCTGCTGTACCACTTTCTATAAGTTGCTCACAAAAATCCTGACTATTTAGAAGTATCATAGATAATATCTTATTTAGCCATGGGTTATTCAAATGGTACTAAAGGAAAGGATTATGCCCAAGATGTGTACTGAAAGTTGATCTCAGTAAAGCATATGACTCAATAGAATGGTGTTTTCTTAAGAGTATTTTAGCTGAGTTGGGGTTCCCATTGAAGTTTATCAACTAGATTATGGAATGTGTTTGTTCTATTTCTTATTCACTGATCTTGAATAGGGGGCTTACAAAACCTTTCTAAGGAAAAAGAGGGATAAGACAAGGTGATCCTATGTTACTTTATTTGTTTGTTATAGCTATGGAATATTTGAATAGGGAATTGAAATTCCTAGACCAAAAGAATGGGTTCCAATACCACCCCAGGTGCAAGCAACTTGATATAAAGCACATATGTTTTGTAGATGACCTTCTTCTGTTCTGTAAAGCTGATATTAACTCTGTAACAATGCTCCATCAAGCTTTCCTGAAATTCTCAAAAGCCACAGAGTTACAAGCCAATATTGACAAGAGCTCAATCTATTTTTCTGGAACCAAACCTCAGGTCAAGCAGAACATCTTAGAATTTTTGGGCTATACTGAAGGTGAATTGCCCTTTAAATATCTAGGGGTGCCATTGTCCTCAAAAAATCTTACAATCGACCAGTGCCAACCACTTGTGGATAGAATAGTGGAAAAAATGAAATGCTGGAGTGCTAAATCACTATCATATGCTGGTAGATTACAGCTGATTAAATCGATTATCTTTGGCACACAAACTTATTGGGCTCAGTTCTTCTTACTGCCTAAAAGAATCATGAAGGTAATCACAGGCCTCTGTAGAGTGTTTTTGTGGACAGGATCTATTCTGACGTCAAAGAAGGCACTTGTTACTTGGGAAAAAAATTGTCTTCCAAAATCAGCAGGTGGTTTAAATGTTCTGAATATATATCTCTAGAATAAAGTTGCTATCATAAAACAAATTTGGGCATTATCTGAAAAGAAGGATGGTTTATGGATAAAATAGGTGCATACCTATTATTTGAAGGCTGATAATATTGAATCCTATAACGGTCCAAAAAATGCCTCATGGGCAATTAAAAAAATTATTAGTGCACAGAAGTATGTTATGGAGGCCCCAGGACTACAAGGGGACTTGGAGGTTAGATTGAGAGCATGTGTCACATGAGAGTCATTCACAATAAAGAAGATGTACAATGCTTTAACTCCCCAGCTCCCCAAAGTTCCCTAGAAAAGTATTATATTACAACATTCAGTACACCACAGACATAGCTTTATTCTTTGGTTAGCTCTGCTGAATAGACTTTCTACAGTTGAGAGACTAGAAAAGTTTGGAATTCAAGTGCCAAAAATATGTGTGTTGTATGGAAATGCTGATGAAACACATGACCACCTATTTCTTGATTGCAGTATTACCAAACACTTATGGAGAAGGTTGCTGAATTGGCTAGGTATACCAAAAAATATAGGTAGTTGGAATCAAGAGACAGAGTGGGTATCCAAACAAGCTAAAGGGAAGTCTACACAAGGTGCTATCTTATGTAGTATTTTTGCAATGATGGTCAACATCATATGGAGAAGTAGAAATAGCATCAGATTCCAGAAGGGAAAATATGAAGAGGAAAAGGTCTGTAGGGAGATAGCAATCCACATTCATATACAAAGTCAAAGGCACCAAAGATGGGAAATGATACTCCAACAAGCTACTGCAACACCATGAAGCTAGATTGATGATTTCTTAATACTTTTGATTTGAAAATGTAATATGAGGCTTTATGATTCTCAATACTACTGAGTAGCATCCCTGCATGTTAGGAGGGCAAAGCTAGTACAGGCTTTTAGTCAAAAATGATAAAATAGGGATTCAGGCCCTGTTTTGGTTTGTAAACCCATATTTTGGTGAAATAAAAATGTTTTATTTACCAAAAAAAACTAATAACAACAATATTCAAGAACAACAACAATTCCAACGGCCAACTCCAATCCATAACAACAAACGGTCAAGTCTCTTTAGTGTTGTGTCTTCAGTTTTAACAAGAGATGGAGGTTGCGAAGAACATCAAGAACAACAACAACATTCACCAAGAACAACAACAACAACCAAACACACGGCTAGTCAACTTTCTCAACAACAATGGGCCAAGCTTATGTTTACAACAACAACATCAAAATACAAGCTCAAATCAAGATATAGACTCAATGTGTTAGTGAGGAACAAAACTAACACTTATAGACAATAAATACAAGTAAAAATCTCGTCCAAGACACAACAAAAACACAATTTTTGGACAAGAACACAAAATGGACAGATTGTCCTTTTTCTGGAATTTTCAGATTTTAATTTATTTACTTGTTGATTTTTCAAGTGAGCTAGCCCAAGATTTGATCTTGTAGAAATAATATCAAGCCATGATTTGATACCAAATGATACAAGACAAACAAGAGGAACACGAAATAGCCACAAAATAGTCCAATACACCCTCCACAATAGTCCACAAATCACAACAAATCGTGGACCAAATGAAGACCTCACTTGGATTCAACAAATACAAAAGGAATACAAGAAACAAAGGTGTATTTGACACCCAAAAAATCCACAAATCGTGAAGAACAAGGTGGCAATAAGAACACAAATTTTGGGATTCAACAAGACACAAAAACAGTCCACTACAAACACTAACAAGATTACAAGAATAAAAGGATAGATAGTGAGATATAGATTTGTTACAAGACTTAAGAACAAAGGGTGATTAAAACACTAAACCCCAAAGTAATGTAACAACAACACCACACTCTTACGGTGACCGCCAAGGGAATCACTCACCTCAAGATCCACCATTTCCAATCAAAGAACAATATTGGCTTTTCCAAGCCCTAACTAAGAACTATACTAAGGTGTTGCACTCTCCAAAGAGAGAATAAGTCTTTAAAATGTTCATCATTCATTAACTAAAGAGAAATGACCTAACATATACTATATATAGTATATTACAAATGAAAGATAAAATGACTCCAATGCTCTTCATGAGGTGGGTGGAAATGGAGTGTCATTTAGACAAGGCTAAAAGACCAAAATAACCTTGAGTCTAAGTGACCAAAATGACCTTAATAAAAGAGGTCAGAATCGTGAACCATCAAATGTGGTCCAAACCCGAGAGTCCTCTAGTCTTCAAGGCTCCAAGAAATCTTCCACACATGGGTTTGTTTGATGGAATGCTCAAAATAACCCCTACAAGTATGATCTTGTGCCCTCCATGGTACCAAAACTTGATTCTTTACGTAGTGACTTTGAATGATGCCATCGAGCACTAAGGAGGCCATTTCACATGTATCATGGTGTGACAACATTCCTCCTAAAGATGGAAATCTCTTCTTGGAAGATAAGTGTACTCTTAAGGGTAAGGAATGTATGGTCTTGGAAATTACTTCTTTTTCTACTTTGTGTGGCTTTTTCGAGGACACCATAGTAGAAGTAGAATTAAATGCCACCTTTCTCTACTCTTTCTTTACTTGTGATGACATGTATGCCAATATAGAGAGTACGCCGTGTGGTTGTGGTAAAGACTACGGGAAACGGGTGTGTTGTTTAGACCAGTGTCTATGGCCACTCTTCCCATTTGATCCCGGTGATATCTTAAGGTGGGGAAGATGTACTCTCGGCTTAGTTGCATATCTTTTGGGTGCTTATCATAGCCAAGTCCTTGGTGACTTTGTCGATGGCTTCATAATGTTTTACACTAAAGACTCTTGGTTATATGTCAAATATGAACCACCTTGGTAGGTCGAGACTTGTTGTTGGCCGAGACTTGAACTCAAAGGGTCCTTAGTTTTTTTTTTTGGTGTGGGCTGTTTTGAGTGTTTTGAGTGCATACCATTAATGTTTATTTTTGCTAATCCAAACCCTCATTCCATGAGGAAGTGTTCTTGTTTGACTCTCTTTGATTTTGAAAGGCATGGATTTGAGATCGAATACTTTTTAAGGAGGGGAGGATGATAGAAGTACGACCACGAAAATGGACGCATGTGAGAATGTAATGAACCCAGGGATTGGAGTGTGTGAGTGAAGGACTTAAAACACACCAAACCAACCCTAATCTCACACTTGGAGTGTAAAGAGGAGCCTTGGAACACAACAAGGCAGCCCCTAAATACACTTGAAGGCCTAGCTCTTAAAAGGGCATTTTGAATATTTTGTATTTTATTTGTAACCTAGTATAAATAGAACATTGTAGGGCTTTTAGACTTAGATTATTCATGATGTTTAAGTCTTGAAACACAAAGAAACATAAGTCCTCTCTCCTTGAGGCACTAAAATTGAAAATAGGCATAGAGAGTGTGGAATCACTCTTGTTGATTCATGGCTTGGAAACGTGATGCTTGGGAGGTGGATTCTGACCTTGTCTTCGTAAGAGATAGGTGAACGTTGTGTGTAGTGTTAACGGTCCAAGAGTGGAATATTCTCTTGTGTTCTTAAGATTATATCTTCATTAAGTCTATCCAACTATCTCTTTAATTTTATTGTAATCTTGTAGTAGTTTGTGTTCTTGTAACCGTTTCTATCTCTTGTTAGTAAAACTGTGTGTTGTTCCTATCTTGTTATTGTTGTCCATCTTGCCATATTGTTGTTGTTTTGGTGTATTTTACACCTTCAATATCTTGTTGTTATTGTGTTTTCATTGTTTTTGTGGTGAATCCGAGAGTGGTCACCAAAGGGGTCCTCGGTTCTTCAAACTTATGGACTGATTTGATGTTTGTTTCGTGTTTCCCTTGTGCTTCTTGTATCAGCTCCCTTCTAAAGTTGTCTGCACTGTCCATATTTTTTTTGACGCCTTCTGCTTGCTCTCTCTCAAAATAATAGGACCAAAAATAAAACCCTATATTCTACTCCTTCAGTTTTTTTTTTAAGTTGTGAAAAGAAATGTAAGGGAATGAATTTTGACTTTTGAATTACTCACTTTAATTATATTAATTAATAATAATAATAATGGCTAAATTACCCACTTACCCCTCATTAAAAGTCAGGATTATTACATTGTCCCCCACTTAAAATAATGTTCGTCCTCGAATGTGATAAGAGTCATACAAGAAATGTCAAATGAGTGGGAATATCTAGCTCACACAGACAAGTGAAAAAAAATAAGATAATCTATGAACAACATAGGTAGCTCGAGCAAATAATCTTAAAACACACCAACAAATTCTCTAACAATAAGAACACTATCAATGATATTTTCAGCTCACACATCATAAACAATAGCAATAAAATCCAAACACCTATGATCAACCACTCGACGTGCCCTTATATAAACTATTATCTTTTCTTCTGTCACAGAGTCATACCTTTCCACACTAAAGGTGGGTATAAGCTTAGCATAATCAATCAAAGCATAGAAAAATATCAATCAATTCATATCCATAATCACATCAAAGTCAAACCTAGGCAAGCAAATCAACTATGGTGTCCGTGCACTAAACAAATATCACACAATATCAATAAACTTTATCTACTACTAAGGTGTCCCCACTAAGTCATAACCATATATAGCACAATAAGAGTCTCAACTCTTCTTTCTATGAATAAAGCAAAAGATGGAGATACAAACAAACACGTAGCACAAAGATCAATCAGAGAATGTCCCTCATGAGAACTAACAATATAATACCTGTGACTACCGCATCAGGTGCCTCGTTATCCTGCCTAGCCCTAGCGAAGAATCTTGGTGGTCCACCCCCTGTTTGAGCAACCTGCGCACCCTGTCAATTTTGTCCATAAGCACCCTGTGGAGCAGCTCTAGCTGGCTGAGCTTGAACTTGTGCTCCTGCAACATTCCTTTGCACCTGAGTAGTAGCTTGAATAGACCCAGAATCTGCCTTTGGACAAAACTTAGCAATATGTCCCTGCTCACCACAAGTATAGCAAGCCCTATTTGTTCCGTAACAATGACCACTGTGATTTCTACCATAATTGGAACACCACGGATACTGACTTGACTGATAAGAATTTTTACCCTTCCTCTGCATCTGTTGTTTGCCATGTCTAGCTGAATAATTATTCCTCAACTGCCCATAATAAAAACTACTATTGCCCCCTGACTGAGCACCACTAAATACACCTGAATTAGGTGTCTTTTTATTTTCTCAATTAATCCTTTCCATCTCATAATAGGACTCAAAACGAAGAGCAGTGTCAAACACCTCAGAATAGGACCCATTACGCACATTGCGTATCACTGGACCACGATAACGAGCCTTAAGTCCATCCACAAATCATCTTCTTTAAGTCCATCCACAAATCATCTTACTTTCTCCATCTGATATGCAACTAAAAATAGAACATACCTGGACAACTCAGTAAACTTAGCTTCGTACTCAGTGACTGTCACGGATCCCTGTCGTAACTCATTAAATTGGCGCCTCATGTCAGCTTGTTTTCTCAAGGGAATAAATCTATCCAAGAACATAGCTGATACTCTGACCAAGTGATTGGTGGTAATCCTACTTGTCTGCCTCTCAAAACGGAAGTCCACCAAGCCTCAGAAGACCCTGAGAATAGAAAAGTGGTAAATTCTACACCATGAGTCTCCTTCAATCCCAAGGTAGTCAGTATCTTCTCACAGCGATCTAAAAACTTTTGAGGCTCAACAGAAAATGGTGTAGCATCAAACTCCAGTGGCTTAAGATCCTTGGGTTGCCCCATAACTGCAACCGAAAGATCAACTGGTTGAGGTGCCTGAGAAGTCCCAACATTCAACTAAACTTGTGCCTGCATTTGCGAAGTTTCCTGAGGAGCCGGTGCTCGACCCTGATTAGGCACCAATGCCTCCAATACATTCAACATTCTTACTACAACGTCGGCAGGCAATGTAACAGTAGGTACAACAACAGGTGTTGCAGCTAGAGTATCATAATCAACCTGGTCCTGTACTCTCTCAGGAACTACAACTTGGGGCTGGCCCCTACTCCTAACTTCATGCTGAGGATTAGTATGTGCCCTAATTCGAGGCCTGGTTGGATGAGACCCAACTTGACCACCACCACGGGTAGAACCATGTGCAGCACCACATCTAGTAGGCGCGTTAAATCATCTAGCAGAGGAGGAACCACATCTCTTAACAATCTGCGAAACAATATTTAAAGATTAGACTTAATTCAACTCAACGCACGAATAATGAATAAAAAGGGAAAAACTTCCTAGATGTTCTGTAGCCTCAAGTTCATAAGTATGGGTGCCTACATACCAAAGAACAAGAATCTACTAAACACTGCTCCATGACCTGGGACATAAAGCCTAGGCTCTGATACCAACTTTGTCACATCCTAAAATAATCCTTAGACATGACTGGCTCCCGCTAACACCACTTATCGGGAGAATCAATTTTTCATACATTCATATGGTCTACAAACACACATATACAACCCCACATGTATGAAATAATCATTAACGCAGAGTAAGTATCCAACAAGATATCGCTTAGAGATTTATGAAAATAACAGTAGTGTAGATATCAAACCTCTAACCCAAGTCCCACTCTAAGTTCATGGAGCATCTAAACAGAGTTACATGAGTTCAACTTTCGGGCATGCAAAACCAACAAAAAGAAATGTAATCTAAAAGATCTAATGCTGAATGACAGCCTTCACAACCAATGGGAAGGTTCACCTCAGCACTGTAATTCGTGTGTAAGAACCGTCAGCCACTGGTCTCTCTCTCCGCAATGGTATCTGTAGATATGTAAGTAAGGAGTAAGCTATATGTAAATATAACTTAGTAAGATAATCGGCTCGCTGATTTAAGTACTTCTGGGACAAGTATTAGAAAATAAAACAACACCAAGAACATAAAATTATTACACACGGAACTATATCATAATAAGGTAACCAACGAGGCTCAACAATCCTTCATCAAGAAACATATGTCTCAATACAATTTCATACAGAGCACTTATCATAATTTGTAATTAAAGTAATTAGCCAACACCAGAGGTTTCGGGCAACATATAAAATGCATTAAATATATAAGAAGTATACATAATACTCAAGGGGAGTATACACAATGTCCCATATCAAATCAACAAGCATACACAATACTCAAGGAAAGCATACACAATGCCCCATATAAAATCAACAAACATATACAATGCTCAAGGAAAGTATACACAATGCCCCAAAGGAATTAAGAAGCATACACAATGCCCAAAGAAATTAAGAAGCATACAGAATGCCCAAAGCAATTAAGAAGCATATACAATGCCCTAAAGGAATTAAGAAGCATACACAATATCCCAATCTCACAGTACACAATCATAGCACATCACGAAATAATTTATAAAAAAGGAGAATTAGTATTCTTAACATAAAGTATATGCGTCCGGCCTTAAAGACCGTTGATTCTTCCAAGCACACGTTCGTCCCAACACATGGACTGGACAGATAAAAATATATTTTTAAAAAAAAATTGAAAAGCAAGCACCAAAGCTTAAAGTCTCACTTACCTCGCTAATGACAAAATTTTCAACCTTGCAACGCGTAGAACACCAACCAAACAACCTCCAATAGCCCCCAATCTATACCAAAATATTAATTAATGATATTAAGCAAATCCGGTCAAGTCTCAATATTCCTAACTTTTAATCTTAGAACTAAACCTTACTATCTCACATATTAAACCCAAAATTTAGAAAGATCTTTATCTCACTATTCAAACTTAATTGGTAAAAATTTCGCTTAATATAATAATACTCATATTTCGAAGTAGAATCTCATATAAATAAAACAATATAAAAAAAAATCCCATAGAAACACTATTCCAATATTAACTTTAACGAATAAAAGTAATGGCTTGAACCCTGTCAATGTTCTAAGATTGCTAAGCAATCATTCACCAATCATGGTGTAATCACGACATGCTTTTACCTTTGATTAGAAATCATGACTCTAATATTTTTTCCACACTAACATACAATTAGAAATAGGATCCTACTAGTATTCATTGAATCTTTTGCTTTTTTCAAAACACAACAAGATGCATAAACTATCTTTGTGCCAAAGAATCAAGGGAGAATTTCATACCTGCTTCTTATGAAAACTTGTTTTGCTCCCTTCTAAAGTTGTCTGCACTCCCCAATTTTTTTTTACGTCTTCTGCTTCTTCTCTCTCAAAATAATGGGACCAAAAATAAAACCCTATATTCTACTCCTTCAGTTTTTTTTTTAAGTTGTGAAAAGCAAAGTAAGTGAATGGATTTTGACTTTTGAATTACTCACTTTAATTATATTAATTAATTAATAATAATAATAATAATAGTAATAATAATGGCTAAATTACCCACTTACCCCTCATTAAAAGTCTGGATTATTACAAAGAATGTGTATAATGTACCAAAATACTCTTTGAATTGATGTTTTTGTATTTAACATGCCATGCACCATAGTGGAATTCAAGAATTTCTAAATATAGAAAATGATATTTTTCTTTAAACAAACTTAAAAGGGAAGTAAGACAACAAATTGAACATATGCACGCCTTTGACTTAAGATTGCATATTGAGATGCCTTATCATTAAGGAGATATCCATAACAAACTTTTGCTGGTTTTTCATTTGTTTACAGCATATGCTACCCGCATTTTATGTGAGTTGTAGTGAAATGTTAAGTAAATGGGAGGAGATTGTTCCAAATGAAAAATCATTTGAACTCGATGTGTGGCCAGACCTTCAAATAAGGACCAGTGAAGTTATATCTCACATTGCATTTGGAAGTAGCTATGAAGAAGGAAGAATGGTATTTGAACTTCAGCAAGAACAAGATGAAGATGTAATTGAAAAGGGACAATCAATTTATATACCTGGATCAAGGTGCAAAAACTTGTGTACATTACATTTCTATGTTCGAAACGTTCTGCCGTTAAATATGAAAAATCCAACCCTTAACAAATTACTCCAATACAAAAGAAACTGTGCTCTTCCTTTCTTCTCAAAAGACTTTTCTTGTTTGCCTTAAATTTGTTTATATAGGTTCTTGCCTACTAAAAGGAACAAAAAAATGCTTGAAATCGAAGAGCAAGTCCAAACAACAATTAGGCGTATCATCGACAAAAGATTGAGGGCAATGGAAGGAGGGGAGACTAGTAAAGATGACTTATTAGGCATATTACTTGAATCCAATTTGAAAGAAATTGGGCTTCATGGTAGAAAAGATTTTGGAATGACTATATCAGAAGTGGTAGACGAGTGCAAACTATTCTATTTTGCTGGACAAGAGAGAACTTCAGTGTTACTCGTATGGACAATGATTTTGCTGTGCTTACATCCAGAGTGGCAAGTACGTGCCAAAGAGGAGGTGTTACATATCTTTGGAAATGATAAACCAGATTTGGAAGGATTAAATAGCTTGAAAATTGTAAGTACTTTTCACAAGTTGTTTTTATTCCAATCTTTTAATGAGTATGCTTTGTGTCCTCGATAAAGTAATCCTTAGTGAACTAAGAACCAGATTGGCTTAACTAATTGAGAGTAGTTGATAAACATTAAGTGTTGAAAACCATTTTTATGTGTCGAAATCGATTGAACAACTAGACAGTTCCATGTTCAGATAAAAGCACAAACAACTAACTTGTCTGGTATAAACATTTCCATAAGCATTTCTGCTAGTGTTGGGTTAAAATCACTTTTGGTATTTACCGAACGTGCTCATCTACTGCCAACTTATGCAATACTTTTTTTCTTTAGGTAACAATGATCTTGTATGAGACGTTAAGGCTATTCCCCCCATTGCCAGTGTTTGGTAGAAGGACTAGTGAGGAAGTCAAACTGGGAGATCTAAATGTACCAGCTGGAGTGATACTTATTATACCCGCCATCCTAGTACATTATGATAAGGAAGTATGGGGTGAAGACGCGAAGAAATTCAAACCAGAAAGATTCAGTGGAGTGTCAAAGGCAACAAAAGGACAAGTCTCATTTATCCCATTTATCTGGGGAACCCGTGTTTGCATCGGACAGAAATTTGCGATGATGGAAGCAAAAATGGCAATAGCAATGATACTACACAAGTTCTCCTTCGAGCTCTCTCCATCTTATACACATGCTCCATTTGCAACAATTATTATTCATCCACAGTATGGTGCTCCTCTGCTTATGCGCAAACTTTAAGATGATATTTTATGTCATTAGCGTTGTACCTTGATCTAGATGCATCATTCAAATGATCAGTAGTAAAATTTTTCCGATATTCATTGAAGTCATGCTTCGATTTTTAACACTAACTGCAGTTTGGTTAATGTTATCAAAGTTGTTTGCTTCTTAACTTCTTTCCTTGTCTTTCCTTGTTTGGTTAATGTTAATTGTCTTTAATTTTGCCCCTCGTAACGGACACTTTTTCGTAGGGCATAAATTTGTATTTTCATATTGTAGTATCCCACAAGTTATACCCCATATAGCTTCAATTTCTAAGAGGATTTATGTCCCACTTAACGCAAGTTTAGTTGTGAGGGGCAAAAATTAAAGACCAACCTATTTAAAGAGCAAGCGGTTCAATTTTTTGTTTGTGATAATCAATGCAAACTCGAAGTTCTTTTTTTTTTTTTGCTAAGAAATTCTAGACCACATTCTACTTAATTAACCTCCTTTACAAGAACCTTTATTGTCACGACCCGAGCCGAGATCCTCGCCGCGACAGGTATCCCGAACTACCAAGGTCCTAGAGACTCCTTAGCATACTATCATAAACATAATTCACATGTAAAGCGGAAGATATAATGTAACATGAAAAATCTCATAATCAAACTTATTAATGTAACATGAAAAATCGCATAATCAAACTTATTACATCAAGTCATACTGAAACATAAATCCAATCCAGTTTATGAAGCCTTTAATGATGATTTATCTGTCTAAGCCGTGACAAGGCTCCCGGCCGGACCATGAAACTGAAAGAAACTAACATAATAGTAAAAGTCTTCCTAACAAGGGAGACTCACTGACTATGAACTTTGAAGAAAGTGTACTGCTACTGGACCGTGGGACTAGTCTCAGAACCTACATTATGAGATAATGCAACCGCCTGAGGATGATCAATACTTGGAATGTTTTATTATGTAGAACGACCAAATGAAATAACTTTTTAAAATATCATAACAGTGAAAACAATATAAGAATCATAATATGGGGTCACATAATATCAAATCAGCCTGAAAACATAGATTTTCAATTCAAAACTGCTTTTTGAAACCACTTCATGATGTTCTTTAGTTTTGAGCTAGGTGGCATACTCGACATGGTCTGCAAAACTCTATGTGTTATGCAGGGTCCGACATTGACACGTCGGTCAATCCCCCAATCCGAGTTTGTCGCAAGGATTGAAGTGTCTGGTCTAGTATACCAAAGCATATAGCAAGTATACAATAATCGTCTGTATTCCAGGACAAGATTAATCCCACGTCAGCAAAGCAGGATTTCAGGCTATGAGTTATTTGAACTTGTGCCTTCTCGGTTAGCCACCTAAGTCTCTTTAAGGCCAAATTTTAGCCACTTAAAACATACATTTTTCTTAAAACGTGGTCTGTAGTCTGAAATGACATTTGTCTGATTTGGTATCGCCATACCCAGGCTTGCAAGTCCCATCAGCCATATTACATGTTTTGTTTCATCTCTTTCATGTCATGAATTGTTGGCCACCATGAAGTATACCATAAGTCAATTTCTAAGACCTTTTAAATCAATATTGTGGCTTAGGCAAAAGACATTTCATAATCATAATTCTTGTAAAAACTTAAGAGAACTCACTCATTAAGTTGTACCCAAATTGACACCATAAGTAGTAGTGCAATTTATAGCATAAGTCTTGTCCTTCAAAATCATATGCATAAGAGTCGGTAAATCAAGTGAAAACAACACGTAAGACTCCATTCATTTCATCAATCACAATAATATGTGTGGGGATCTCCTTAGGGTTGAGGAAGTATCCCCTCGCGGCACGGGGCCATCACACAGGTCCCTCTCACATCGCATGCCCTCCATTTTCATCTGAAAGTGCCTCCAAGACATCCCAACTTATCGTAAAGTGGTTTATTCTTGATCTAGGGGTCTTGAGGGCTCCTCCTAAGCTTTATATACCTGTCAAAAAGTCAGGGGTGTTACATTTATAAACTAGTCACCAAGGTAACCTAATAAGTCATTTTCATGAAAAATATACACATATGAATTATTATTGTACTGGATGCAAAATGACAAACAAAATTGAACAAATAATTAATTAATTATTCAAATGTTAGGGCATGTGAAGTTTTGATGATGGACATGTGAATGAAATATGTTGTGCAAGTTGTTCCATCCAAGTGAACAAAGCTGCAGGCAAGTTATTGAAAAAAATGACTCTGCGTATAAAATAAAAGTGGATAACACTTATCCCAACAAGAAGTCTTGCAGAAGTTGATTTGAACAAGAAATCTTGAAGAATTTTTGTTTGAACAAGAAGTCTTGAATAAGTTGAGTTAAACAAGAAATCTTAAAGAAGTTCAGTCGAACAAGAAGTTTTACAGAAATTATGAGATAATCAAGAAGAGTCCTATTCAAACAACAAGAGGGGGAGAAGGCAGTAAAGAATGAGTGAAACACCTGGGAGTCCTAGTGAGGGTAGAAATATACATCAACTAAAGGAATCTATCAGGTGTTGGCTTAAATAGAAGAAATGACTTTCAAAGCATTCACTCATGCACTAATAAGATAATCAACAATCAGCAAAGTAGTTCGCTTACTTGAAGCAGAATAGGGTTCCTTACTTAGCAAGTCTTAGAATGTTTATAGTAGTAAGGTTCTTTGAGTTGTATTGAGTCATTATTCTAGTCTCAGTAATCTATAAACCGAGTTAGGAGTTGTGTCTTTAATTTAGGGAACCCGAAGACTTGGGGAACACTTATCTTGGGAAGATTTATGTTTTTGTAGTTATAGGAGTTAGAAGTTTTAATTCCTAGTTTACAAGAAGTATTGTAATTTTGTTGATTGTTGAGGCTCAAGAGTTATAGTGAAGTTGGGATTAAATTCTGTAGAGGTACAGGTCATGGTTTTTTACACCTTTCTTTAGCTAGGCGTTTTCCACGTAAAAACATTGTGTTCAGTTTTTACTTCTGTGAACCACGTTTACTTACTTGTTTCACAGATAGGCAATCAGTAGAGTTTAATATTAAAAGTAGTAGGGCTCGTACTCTTACAAGTGGTATCAGAGCGATTTGTCTTAAATAAGGCTAGCACCTAAGAAAAGATCAACATAATGAATTTCGCACCTCCTTCTCACTTTATCTGGTGGAAAACAAGGATGGAGTTGTTCATCCAAGGTAAAGACTATGAATTATGGGACAGGATTACTGATGGTCTCACTATTCCAATGAATTTGGTTGATGGCGAACAAGTCAAGAAAGTAAGGAGTGAATTTACTCCTGATGACTTGTTGGCTTTGAAGAAAAATGCAAAGGCTAAGAATATCTTGTTTTGTGGATTAGGACCAGCTGAATACTACAGGGTATCAACCTGCACTACTACTAAGCAAATTTGGGATGCACTGGTGAATGGTCATGAAGGTACCTCTCAAGTAAGAAAATTTAGGATCTCTCTCCATTTCACTGAGTATGAGGCATTCAAAATAAAGGAAAATGAAACCCTACATAAGATGATGACAAGGCTTACTACCTTAACAAATGAGGTGACTTCCTTAGGAAAAGTCATATCTGAGGAGGAACAAGTTAAAAAGGTACTGAGGGTATTACCTAAATCAAAATGGAATGTCAAGGTAACTGCAGTCAAGGAGGTAAATAAGGATCTTGCAGGTATAACCCTAGATGAACTAGTAGGGAACTTAAGGACTTATGAAATGGAAGTAGATGGAATCAAAAAACAAGCAGCTCCTAAGAAAGTCTTGGCATTAAAAGCCTCTGATAGTGATGAGTAATTTGAACTTGATAAGGAGCAAGTTGCCTTCATAACTAAAAATTTCAGCAAATTCTTTAAGAAGAAGAAGGGAACAGGTACTAAGAAAAGTTTTAATGACAATCCAAATAGCTACTACAAGTGTGGCAAAATGGATCATCAGATCAGAGACTGTCCAGTCTGGGAAATAGAATAGAAGAAGGAAAGAGCTGAAAATAAATTAAGGGCAAAAAGGAAGGAGAAATATGCAATGATAGTAGTCTGGGAATCTAATTTAGATAAAGATGAAGTTGATGAAACTACATTCATGGCTCTTAGAGATTCAGACTTAGATTAAGAAGATGGTGGTTCTTAGGTAAGTATACTTGAACTCAAAGAAGAACTACAGTTGTTTTCAAAACCAAAACTTATTTCCCTGATGAGTGCATTGATTAATAATTTCCAAGAGTTAAACTCTGATAGCGATGAAATGTTCAATAGTCTTGCAAGCCTCAATTTTGATCTCATTGATTTAAAGGCTTGTACAGGTACAGTTGACAAGGAAAATTGCACTATCAAGAAGCAGGTTGCAGAACTTGAGATTTCAAACAATGATTTTAAGTTTGAAATTCTCAAATTAACTCTCACTAAAAATGGAAAAAGGCCATAAGTAAAGAACAAGAAAATGCTGAACTTGATCTAGTTAAATATAAACAGGAATGCCATAATTTAACTGAAAAAAATGAATAAGCTGAGTTAAGAAGTTTCTAACCTAAAACTTGATCTTGAAAGGGAAAATAGGTGGAAAACTCCTCAAGAATTGTTCACAAATTGAGTGAAAGAAATTAGAATGAAAAGATAGGTTTGGGATTCCACAAAGGTGTTGATGATCCAAAAGATTTATGCTACATTTGTGGCAGCCTGGGACATCCCACTACTGAATGTCCTGTGGCTGCTAGAAGCAGATCAAATAGTCAAAACATGGCTAACAGATTTTCTCAGACCAAAAAGGAAAAAGACTAGTTCTGTTCAGAGAAAAAGGTTACACTATATGTTGCCTAAATGGACTAGAAGAAACTTGATTCATCCTTTCACTCATAAAATAGGACTCAAGTTTGTCTGGGTTCCTAAGTCTAACCATTGATTTCTTTTGAAGGAGAAGGTGAAAGGACACAAAAAGCACTGGTACTTAGATAGTGCTTGCTCAAGGCATATGACTGGTGATAAGAATTAGTTCCTTTCACTCTACAAAATAGATAAAAGAGGAGTTTCTTTTGGTGATGGAAAAAAGAGAATCATACTGGAGTTGGAAAAATTGGCTCATCTAAGTCGAAAGCATTGAAGGATGTCTATCTTGTAGAAGGATTAAAGCAAAACCTGCTGAGCATCTCACAACTATATGACAAAGGTAATAAAGTTATTTTTACAGCTGCAGGAGTCAAAGTCAAAAGAATGGACACCAAAGAGATTATGCCCACTGCAAGAAGATACATAAATGTATACAAAGTTGACATCATGGCACTACCAAGACCTGAGTTGACTTGTCTAAGTGCCATAGAAAATAATCCCCTCCTTTGGCACAGGTAACTTGGTCATGCAAGTCTAAAACAACTAAACATACTTTCCTCTAAAGATATGGTATTGGGATTACCCAAAACCTAGTTGAAAGAAGAAAAGTTATGTAGTGCATATGTAAGGGGGAAGTAGGTAAGATTTTCTTTTAAGTCAAAGAACCATGTTAGCACTACCAAGTTCCTTGACCTGGTTCATATGGACTTGTGTGGACCCATGATACTTCAAGGCAGAGGTGGAAAAAGGTATGTTTATGTGATTGCTGATGATTATTCCTGGTTCACCTGGACTTTGTTTCTAACCTCTAAAGAAGATGCCTTTGATGTCTTTGAAATTTTCATTAAGAAAATTGAAAAAAAACTAGGCACTTCATTAGTTTCCATGAGGTCTGACAATGGTACAGAATTTGAGAATGTAAAGTTCTTTGAATTCTATTCAGCAAATGGTATAGATCATAACTTCTCAAATCATAGAACACCACAGCAAAATGGAGTTGTGGAGAGAAAAAAAAGAACTTTGGAAGATATGGCTAGAACAATGATACTTGCAGCAAATGTTGTAAAAAACTTGTGGGTTGAGGCAATAAGTACTGCAACATATATCATAAAAGGAGGAAAGCCAAATATTTCTCATTTTAGAATCTTTGGGTGTAAATGTTTTATACATAATAATGGAAAGGAAAATCTGGGAAAATTTGATGCTAAAAGTGATGAGTGAATCTTCTTAGGTTACTCACTTTATAGTAAGGCTTATAGGGTTTTAAAGAACATAACTAATTATGTTGAAGAAAGCCTGGTTGTTAATGAATCCTGTGATAAGACTAATCTGCAGAAAGAAAGTGACACTAAGGAACAGGTTACACAACTCGGTTCATCGACCGGAGTTACTAAACAAGGAAGAATCTTGATAGGGAAACTGAAGCTAAAGGTACAGTGATAGGGGGAACTGAGCCACCAACTACCCCAGCTCAGAATATCAGTAGTGATCCTAGTAGCTCACTAAGATTGATCCCAAAAGAATACAAATATCAAGACCCATATCCTATTGATAATGCCTCACCTTTGAGATCATTACAAGGTCTGGTTTGAGAAGTATGTGTGCCTTCAAGGTATTTCTATCAGATATTGAGCCTAAGAAGGTAACTAAAGCATTGCTTTATGCTGATTGGATTTTAGCCATGCAAGAAGAGTTGAATCAGTTCAAGAAAAGCAAAGTATGACACTTAGTCCCTCTCCTCAAAGATAAATCAGTAATAAGGACTAAGTAGGTGTACAAAAATAAAGTTGATAAGCATGGAACAGTTACAAGAAACAAGGCAAGATTGATGCAAGGATATAATCAAGAAGAAGGAATTGACTTTGATGAGACTTTTGCTCTTGTAGCTAGACTTGAAGCTATAAGATTACTTGTTGCCTTTGATGCATATATGGAGTTTTTCTCTATTAGATGGATGTGAAGAGCACATTCTTTAATGGCATTCTCAAAGAGGAGGTTTATGTTAAGCAACCTCCAGGATTTGAAATCAAGGAGTTTTCTAATTATGTTTACAAACTGGACAAGGCTCTATATGGGTTAAAACAAGCCCTAAGGGATTGGTATGAAAGATTGTCAAATTTTTTACTAGAGAATGGTCATACCAGAGGTAAAATTAACAATACCCTTTTCTTGAAAACTAATGAAAAGAATTTGTTAGTTGTGCAGGTATATATGGATGACATTATTTTTTGTTCAACCAACATGAATATGACTCATGAGTTGTGAATTTGAGATGAGCATGATAGGGGAACTGAATTACTTCTGGAGATTGTAAATAAAACAATCAACATCAGGGACAGTGATCCATCAACAAAAGTATGCAAAAGAAATTCTCAAAAGATTCTCCATGGAAGAAGAAAAAGAGATCAGTACTCCTATTGCCACAACCACAAAGCTTGATCTAGATGAAACAAGTCCTGATGTGGAGCAAAAGATGTATAGAGGTATGATAGGGTCATTATTATACCATACATCAAGCAGGCCTGATACTTTGTTTAGTGTGGGTCTATGTGCTAGGTTTCAAGCAAAGCCTAAAGAATCATATCTAAAATCAGTGAAAAGAATCTCCAGATACTTAAAGGAAACTAGTGATTTTGGCTTATGGTATCCCAAAGGTAGTAAATTTGATTTGGTACGATAATCTGATGTTGATTATACAGGATAGTTGGTTGACAGGAAGAGCACTACAGGCATGGCACACTTTCTTGGATCTTGTTTGATTACCTAGTCCACTAAGAAGCAAAATTCAGTAGCCTTGTCTACTGCTGAAGCTGAATATGTTGCTGCAGGTTCTTGTTGTGCTCAATTGCTATGGATTAACCAACAACTATTGGACTTTGGTATAAATGTTGGTTGTGTTCCCATTTTTTGTGATAATACAAGTGCCATTAACAAAGCCAAAAATCCTGTTCAACATAAAAGAACTAAGCATATTGATATTAGACATCACTTTCTTAGAGATAATATTGAAAAAGGTCATATATCAATTATGTTTTGTTCTACTAAAGAACAAATTGCTGACATTTTCACTAAGGCTTTAAGTAGAGAACAGTTTGAGAAAAATAGGTTAGCCCTGGGGATGATTAAAATTGCATAAGTCTCCCTCTATGCTTGATTAGAATAACTTAATCTTAAAGTGATTGTTGATTAATTTTGTCTCACACCTTAAGTTGTGTATCCTTATTCTAGGATTCAGAGTGAATTGACCCATTTATGTGTTGATTTTGCAGAAAGACAGGTACACAGGAGCAAATTTATCTATTTTATCCTCAACATTAAGGTATGCTTACAGTTACCTGTAGTGGCATAAAGGGAAACATGTTGACGACATGGTTCGTTGTATTTTATTTAAACCGCCAAAATCCAAGAGTCCTATTTCTTCAAAAAGGCTATCATCCTTTCACATCAGAACTGACCCTCTTAATCATTACGTTTCCTTCACAAAGTATACTTCACACAGGATTCATCTTCTCCTTCTTCACTTTAAATACACTTTCTCTCTTCTCA
>NC_061117.1:212599675-212611445 GCF_002878395.1 Capsicum annuum | reverse complement strand
AAATCTTCAACAAAAACCACAAATTTCAAACTTTGCCTACCCAACCTACATTTGCCTATCCAATTCGGTGACATTTACATACAAACACAACAATGAATCAAAATACTATAATATCCACTTTTATCAATTTTCGATTCCCGCCCCCAACTTCATTCTTATCAATCAATGATTAACACATGCTTCAATTATCAATTCACTTTTCAACATTCAAATCCAACATCAACCAATACGCAATCAAAATTCAAACATACCAAATACCCAAATCATTCACGATAATGTAAAAATTAAAGCGAGAGAAGATAGAATTGGGCCTCAATTTTATTTCAATCCGTCAAAGCAGTTGGTTAGAGCTCTGACCGAAACCAAAACACGAACCTCGAATCAATAATATCCAACCGAACCCCAACTCGGCAAAGCCTTCATTGTTTTCACCGACCTAAACACAATTTCAATAATGAATCACTAAGTCGGATGAACCTGAAGCCTCAAAAATTCCAAATAAACTGGGAACCTATAGGAACTGAGCTCCGGTGAGCAGCTCCGGCGATGGGTTCGCTGAAAAATCTCCGTTCTCCTTCTCGATCTTCTCTCCCTCTCTTTCTGTCCTCTCTCTTTCTGTTACCCTCTCTCTTTTTATCCCATTAAGTATGTGAGATTTAGTGTAGAGAAGGAATCTGGGAGTGTTTCGTGTGTATAAGTGAAGTCCGATTGGTGTGCGCGTCCCCAGTCGATGGAGAGTGTGCGTGATTCTGTTTCTTTCTGTGAAGATAAAAATGGAAGATGATGGTAATGGTTTTGTGTCAAGGTGAGTGTGTTCTATGGAGTCTTTTTATGGAGAAGAAAGTGAATTCTTAGAAAGTGAAAATTGAAAAATGGAGTCTATGCTTCAGTCCTCTGTTTGCTTTGAGTGATCCAATGGAAAAAATGGAGAAGGAGCTGTCTCCTCTTCCCTGTGGGCCCCACCTGATGAATATTATGCTCCCCCTAATTGTGTGAGGCATGAATCTTTATATATGGTTCTTTTTCAAAAAATGAAGAAAATAGTCCTTTTTTGTCCCTTTCATGGAAGTTTCCTAGTGGGGTCCTTTTTTAATGTTTATCCCTTTTTACCTTTGTGGACAAGAAATATGAGGGGGAGAGGGTCATGTGGGTATGGGGTGTTGGGGGTAGGGGTATGGGTAATGTGTCTTATTTTAATTGAAAGGGTTGTTAGGATATTAAAAAGAATAAAAGTTTGTTACGGATTTTGTTGAGAGTTATTTTTTGTATTTTCGTGGGATGTAATTACATGGATAGGATAAGGTAAAAATGGGTAAAACGATATCGGGGAGGGACGAAATTACGTGTCTACAAGTTTTCTGGAAACCCTTACCTGGTTAATCATAGAAGGGTTCTTAAAAGGGAGATATCCCCACTGCATTAAACTCTATTTTGATGTTGTGCACAAGATGGTACTCCCTAGGAAGGAATGTAGGACTATAGCTAGATTTGTTGATCTTACTCTGATGAAGTTGCTGGAAACAGAAATCCGAATTGAATTGCCTAAGCTGGTTCTAAAACATATGCAAAAGGTTCTCCTCTAAGAAGTTAATGGCTATTTTCTTTCTTATGAGTTCTAGCTCACTCCCACATTTGAAGATTTTGGTGTGGCTGTTAAAGTGTGGTCTTTACGAACTACAAAGGATATTATTGGTAGTGTGAACCATGTGAACCTACCTATTTCTATGAGGAGTGTTGATAACCCAGTGCAGAGGTCAAGGAATGTTCTTGCAGCAAAAACTATTGAGCTGGAGGCTGCTCAAATTGCACTAATAACTGCTCAAGCTGCCTATGATGATGAGAAAAGGGCTCTTCAAGCTTATATTGCCTCCTTCACTGCCTCTCTAGAGCATGAAAGATCAGACAATGCTGACATTGTTAGGAAGTTGACTTCCCTTATCCCCTCCTCTTTATCTACTTAACCTAATCCTAGTGCCCCAGGACAACTTTTTTTGTTGCTTCCTTCCATGGTTACTTGTTTTCTCTTATGCCGTTGTTGGTAATTTTGGTGTATCTACACAATGAATGAAATGGTCTTCTTTGCTTCAAGTTCTCTGTTTCTGTTCTTTCATGATGCATTAATTGTCTTTTACTCTACATTTTGATTGTCTTAGTGATAGCCCAAGTGGCCATGAATTATTAAAAGTTTTCACTTGTTAGATATGCTTTTCGATGATGGCAAAAGGGAGAAGAATAATAGATAGACTATGCAATGCTTATAACTCAATTGGACTAACCTGTTTCATTCTGTAATTCTTTTTAAATTCCTTATTGAGTTGTAAGATTTTTTGTGATGTTGTGCTGCTAAGTTTGTCACCATCAAAAAGGGGGAATTTTTCAGGGCATGTGAAGTTTTGATTATGGACATGTAAATGAAATATGTTATGAAAGATGTTCCATCCAAGTGAACAAAGATGCAGGCAAGTTATTGAAAAAATGACTCTGGATACAAAATAGAAGTTGATAACACTTATCCCAACAAGAAGTCTTGCAGAAGTTGAGTTGAACAAGAAATCTTAAAGATGTTTGGTTTGAAAAAGAAGTCTTGCTAAAGTTGAGTTAAACAGGAAACCTTGAAGAAGTTCAGTCGAATAAGAAGTCTTGCAGAAATTATGAGATAATCAAGAAGAGTCCTATTCAAACATCAAGAGGGAAAAGAGGCAGTAAAGAATGAGTGAAACTACCTGGGAGTCCTAGTGAGGATTGAAATATACATCAACTAAAGGAATTTATCAGGTGTTGGCTTAAATAGAAGAAACGACTTTCAAAGAATTCACTCATGCACTGATAAGATAATCAACAATCAACAAAGCAGTTCACTTACTTGAAGCAGAATCGAGTTCCTTACTTAGCAAGTCTTAGACTATTTGTAGTAGGAAGGTTCTTTGAGTTGTATTGAGTCATTATTCTAGTCTCAGTGATCTATAAACTAAGTTAGGAGTTGTGTCTACAAGTTAGGGGACCCGAAGACTTGGGGAACACTTATCTTGGGAAGATTTGTGTTTTTGTAGTTATAGGAGTTAGAAGTTTTAATTCCTAGTTTACAAGAAGTCTTGTAATTTTGTTGATTGTTGAGGCTCAAGAGTTATAGTGAAGTTGGAATTAAATTCTGTAGAGGTACAGGTCATGGTTTTTTACACCTTTCTGTTAAAATATTGAAAAACAAGTCCCACATTGGTGGTTAATGAGATGGGTGGTCTCTTTATAAGGCTTGGGAAATCCTCCTCACCTCTTGAGCTAGCTTTTGAGGTTGAGTTAGGCCCAAGGTCCATTTTTTTATCATGGTATCAGAGTCAGGCCCACCCAATTCATTATTTTCGATATTGGTCCCCCCGTCTTAGATTGTCCATGCTCCAGATGTCCAACTCTGGGCGTGCGGGGGGTGCTGGAGTTCCACATCGGTGGGTTAAAGGGCCCTTGATCTCCTTATATAGTCTTGGGCAATCCTCCCCTCATGAGCTAGCTTTTGAGGTTGAGTTAGGCCTAAGGTCCATTTCTTTATCATGATATCAGAGCAGGGCCCATTCTCACCCAATGTTGGGGCCCCGAATTGAGATGTGTATTAGAGTAGGGCCCCGACATTGGGTGACAATGGGTCCTACTCTGATACCAGAGATAAAGAAATAGACCTTGGGTCTAACTCAACCTCAAAAGCTAGCTCATGAGGGGAGAATTTCCCAGGATCATATAAGGAGACCAAGGACCCTTTAACCCATCGATGTGGCACTTCAACACCCTCCGCACGCCCAGGGGTGAACATCTGAAGCGTGAAAAATATAAGAAGGGGGGCCCAACACTAGAAACTTGGTCTCCTTATATGATTTTGGGCAATCCTCTCCTCATATGCTAGCTTTTGGGGTTGAGCTAGGCCCAAGGTCCATTTCTTGACACTTTCTTGAGCCGGGTGTTTTCCACGTTAAAATACTGTATTCAGTTTTTATTTCTGTGAACCACGTTTACTTACTTGTTCCACAGATAGGCAATCAATAGAGTTTAATGTTAAACGTAGTAGGGCTCGTACTTTAACATCAACGCAATAGAAGAACTGTACACTATTTTCCCATTAGAATTTTCCACTAAAAATGTGAAGTGACTATTTTGATAGATATTTTAAGTGAATCAATGAGAAAAAGGTTAGCATTTTCACACGAAAAAAGTAGAAAACTTTTGAGTGCTTCAATGAGATTTTTTATCCACCATACGTTTTCCCACTCATGAGGTGGTTCCGTGGGAAATGAGATGGAAAATCATATTTTATAAAAAAAATTTTCCCAGTGCGTCGCGGTAGAAAAACCCCTGTTTCTAGTAGTGGTAAGCCTTCTTATAATGTGGGATTTGTAATCTTAAAACTAAGACAGATTATCTACTACAAGTAGCACATAAATGTGACCAAATAGTGTAAAAATTCCTTACACTAGTGACCAAAGAAAGGACAACTCGGTGCACTAAAGCTCTCACTATGCATAGGGGTCCGGGAAAGGCCGAACCGCAAAGGTGTACTGTACGAAGCCTCACCCATGAACTCCTTACACTAGTGATACCAGTGAAAAATCATGGAACAGTCTTTCCCCTCATGCATACACTCTAGTCCATATTTTGTCTATTCATCACACTGAAAAGTCCACAAATTTGACCAATTGGGACAAAGAAAAGCATCTTTATTAGTTGACGAAAATTCATCAACTGCCTCATTTTGTCGTGGATGCATGTGTAGTAATAGAAAAAGAAGGTACTCTTTGGTTAACTTTCATATTTATAAGAGAAAAATGTACTTAAGTTAAGCCTAATAATTTTATGTCACTTGTGGGAGTAGATATGATTGCAGTAGCAGTGTGTGTTGCAATTTTGTTAGTAGTATTTCATACATGGAGATTGTTGAATTGGGCATGGTTTAGGCCAAAGAAATTGGAGAAATACTTAAGAGAGAATGGTCTTAAGGGAAACCCATACAAGTTACTCTATGGAGATCTAAAGGAGCCTAGTATTAGAAATAATGAAGCAAAGTGTAAGCCCATCAATTTCTCTGATGATATTGCCCAAAGGATCATTCCTTTTTTCTGTGACTCTGTCAACAAAAATGGTAAGAATAAGACTCTAGCTTAGTTTGTTGTTTTTCTCCTTTTTCGTCCATTATATTCACAAGTGTTCGATCGACATGTCTCCTCACATGGATGCTTAATTCTTTTTCACGGACAAATCACGTGAGATTGTAAGACTTGAACCCGACTTATATTTTGTCTGATATGGTATCATGTTTAAATGTGTTGTTATCTTATCTAAATGCCTAAACTATTTAAGAAAACACGCTTTTATAATTATGTCTTCCACTTCATGCAATAGTAAGAAAAACAAGCTCGACTTAGCTCTAACCGGTGAAAAGTGGTGGTGGTCCACTTACTGCCATTCCTGGTTCGGCTCCAACAATGTAATTTCAAGAGGGGTCGGTAGTTTGGCACTCGATCTGGAGAATTCATGACGCTCGGGTTGGAGTTTGGTGAACCAACTGGTCTTTCCTCTAGTTGACGTATCAGGCCAAAGTATAATTCTTCTTGGAGAAGGTTGTTTGCCGGGTGTCTGGCGGAGCTAAGATTTTCAGTTCATGTATTCTGGATTTAGAAAATGAGGTTTCTTGATAAATTATTTATACGTATCAAGTGAATTTCCTAAATACTAACCTAAAAAACTGATAAATATTCTGCAGGTAAAACTTCTTTTGCCTGGCTAGGCCCCAAGCCAATAGTATTCATCACAGAACCTGCACACATAAAGGAGATTTTTGAAAAGAATTATATGTATCACAAGCATAAACATTCCAATCCATTCGCGAAGTTATTGGTTCAAAGCCTTGTAAGTCTTGAGGAAGACAAATGGGCCAAACACAGAAAAATCATCAAACCTGCTTTCCATTTTGAGAAACTAAAGGTTATACATACTACTTTTTTCTTCTTGCATATAGCTAGTATATAAAATTTATTGACCTCGAGTGAAATTAATCCGTCTGTGTTAAAACAGCATATGCTGCCAGCATTTTATTTGAGTTGTAGTGAAATGCTACGCAAATGGGAGGAGATTGTTCCAAATGAAACATCAGCCGAGCTCGATGTATGGCCACACTTTCAACTAATGGCGGGCGAAGTCATTTCTCGAACTGCATTTGGGAGTAGTTATGAAGAAGGAAGAATAGTATTTGAACTTCAGAAAGAACAAGCTGAGTATGTAATGGAAGAAGTTTTTTCGATTTATATACCAGGGTCGAGGTACAATATTAATCTATTTTATCAAGTTTCTATTTTAATAGCATAGAAAATTTACTTAAATTTTATTTTTAGGTTCTTGCCTAGTAAAAGGAACAAAAGAATGCTGGAAATCGAAAAGGAAATCCAAAAGACAATTAGGCGTGTCATTGACAAAAGATTGATGGCGATGAAAGCAGGGGAAACTAGTACGAATAGTGAAGACTTATTAGGCATATTACTCGAATCCAATATGAACGAAATTGAACAGCATGGATGCAAAGGTTTTGGAATGACAACAACAGAAATAATTGAAGAGTGCAAGTTATTCTATTTTGCTGGAAAAGATACCACTTCAGTGTTGCTCGTATGGACAGCCATATTGCTAAGCCTGCATCCCAAGTGGCAAGTACGTGCCAGAGAGGAGGTTTTGCAGGTCTTTGGAAATGATAAACCAGATTTTGAAGGACTCAGTCGCCTCAAAATTGTAAGTACTTTTCACAAGTTCTCTCAGAATACTGACTAATTCTACTGCCAACTCATGCAATAAGATCTTTTTTCACAGGTGACTATGATCTTGTACGAGACTTTAAGGCTATTCCCCTCGGTACCAACATATGGTAGAACGAACAAAGAAGAAGTCAAATTAGGGGAGCTGAGTCTACCAGCTGAAGTGCTACTCGTTATTCCCTCAATCTTAGTACATTACGATAAGGAAGTTTGGGGTGAAGACGCGAAGGAATTCAAACCAGAAAGATTCAGTGAAGGAGTGTCCAAGGCAACAAACGGACAAGTTTCATTTATCCCATTTAGCTGGGGACCCCGTGTTTGCATTGGACAGAACTTTGCGATGATGGAAGCAAAAATGGCAATAGCAATGATACTACAAAAGTTCTCCTTCGAACTCTCTCCATCTTATACGCATGCTCCATTTGCAATAATTGCTATTCATCCACAGTATGGTGCTCCTCTGCTTATGCGTAAACTTT
Source organism: Capsicum annuum (assembly GCF_002878395.1). Lineage (NCBI taxonomy): Eukaryota > Viridiplantae > Streptophyta > Magnoliopsida > Solanales > Solanaceae > Capsicum > Capsicum annuum. The sequence continues at coordinate 212,604,184 of NC_061117.1, read as the reverse complement.
AAAACATTGCATTATTCGAGTAGACAGATTGTCTAGCGGACTTCTATTAAAAATAAAACACTGCCGCTTGGTTAAGTAGTCATCAAAATTGTTCACCTTTTTCTTCAGTGTGTATTAGTTCTTCAGTATTGTGAACAGTTTGCTTAGGATTTCTATAGATGCAACTCAAACTTTCAACTGCATTATGAAGCAAAACAGTAAATCGATTAAATTTTGCATATTATACATTAATTAATCTTGCAAGGGAGTAAACTTAACCTGCTTCTCCACGTGTTAAACATTGTTATATCTTTTGTCATATTATGATTGTTGTGATTTTCTTCAGTCTTGATGTTTTTCATGTCATGAAATTTTAATGTCCACTGTTCAACGTAGATAGAAACCTTAAAGGTGCTTGATCATGAAAATCACAATTTTTTGAAGTTAGAGTTCGAGTTGGGCCATGAATATAAATTGAAGTTGTTTTTAAATTTTTGAGAGAAGTAGAAGTGAAAAAAATGAAAACAAACTTTACTTGTTACCAAACACCATTTTTAAAATAGAATGAATTTTTTTTTGAAAAAAATAAAAAATTCTTGTACCCAAAGAATTAATATCCATTAAGATTCTTTTAAGCCACTCAACTATTTCTAACGGAGGAACAATGTTATTATTTATGAGTTCTAATTCCATGCATCATTTATATATTGTGGTGGGGTCTTTTTCCAAGATTATGCGTAGCGAAAGTTTTTGTACACCAAATTATCCATTTAATTTCATGCATGATTGGACGAGAATAATACTACCTAGAGTTTTGGGTTCCAATCTTAAAAATGAAATTACGTTTCATAAAAATACTAGTCAATCTTTGATAGGAATCATTTTACTCCCAAAGTGAAATTTTTTTTAATACGAATCTGAGTTGGTTGAATCTCTAACGTGTATCAGACACTAACTAGTGGGAAACTAAAAGAAATGATAACAACATCCACCTAAAGTGATAACAACCCCACATGATTTGACATATGTCCATAATGCATTAGAAATGTTGGTCTTTCACCTATTGAATGAAATTTGTTCATTTTTTTAGGATAAACTACAAAAATGTCCCTATAATGAATAACTTTGCCTTTTTATCTCATAAAAATATTCTATAGAATTAGTTTTCTTTCTTTTTTATATATTAATCTATGAAAACGTGTATGAAATTTTCTTTATACTTTAAATTAATTGTATCAATATATTTTTGCAAAATTAGTATTACCAACTAAACTAACAAACAAAATGCTAAAGCTATCTTCTTTTTTATGGTGCTGAGAAAAAACCAAAATGAATACCATTAATTCATTATTTCAAACTTTTCTAAATTTCAGGATTATGTGCCATGATTTTTAGGTACGTATAACCACCTAATCACTTAGTAACAAAATAGATTATACAATATTTTTTTTTATTTAAACAAAGAAATAAAAAGTAAAGAGATAAATCTTTAATTTTTTCGACTACTCCATTCGACGACAATATATTTCATACATTTAATTTTTCAATAAAAAATTTTCAACTAAGAAAGAAACACGATAAATTATCAAAAGGAAATAATTCATTGTCAATCATATATAATTTTTAAAACTATCTATAATCTTCTATATATTATATATTATATAATATAATATATTAAAAGTGTGAAAGCCCTTAAAGATATTATTTGAATTGTTTGCCCTTTATTAAAAGTCTTTGTATTGGACAGAATAGTCTCTTCACTATTTTTTTTTAATAATTAAAAGTTGAAAATTAATTAAATATATTTTATCATAAAGCCTTTTCTTATTAGAAGTTATCAGAATTAATAACAACTAATATTTTTTTCATTAGTTTGAAAATTATAAATGAACTAAATTTGATTTTAAAAAGAATTGAAAATCTAAAAATAAATATAAATATGTTAGAATTTTAAAAGATTAACAAGTATCAAATTTTTAAAAATTTTAATTACGTAATAAGAACGTAATCAATGATATTGTAAAGATTTGACTTTAAAAACAAGGAAAGATTTTTAAACATAGAAATAAAGAAAATAATTGAAGCACAAATATGGTTCAAATTTGTAACACCCCAACTTAGGATAAAGAGTCCCACATCGGCAAAACACCGGAGGGATGCTGGGTATATAAGTAAGCAAGTCTTACTCTCTAGTGACGTGTTTTAAAGTCGTGTGGGTCTGGGCCCAAAGCGGACAATATCACTAGTGGATTGGACCGTTACAGAGGTCTATCGGGCCTTGATGGTTCGGACGTTCGTCGTGGCCAACAGAGGTACTATACGACACACGCAATGGGTTGGACCGTTACAGGGATCTATCGGTCCTTGATGATTCGGGACGTCTGTCGCGGCCAGCAGAGGTACTATATGACACACGCAAAAGTGATGATGATCCATCAACCACGTAAAACTTCTAGTGGTAAAATGTATATGTGTGCTTACACAAAAATATGTTTATGATTACATTATTATATTAAAGAGTGATTTAAATTTTTATACGTCATTAAAATTATAAAAATTTCGCAATAGATAAAATCATTTAATTTTAAATAATCAAACATTATTATACGTGCGAGTCACATGTAGTTAAACTAGTTAACTAAAAGAAAGAAATGAAGCATGATTATAATGAAAAATTACAGAAACGACTCGATTCAAAATAAAAATAAGTAGAAATAGAGGAAAAATAGGTATATTTTTATAAAGTTTGATCCAAAATATTACGTAAAGTTTAAAATACGTTAGTTAATTTCAAAACCAATTAAATAATAATTATTTTAGAATAGAATTTACTTAAAGTAGGGGTGTTCATGGGTCGGTTATTGGTTAAAATCATAACCAAACCAACTTAGTCGGTTTTTAAATTTCTAAAACCAAACCAAACCAATACAAAAATTAACTGTCAGTTTGGTTCTTGTCGGTTTAGTTCGGGTCGGTTCGATTTTTTGGTTTATAACTTTAGTTAATGATAAAAGTTGAAATCTTTCTTAAAAAAATTCAATCCAACATATGAGATGTCAACCGAGTGTTATTCCTCAATCTTGAAACTAAGATGTCAATTTAGTGTTATACTTAGGCAAAGCCATGAACAACACCATATGAACGTTTCTATAAAAGTATTTAGAAACTACATATAAGAGAATGATATGATAAACCCCCAAAAGGTAAACACATAAATTGTTTGCTCAATAGGTACCAAAAAGAAAGTTTAAAACTAGTGATTATCGATAGTCTAATAAAACTCATCTATAAAATCTCATAGATAACAAGATAATTTTCACAATTAGTATCATTTGTCATTCAAAGAGCGAAAATCATATAGAATCTCATAACATACAACAACTAGATGGAGACAGATGACTAAAAGTGCTATGACTAAACTTAAATTCATGATTAAAATTTAAAATATAAAAAATATTTATATTTTATTTATAAATAATATATAAATAATTTATATATGCATATGTATGTGTGTATACATATATATACATGAATATATGTATATATATATATATATATATATATATAATTTTTATCGATTCGGTTTGGTTTGGTTATTTTGTCGGTTATTTTAGAGTAAAATCAAAACCAAACCACATAAGTATCGGTTTTAAAAATTTAAAACCAAACCAAACCAAACTTAACCAAATATCGATTTTTTTAATCGATTTGATTTGATTCGCGGTTCGGTTTGATTTTTAACCAAACCGTGAACACCCCTAACTTAAAGTATAATTTAGTACGTTTAGCTTTCGTTTGTAAATGAACAAACATTTTTTAAATAGGAAACAAAAGGCTTTGAAAGGTAAGTTGCATCTAATTAGTTTTTTTTCTTTGGGTGCTTACACCTAGTTAGGTTGTCCCCCTTTAGAAGGAAATTTAAGTAAAATTTTAATTCATTATAGCTGACATTAGGAATCACAAATCCAACAAAACCAAATTAGAGGTCTTTTCGTTTATTTTTTCAAATATTTATTATAATCAATATTTAGTATTATAAAAATAATCATATAATAATTGAAAGAAAAAAGTAAAAATATGAATTATTTTATCTTTTTAAATTAATTTTCTAAACTTTTATCTTTTTTTCTTTCTATTCTCTCAACTTCTATCTTTTTTTTCTTTGAGTTTTATTTTTCCTTTAATTTTATCATTTTCCTTAACTGTTTTTATTTTTCATTTCTTTTTTTCTTTGATTCCTTGCAAATAACGAGTTACGCCATATGAACAAAAAATAAATTACTATAAAAAATAATTGTTTCATAATATCCCTTTTTCTATCTTAATATATATGGCACTATTTGATTCAAGTACTGATTTATTTATCTATTTTTTAAACAAAGAAACTCAAAAATTGTGATCTAAAATTTTGTGGCTATAAATAATTTAATAAAAATTTTAAAAGTCAGATTATTTCTAAATATCATATTAAATAAGTGACATTCTCTTTTAGATTTACTAAAATGAAAAGTGTATCATATAAATTGTGAC
>NC_061117.1:212551724-212596675 GCF_002878395.1 Capsicum annuum | reverse complement strand
ATATTTTCATGGGAAAACATTTTCCTTCGTACCAAACACACTCAGGGTATTTTTTTCTTACCAAAACAAGTATAATACAATTCAATACACTTATAATATATCTATACTACATATATAATTCACTTTTAATATATAGTGTAATTGTTATAGATGGTAAATATTTTTAAAATATGATATATATAGATAATAAATAAAAAAATATATTAAAAGACCATAAGTATTTTATAAAAAGTATTCAAAAAGGTTCAATCTACTTAGAGCAAAGTATTTAGTATCCCTAAACTATGACCAAATTTGCTACGACACACTCCAACTTCATGGGGGCCCTACTCCCCGACTAAATTTTATCATATTTTTGTCAACATTTTTAGCTGACGTGGTACCTTGTGTCAATCTTTTTAGCTGACGTGGTTAAAGGCGGATCCAAAATTTCAAACTTGCGGGTTCCCAATAAAAACCAAGCCTCGAAAAGAATTAAATGGAAAGAAATAAATGCCTCTACAAGAAATAGAACACATGTTCAACTACCCAAGAGACAAACTGCTTAGGGTTCCTTTCCTATCGCTGAGTCATCCCTTGATTTAGTTATGGGTTCCCATCTATCCGCCTCTGGACATGGCGGGGGTAATAGGATCTATACGAAGTTGGAGTGTGTCGTAACAATATTAGTCATAGTTTGGGATACTAGATGCTTATCTCTTCTATTTTATTCATATTTTAATGAGTTGGATCACTTATATTTCAGATGGATAAACATGAGTTTCCGTCTATTTTAACTCATAAAGATATGAAGAAATACGGGTGAACTCACTTTTGGGCTAAATTAGGCGTAGAAACTTTTTTTCTTTTGCTAATCCAAAATGGATTACTTTCAGGTAAGAGTTCTTTTGCGTGGCTTCGTACGGATCCAGTAATATTGATCACAGATCCTGAACATGCAAAAGAGATTTTGACAAAGAGTAATGTGTACCAAAAGCAAACTCATCCCAATCCATTTTCCAAGTTATTGAATTACGGTCTTGTATGCCTTGAGGAAGACAAATGGGCCAAACACAGAAAGATCATCAATCCTGCTTTTCATGTCGACAAGTTAAAGGTTATATACCACTTCTTAATCTTATTACTAATAAATTTAGCAAACATTGGTAAATTTTTATGTTGCATATTCATGTAATGTATTATATTAGAGATAAACATTCAGTACCTCCTTGAACTATGGACAAAATTCCTATGGCACATCCCAACTTCATGGATCCTATTACCCATTACTCAATTTTAGCATATTTTTGTTGCCCTTTTGTGCTGACGTAATATCTTTATTACATAAAAATAGGACCTACGTCAAAGGTGTCATGTCAGCTAAAAAGTGTCACATCAGCTAAAAAGGGTGACAAAAATACGAGTTCAGAGGGGTACTAGGATCCTTGTGAAGTTGGAATGTGTCGTAGCAAATTTGACCATAGTTCAAGGGGTACTAGATGCTTTACTCATTATATTAAGAAGTTGCCAAATTCTAACAAGGAGAATATTCAGATCTGGTTTTTCTGTTTGTTTTGTACAGCATATGCTGCCAACATTTTATCGGAGTTGTAATGAAATGATAAGCAAATGGGAGGAGTTTGTTCCAGTGGAAACATCATTCGAGCTCGATGTATCGCCAGACCTTCAAAAAATGACCAGTGAAGTCATCTCTCGAACCGCATTTGGGGGTAGCTATGAAGAAGGAAGAATAGTATTTGAACTTCAGCAAGAACAAGCTGCGCATGTAATGGACATAAGTCGTTCAATTTATATACCAGGATCAAGGTATAATGATAAATTCGTGAAATTTCTACATAATATGTTCGTTAATTTCTACTGAAAATACCCTTTTTGGTTGGTTTTAAATTTGTTTTGTTAGGTTCTTGCCTACTAAACGGAACAAAAGAATGCTGGAAATCTAAAAGCAAATTGAAACAACAATAAGACGTATCATCGACAAAAGATTGAAGGCAATGGAAGGAGGGGAGACCAGTAAAGATGACTTATTAGGCATATCACTTAATCCAATTTGAAAGAAATCCAACAACACGTCAAATTGCAATGATTGATCGTGGCTACTACTTGGTGTTTACTAAATGGAGAGAGTGGAGATTACACCAGAGGTGGCCGGAGCTAGGGTGCGATAATAGTTCGCCAATGGGGTGCTTCCGGTTTGACGAAAACGGTAACTATGTGGTGTTGATCAATGGTGGGTAGTGCTTTTTCGATGAAATTTCGCTGAACCCATTCGGTGGTTATGTCCAATACCTCTCGCTTTCCGAAAAAAATCCATAAAGTCCTCGGTAGGATTGACAGCATCCCCCTCAAGGCATGATTCCGAGATAGAATCTCTTGAAAGAGAAAAAAAAATATGAATGTTTTCTCTCCCTTATTTATAGATCTCTGTTCTTGAAACACAATCACTTGTAATACTCTTTTTGAGAGCTACAATTATGGAGTGTGGTCTTTACTTCTGATCAATACTCCCCCTTTGCTTTAGAAAGCAGAAAAAGGCTATTTTGCCTATGTCGCTTTCTTATTCGATTTAGCATAGAGGCCTCCATATTTTCATTTCTTCAAATTGATGATTTTATTATTTTTGGGTATTATGAATTAATGATTTTTTTTTAAAAAAAAATTGATAGTAGTAAGTGCTTTTGTATTGTGTGTGTACATCGTTATAAGAAAGAGAAACGGGTGACTGTTAGATCGGCGCCTCTTGGATTTTAATTGGGGTTGGGTCGAGTAGTGAGTTTATTGGATGGGATAGAGGGTTTGGATTAATACTTTGAAATAAAATAATTAAAATAAAAAATAAATAAATATATCCCGAACTATAATAAATGATACGTATATACCTTTCGTTGTACTTTGGTTACACACATGCCCCTACCGTTGTGTAAGGGGTATATACGTACCATTTCATTAATGGTGGGGATATATGTGTACGCAAAGTATGATAAAGGGTATATATGTACCATTTATCATAGTTCGAAGGTATATTTGTCTCTTTTCCCTAAATTCTTCAAACAATGAATCTCTCGTTCGCACAAATATCCTTTCTAGATTGTTGGAAAACGTATTCCATGAATACAAAATGCATACAAAAAAGAACACAAGATAAAAAGTTAAAAATGTGAACATCAAACACATGATTCAAGGATTGAAACACGTACAAAATACTTTTCTAAAAATAATATTTATCCCCTCTCTTCTGCGAAATTGCTATGAGATTATAGAGATTTTGTTAATACATATTTTCTACCCACAAAACATAATTATTTTAAATAAAGGCAGCTAATTCGCATTTTGATTAATGTATAACATGAATTAATATGTCCTTTAAATTTTAATCTTATGTTATTCATGTCCAATTAATTTATTAACACAATGTGTGGATAACTACTTTTACAAATGACTGATTTTACCAAGATTATTAAGATAAAAATATAATAGAAATAGACAATAACTAACAAACAAGTGGGGATAAATCAAAGAAGAACCTAATTTCTTGGGTCACTTTCTCCTTGATAGTTATTTATTGTCCATTTCAAAGAAAAATAGATTATTGTAAAAAAAGTCATATATATTCCAAATGCTAGAGAATATCTTCCCTTGAAAAAAATAATTGTTTCAAAATATCATTTTTTCTATCTGTGGCACTATTTGATCAAGTACTATTTTATTTTAAAAAAAAAAATGGAAACTTATAAATTGTGATCTAAAATTTTGTGGCTATAAAGAATTTAATTTAGTAAAATAGAAATTTTAAAGTCAAATTATTTCTCAATATCATATTAAATAAGTGACATTCTTTTTTAGATTTACTAAAAATAAATGTATCACATAATGTGCCGAGTAAAATATTATTTCCAACAAGTACTTATTCTGGATAAATATTAAAGAATAAATTCATATACTCATTTATTTTTCAAGATTGATGAGTGGGTCCAAACAGATTGGACAAAAGTCTCTACTAGTATTGGACTGATTTTTTTGTCATCGATAATATAGAGAGAATAGCTAGGTGGCCTTAACTTGTCCAAACAACAACAAATTTAAAAGGTAAATTCCCCTCTTTTTTTCTATGTAACAAAAAATAAGCCTTAATATCATGGAGATTTTTTACAACATAATTATAGCAACAATATGTGTGGCAATATTGTTGGTATATTATACATGGAGAGTGTTGAATTGGGCATGGTTTAGGCCAAAAAGATTGGAAAATTGCTTAAGGCAAAGAGGTCTTAAAGGAAATCCATATAAGTTCTTGTATGGAGATTTGGATGAACTTACAAAAAGTATAGTAGAAGCAAAATCTAAGCCTATTAACTTCTCTGATGATATTGCTCCAAGGCTCGTCCCTTTTTTCCTCAACGCCATGAACAAAAATGGTATGTATTTTAAGAAGCTACTTTTGATTTTAGCTTGTTTGTTCTTATATGTATAGTCGTTGAGGTTTCGTCGTGATTCTATTTGACTATGCATGGAGTTTTAGAAAGAAGTGGAAACTTTTTAGCTAAGATCATTTCAAATATGACATAACATTTATGTGATTATAGAAATGTCGTTAAGGATAGTATTAGAAGTTTAAGTTAAATTATTTTTGAATTTATAAAAGAATCGTTTGTTAAACCAACATAAAATAAGAAAATAAGGTTATTTAAACTAAACGGATGGTTTTAGTTTTATAGCTGAACTTTTAGGTACAAAAAGTTAACATTTGATAGTTGGGGTATGTTTTGATATATAGTTGATGATTGGCTAGATAGTAAGCTTGTACACCTGATAGTTAGATATGAAAATTAAAAAACCAAACTATTTTGGTATGCTTATCACCTTCACTCTATTCTATTTGGGAGTAGTAACCTATCCATGGTGAAAGAAAGAGAGTAACGAGAGGGGACAGCGAGAGCAATGGGGGATCAGTAATTTAGCAAAGGGATTTATAGTAGTGGCTGATCCACGATTTAAAATTTGTGAGGTCCTATAGGAACTGGCACGCAATCAAATATTTATAGATACTTACTCTTAAGACATATACAAGATTTGGACAAAAGGTACTGCGTTCGTGTTAACCAATACGTTCCACTTTAGCTCCGCTCTAGCTCTCATGACTATGGTTGACTGGTGCAATTACTTAAGAAATTAGAGCCCTATGAATTCAATTCATATTGAATAAACGATTGTATGATTTTGCCACTTTGATGAAACTTCATTTTGTGCCATAAATAAAGTAGTGTCCCTAGTAGATTGCTATGTCATTTTCACCTGTTAATGTCTCCTTTTATTAGCAACTGCAGTTTCGTCTTTATTGACTTCTTACTTGCTTGTGTTTTCTCTTGTATCTTATCATCCATTTCCGGAATTTAGAGCTCGCAATTTCAGCCCATATTTATAACATCAGTTCATTTAATTCATATTTTAATGAGTTGGATCACTTATTTTTCCGTTAGGTAAATGTGAGCTTCTGTTTATTTTAACTCGTAAATATATGAAAAAACATGGGTAAAGTATGAATATCCATATGCGAACTCACTTTTGTGCCAAATCATGGGCAGTCAAAACTAGGCCCCCTTTTTTTTTTTTCTAATCCAAAATCGATTACTTGCAGGTAAAAGTTCTTTTGTTTGGCTAGGCCCATATCCAGTAGTGTTGATCACAGATCCTGAACATGTAAAAGAAATTTTCACAAAGAATTATGTGTACCAAAAGCAAACGCATCCCAATCCATTTTCCAAGTTATTGGCACAAGGCCTTGTAAGTCTTGAGGAAGACAAATGGGCCAAACACAGAAAAATCATTAATCCTGCTTTCCATGTCGAGAAGTTAAAGGTAAATTTTCATGCCTTTAGACATAAGGTTGATATTCATGTAACGTCTTATATTAAGAAGTTACAAAATTCTAATAAGGAAATTCAATTTTCTGGTTTTTCCATTTGTTTTGTACAGCATATGCTACCAGCATTTTATCAGAGTTGTAGTGAAATGATAAGCAAATGGGAGGAGGTTGTTCCAAGGGAAACATCATTCGATCTCGATGTATGGCCAGACCTCCAAATAATGACTAGTGAAGTCATTTCTCGAACTGCATTTGGGAGTAACTATGAAGAAGGAAGAATAGTATTTGAACTTCAGCAAGAACAAGCTGAGTATGTAATGGACATAAGTCGTTCAATTTATATACCAGGATCAAGGTATAACAATTTGTTTGGGAAATTTAGATATAATATGGAAAATCACATGTTCATTACTTTCTACTAAAAACACGCTTCTTGTTTGCTTTTAAATTTGTTTCATTAGGTTCTTGCCTACTAAAAGGAACAAAAAAATGCTAGAAATCGAAAAGCAAATCCAAACAACAATTAGGCGCATCATCGACAAAAGATTGAAGGCAATGGAAGGAGGGGAGACTAGTAAAGATGACTTATTAGGCATATTACTTGAATCCAATTTGAAAGAAATCCAACAACACGGAAGCAAAGGTTTCGGAATGACAATATTAGAAGTGATTGAAGAGTGCAAGTTATTCTATTTTGCTGGGCAAGAGACCACTTCAGTTTTGCTTGTTTGGACAATGATTTTGCTGTGCCTACATCCAGAGTGGCAAGTACGAGCCAGAGAAGAGGTTTTGCAGATCTTCGGAAATGATAAACCAGATTTGGAAGGACTAAGTCGTCTCAAAATTGTAAGTACTTCTCACAAATTTCTAATAGCCCAAGATCATTGCATCGATCAAAGATCAAGAGCATTATAAAATCAGGATAAGACACATAGCTGTTAAATCGTCTTTCCCATAATGTGAAATTATTCCACCTGAAATCAGATAGATCACATCTTCTATCGTCCTACGTCAGTCTCAAAGGGGCTACCAAAGTTAGTGGAGAGTGGCCTAGCCATATATATAGAACTCGAAAAGGCATGACCCCTGAATTTTGTAAGTGAACTAATTCTACTGCCAACTTATGAAATACAATTTTTTCCTTAGGTGACAATGATCTTGTTAGAGACGTTACGCCTGTTTCCTCCATTACCAGTATTTAGTAGAACAAACAAAGAAGAAGTCAACTTAGAGGAGCTGCATCTACCAGCTGAAGTGCTACTCGTTATACCCACAATATTAATTCATTATGACAAGGAAATATGGGGTGAAGACGCGAAAGAATTCAATCCAGAAAGATTCAGTGAAGGAGTGTCAAAGGCAACAAAAGGACATGTCTCTTTTATTCCATTTGGAGGGGGACCTCGAATTTGCATTGGACAAAACTTTGCAATGATGGAAGCAAAAATGGCAATAGCAATGATACTAAGAAAATTCTCCTTCGAACTCTCTCCATCTTATACACATGCTCCATTTGCAGTAATTACTATTCATCCACAGTATGGTGCTCCTCTACTTATGCGCAAACTTTGAAATATATGTTACTGATATTTAAGATCAGCGGTGTTGTGTTCTCCGTGTATGAGCTCGAATAATACTAATTAGTCAGGTTATGGCTGAAGTCACTCTTTTCGAATTTCAACGATGTAGTTTTGAGATGTTATCGACATTGTTCACTTTCTTTTTACACTTTTCTTCTGTGGGTGAATTAGTTTAAACTTGTTATGATGCTCTATCTTGTCTTGTGAAGAGTTTATATTAATGGTTCCTATTGATGCAAGTCAAGCTTTTCTGTGTTGTGCATATAGATTATATACTCTCAATCCTGCAAGTTTATTTTTACTCAAGGACAAAATTAATTAAATTAAATCAGCAAAAGCTTACTTGCAAGCCAATGTTTATATCAAACTAAGGCGTGGATAAATAGTATGATGAAAATTTAAATTTTTGAAATCGTAACACCTTAAAAATTTTAGAACCTTCATGCACCCACCGTTGTACAAAATGTAAGTACATGTGAAAACAAACTTCATGTCTTTGTAGTATTGAAAGTGATTTATACATGTATTAAGGCCTCAAATAACTCCAAACTATTAGCCAAGTCAAAAACCCCAATACCGATTGATTCTCATGTAGTGTCTTACTATAGTCAACTTCAAATGAATACAAATCCTAGATTATATAGTATTTTTGAGCTCACTATCCACCAAATGATAGATAATTGAATTAGCTTTCCAACGCATCTAGTTTCGCCTTAATTTGATGTTGGAGTAAAAGGTTATGGCTATTTTACCGAAGCGCTGTCAAGTTGTTTGACTACCTACGATCCGTAGGTTCAACCTATGGTCCGTAGATTGAGTCGTAGGTATGGTCCTGAAAGCTGAAAAAAGGGGCCTGATTCCCATGACCCTACCTACGGTTTGTAGGTTCAACCTATGGTCTGTAAGTCAAGCCGTGGAAATTTATTTTTGGAAAAATTTTCTGGACAAACTTAGGGGTATTTTGGTTATTTTCAGTGTAGGGTCCGACCCTATATGCTTAAACCCCTTTTGAACACTAAGTTACGATCTTTTTAAAAAATAATACATTAGAAATTCTTCCCTCTCTCCCATAGTATTCTAAGAGGCAAGAACACCTAGGATTTAAATGCAAGGCTCAGATTCAAGCTCTATTCATCTATAAGGCATGTTGAACACTTTTTACTTTAAGTATTACTATGTTTTATTAATTTATTTTGTAATTATGTGTTCTTTAATGACTGTTTGAAACTAGGATTGAGGAGATTGTTGTGAAAAACTTTATTATTGATTTCTCTTCTTTTTAATAGGTTTTCTAAGCATTATTAATGAGTTTTGAGATGTAATATGTTCTATGAAAATGGTGAACTTGTTAATATGGATTCACAACCTTCAAGGATTTTGCATGATGAAAATATGACCCTCAACCCACTTCAAAATTTTGTTTTTGTTAATGGGAATTATAATTTTTACAATATCTTTGAAATAACGTATGAGATGAAAGAATGAAAGGCTTAATGACTTTTTAAAAACACTTGGGGTTATGTCTATGAACTTTAAAGACAAAATTGGGAGTCTAAGATGCCTTATGAAAATGGTATGGCATAATATGAATGGTTTACAAATCTTGGTATGATGATATCAATATGGGAATGCCTTAATAAAAGACTTCATGGATAATAATGTGTGTAAAATGATTTTATTGGATCTTAAAGAAAATTATATAGCTTCATCGAGAAGGCGTACGTCATCGTGACCAACACCCAAAACATATATTTTGCCGACATAGGGATGTCGTACCTTATTTGGACGGGCTCTTGTTTATTGGTGATTTTAGCCTAATCTCAGTACGTGTGGCAAACATGGACTGAGGCCCTGCCGGTTGGGGAGTACCAAACCCATATAGCCCGAGGGTTATAGGATGTCGGCAAAAAGCTACATAGTTCAGGATTAAGTTTTAAATGGTTATGTCATTATGTTCCATGTCCCCGATCTCCTACTTTATTATTATTATTATTATTGATATTTAAATGAGTTATGACTTGCTTTATAAAATGTTTATTTCCCTTTTTCATGGATTGCGTGCCAATACTCACCATACTGACCATCTCCGGACGCTTCATCATTTCATGATATATGTTTAAAGACACTTTTCCGTATTTCTGTGCAGTGCTAGGGTGTTCGTACTCTCGCTTACATAGTTGTTGAAAAGTGGTGAGCCCTCCATCATCCGGAAGGTAGTATTACTTTTCATTTATATTTTTGCTTCAATATTTTATGATTTTTATGATATAGTCGGGGGCCATGTCCCGACTTAGAAATTATTCTTAAAGTTAGCAGCTTCGTAGGTAGGTGTTGAGTAGTGGTTTGAATTTGATTCTTATGACATGAATGGTATTTTATTTTTATGTTGAACCTCTTTTCATATGATCTTTGTTCCGCAACTTTAGATATGACTATCCTTATAATATAATGCTAAGGGGTCATCTCAGTCTTTCATTATTTTGGGATGCCTCCACGGCCAGGGTCATGATTCAGGCCGTGATAAAAAATGTAATATCCCAAAAATCCAAACCAATGCTAGGGTCATTTTTCAAGCTCATGCATAGTACATTATGGCTTTTTGATAGTTTTATGAGTTAGTTTGATGTATATTAAGGTCACAAATAACTCCCAGCCGTTAGACGAATCAAACTATTCCTTACCGATTGAATTTTTGATAGGAATGTTGCTTTAGTTAACTTCAAATGAGCATATCTTTTACTCTACTGAGAATTTTCCAGCTCAAGACCCACCAAGTTGTAGGAAATTGAATTAGTTAAGGATTTAGCCTAAATCCGATACTCGGGTGAAAAGTTATGACACTTTTAGTGCAAAGCAATAACCCAACACGATAAGGCTGCATCGCGGTGACGGTCAATTTCACATTCATTCTTTTCTAGTGTGTCACCGCGATAAGCATCGCGTCGCGCCGAGGTGCCATTTCGCAATTATCACTTTCCAGTAAGGCTCCGCGATTGATACCGCGTTACGCCGAAATGCCAGTTCAGAATTGTCTTTTTCCAGTGGCGCAACACGATAGCACCGCATCGGGCTGCTGGAAAAAATGGGGTTCGTCAGTTTTTAATTGGCCCGACATGATTGTACCGTGTCACACTAGGTGTCAAAATCGAGATTTCTCAGTTCACTATTTAATTTTTTAGGGACCATTTGGTTATTTTCAAAGCCCCAAATCCATTTAAATACGGAATTTAAGCCCCAATAGAGCATTATTTGCTCATTATTTCACAATTCTCTCAAATTAAACTAATATTTTTTCAAGAACAAAAACCCTAGCCTTCAAAATTCACGATCAAATCTCAAGAATTCACCATCAATTCTCACGAATTCATCAATCCAGGTATGTTAAATGTTCATTCATGGGTACCTTCCACCCATGGAGTTCAAGTATCAAATTCTAAACTCAAAGTTGTGATCTTTATAAGTTATTGTGATTTTAACCATGAATTCTCATGAACTTTGATTCTATACCATGTTTACAAGAAATTATTGTTGTTATTAAACCTCACATGTTTAAGGGTTGTTGTTCATTGATTTAATTCATAATTAGTGATGTTGGTGTTAAAATTATGCTGGTACGACACTACATCCAGCAAAAAAAAGAGATCCTCGGCTGCGACTGCTTTCTTTGCAGTGAGTTTAGCTGGTCCACTCTTCCCTGTTATGCCTCTAAAAGCCCAATGAGCTTTGGGTTCTACAAGCTTTTAACTATTTTCAATGCTTAGCCTAAACCATGCATTGCAAGTGTTTGATGAAACGCTTACAAGAATGAATTTTGAACAATGCTTTCATATTATGTCGCCAAAGTTTTAGTACTATCTTGCTATTATTTCTATCGAGTCCTGAGGGTTATGAATATCCAAGAACTTAGCTATTTACTTAGTCTCAGTATCTTTAGAATAATTTCAGAATATGTTATGAGCATTATCAGTTTAGTTATTCATTATAATCAATTAAACTTAGAACGATTCAGTATTTTGAGTTAGTTCAGTTGGGAGTAAAATTTAGCACTGAGAGAGTGCAGGGATGGTGGCTTCCCCGTCAGATAGGCAGAGTCGTTAGTAGAAGTCCCTGTACTCCATAACTATGTATCCAGCGTAGGATTTGAGAAGTCACCTGTCAGTTTAGGCTTAACTATCTCCCAGGGATCACCCGCCAGTTTAGGCTTGACACCCTTAGTCCTTCGGGACATCACATTAGTGGATCCATACAATCAGTGTTAGTACCCATGGCATGGTACTGACACCTACCTTTCTAACTGGGGTTATAGGTTGGACCCCAAATTTGCTCATTGGGACATGTCGGTTAGACGATAGCTCCCAAAATCTCGATCCAGACATCAGTTCAGTGATTCAGTTTCAGGTTTACTTGACCATAGCATATAGATATTAGTTATTCAGTTATCAGTATTCAGTACTTCACATTTCAAATTATATCCAGAACATGTTTTAGCTTGGTCATGCATCTTCAGCTCTTACAGTTTCAATGTATTCTGTTCAGTATGTCATGCTATATATATTTAATCAGTTATTATTCATGCACCTGAAACCATACATATCAGCCTACTTTATTTATCATATCAGTACATTCAAAGAATTGATCACAAACTCTTTTCTTGTGCTATGATATATCATATCATAGGTTCGGACGCTCAGTTCTCATATCGCGCATAGACTTTCCAGATTATCAGCCGTAGCAGTGGTGAGTCCTTATATTTTGAGGACAAACTATTTTTATCTTCATGTTTTTAGTTTGGTAGTCAAATGGAGTTAGTTGAGGATTTTCCCATCAACTCTCATTCAGTTAGTTTTAGAGGCTTTCGGATATTTCAGACAGTTAATCAGTTCTCAGATTTCAGTTGTCATTGTCAGATGTTTTATTAGTAGTATTAGTTTTGTTGACAAATTTTTTCATATTTATTACCTAAAACCTTATGTCATTCCTTAGTTAAATTTTGCATATGATTTTTGTTATCAGCTTTACTCAGTTCTCACAGTACGTACCAACTCATGGGTTAGCTTATGGTCCTTCGGTACTGTAAGCACCGTGTGGCGCCCAGGGTCTACTCTCGGGGCGTTACAAAAAATTTCAAAACTAGCTAGCTGAGATGACTTTTAATCAAATTTCAATATATATATATATATATTGAAAACCAACGATTCTATCCCATTTCTATTTTTCATGTCAATCTAACTAATCATTTCAATATTTTTGCTACTATTGCTCCCACGATGGCGCTTCCCAACCAAATTTGACTTCATACCAGGGAAATCTACACAAACAAGAGAGAATATAAAAGAAGGAATAAGTTACAAGATTGAAGAAGAGAAAAATATTTCAATAAAGAAAACTGAACAAGTGGGCCCAATAATTCCATATGTCATGTGAGGCTCATTATAAAATGTTTATATAAAGGTAAAAACACATCTAAATTATTTCAATTTTTTTAATTTCATATCTGAATTATTAAGTATGTGAGTTTTCTACCTAAACTAAAATAATGGATTAGCTAATTGTGCCGTTGTATATTTTAGGTGGATGAAGATTTTATGGCCAAACGTGCCTAGAAAGGTTTGTAGACAACTATTTGGTCTAGTCACCATCTAGGTGTATTTTGCTAATTATTGAGTAATAGTTATTTGTTGTCTTATATTTTGATAATGACTAGATGATGCTCAGAGGACCAAGTCCCTCGCTTACTTTGCCCAGGCATAGCTGTCATACTCTCTACAGTTTTGTCTGCCTGTGCAGGTGCACAACGTACCACAATGGACACCTGGTCCAATCAAAATTCTACACTACTATAAATACATAAGAATGTTTTTTCCTCCATAGTTTTTGCAATTCAAGGATTTAACTTGTGACGGCAAAAACCTTGATATCTCAAGTTCAATTATTTCATATGTTCAAAGTGTTTGTGTTATTGAGTTGAGTTTTGTAATTGATTTACTCTAAAGAATAAGAGAAAAGCTTTCATTTTGCATTTGATTTTCTTAGATAGAGTTACTTGAGGTTGTGCTGGCTAGAGTTAGCCAGGTTTGAGAGTAATTTTGACAAAGTTGTCAAGAGAAGTTTGTAATAGAGTTATTACAATTTAGTGAAACTTAGAGTTAAAGTTCTAATGGAATCTATAATCATGATTGATTCTGATTATAGTGGAGTTTGAAAGCATGTGAGTGTAGGCCGTGGTTTTCCTCCCTTGAGAAAGGAGGTTTCCACGTAAATCATTGTGTTGATTTATTTATAGTATCTCTGTGTGTTTACTATTTTATTGTCATATATTTCACTTCAGGAACCTAGTCCCTTAGCGGTTGTGTATTCCTTCATTTCAACAATTTATATCAGAGAAAGGACACTCTAAAATGTTTTCACTTACAGTGAATTCTTGATCATGGTAGCACTACCTAATTTGGGGGAAGTACAATCAACCACTAGGCTATCCCGTTTCAATGGGCAATATTATGGGTGGTGGAAAACTAGGATGTATATTTTTATTATAGCTGAAGATAGTGAGCTAATAGATGTGATACTTGATGATTCTCATGTTCCAATAAGGAAAGTTAAAAAAAGGAGATATAACCAAAATGGTTGTTAAAACTAGGAGAGAATATAATGATAAAAATCATAATAAGATTGAAAAGAACTTCAAGTCCAAGAAATTATTGGTATGTGGGATAAGGTCAGATGAATACAATCAAATCTCTGCTTGCGAAAATGCCAAAGAGGTCTGGGACTGCCTAAGGACAACTCATAAAGGAACAATTGATGTTAAGGAATTAAAGGTGGATATGTTGACCACTTAGTATAAAACTTTCTCTATGAAGGAGGGTGAAACCATTCAAGAGATACACACAAGACTTACTTCAATAACAAGTTGCACTGCCTTGGTAAGGTGATTCTCTTGCATAAACAAGTAAGAAAAATTTTGGGAGTTCTTCTTAAGTCATGGGAAAGCAAGGTTGACGCTATCACTGAGGCTAAGAATTTAAATACACTTATCATGGATTAATTAATTGATAACTTGAAGACACATAAATTGAAGAAACAACAAAGTCAAGAAAAGAAGGAGATTAAAATTAGAAAAGTATCAAGCTTTAAAATCCAAAGTCTGAGTCTAGTTGATACGGGCACAATCATGAAAATAAACGTACGTGAGCATGCATGGAATCAAATCGAGAGAGTGTACAAGTTAAAGTGTGAAGAGAGATTTGGATACTCCAAAGCCACCCTACATACACTCCAAGGATGCCTCTTTTGCTCCTTTCATTAAGGGCATTTTGGACCTTTCATTATGTTTTGTAATAAGTCTATAAATAGACTCATGTTAGGTCATTTTAGTTGGTTGTTGATTGTTGTAGAAATACCAAAACTTGTAACACCCTTTCTTATCCATGGAGAGTGTATCACTTTAGTTGTAGGGCTTGGAAAAACCATAAAACCAAAATGAGGGTGATACTAGTGTGGAATCACTGGTGTTGCAAAACTTGATTTGAAACCTTAGTGCTTGAGTGGTTAACGCCCTCTTGTGTTATTTTAAGAGTGTTGGTGTTGCTTTTTTATATTAGTCAAGGGTCTTAATATTTGATATACACTTAGTTTCTTTGTTCTTGTAAAGGTTAATGTCTCACTATCTATCTTTACATTCCTTATAAACGTGTAGTTGTTCTTATTTTAGTAAAATCGTGTATTATTGTTATTGTGTTGTAGTTGTACTCATTAGCTCCTGTTCACCTTGTTTTTGGTTGTTTTAGTGCAAAATACACCTTGTGTTTTGTAGTCTTGTTGTTGTTGTTGAAGCCGAAACTAGCTCTCAAAGGGTCCTTAGGTTCCCCTTGATTTGTGGACTGCTTTTGAGCCTTTTTTGTGCCTTCCGTAGTCCTTTCCATATCATTTGGTATCAGATCTTGTGGTTTATTTCATTCTTATGGAATCAATATTGGGCTAGCTCATTTGAAAAATAACAAAAAAAGAGTTGGTGTTCTTGGCCGAAAGTTGTGTTCTTGTTGTTGTTGTTTTGGCCGAGACTTGTTTTGAGTCTAGATATAGGAGTATTTCATGTTCCTTAAGTGTATTTAGTGTTGGTTTCTTCTTCCCTAACACTAATAGAGTCAAGATCCAAAGTTGAACTCCTACGTGTGTTATTGTTGTGTGGATTCAAGGTTGGCCGAAGTGTTGTTGGTGTTGTTCTTGTGGACTAAAAAGTTTGAATGTTGTTGGTGTGTTATTGTTGAGAATCCAAAGCTTGAAGGTGTGTTGTTGGTATTGTTGTTGTGGATTTGTATTTGAAAAGGGGTGTTGTTGTTATTTGGAGGTTCAACTTGAACCTTGGTCTTCAAACCTTTTTGAAGGTTCTTGGTGTTCTTGACCAATCTTCATGTATTGTGACAAGAAGAACCTTCAATAGTGGTTGTTTGATCTTAAGACCAAGTAGAAGAGTGTAGTCTTTCTTGTTTGTCTTGAAACAAGTTCCAAAAACTATACCAAAGTATTAAGGAACAAAAGACCTTTAAAAAAGACTAGTTATCAAAAAGGAGTAAGGAGGCTTTTCAAGATTAGCCAAAAGAGAAAAAAGCCAAACACCCTTCAAAAAGTTGTTTTGCCCAAAAGGTGCAAAGAAAGTCAACCTATTTTGAATGTGGAAAAGGCTCCAAAACTTGTGTCTTTCCCCTCCAAAACCAATTTTACTCTTCTACAAGTTGGAAAAACACTATTTTTTTTAAAGTCCACAACCATTCAAAGGCTTCTACATCTCTATTTCCATACAACACAAAAAATCTGCAACCAATCAAGGGCTGCCATGTCACCTATTTCATACAACTAACTTGTTTGTGTTTTGTAGGTAGCTCCTTAGCTACAATGGATAACAATGCTCTTTGTGCTATCTTTCCTGGGATTGAAACTCTCAACCAAAGCATATAAAGGTGCAAATGGAGGTGTCATCATTGGGTGAGAGGTTGGATCGCATGGAGAATTGAAGGAACTCTCATACTTCTACTCCTAGACACCATGTTTCCTCAAGTGGGCATGACCAAAAAAATCCTACCACTATTGCCCCCAAAACTTTACCTCAAATGATCAATCCTCTAAGACCACCATAAAATGCCATAAGCCAAGCTCCCAATTACCCTCAAAATCGAGACCTAAGTGGACCACCTACCCTGCAATTTGATCAAGTCCAACAAGAAGGACTTGGAAGCCAAATGCTTTCACTAAATGGAACTCTCCCGTCAAAGCTCCACAATCAAAACTCCACTTCACAGAATCAATCCTCTCAATTGAAGCTCTACTTCCCCAAAAGGAATATGGTAGAGAGGGACATGAAGGATATGGAGTCTTTAATGATGCTTATATGGTATAAGACGAGTTGAGAGAAAGATGAGAGATCAACAAGTAACCCACAACCAAGTGAAGATATGGGAATTAAGGCAAATAAGATTGAGGGAAAATCTTAAGATGGAGAGAAGGCCAAGGTGTAAAATAAATATGTAGTGAAGATTTTTAGCCATATGTTGATGATGTGACGTGCCTAATTAAAAGAGAAGAAGCCATGAATTTGAGGTCAAATTCCTCTCAAGATAAAGAGGATGATACGAGCACGATCATGAAAATAGATGTACGTGAGAATGCATGGAATCAAGCCAAGGGAGTGTATAAGTTGAAGTGTGAAGATATATTTAGACACTTCAAAGCTGATCATACATACACTCCAAGGACGCCTCTTTTGCTCCCTTCATTAAAGGTATTTTGGACCTTTCACTTTGTTTTGTAATAAGTCTATGAATAGACTCATGTTAGGTCATTTTAGTTGGTTGTTGAATGTTGTAGAAAGACCAAAACTTGTAATACCCTTTCTTTTCCATGGAGAGTGTATCACTTTAGTTGTAGGGCTTGAAAAATCCATAAAATCGAAATGAGGGTGATACTAGTGTGGAATCACCAGTGTTGCAAAACTTGGTTCGAAACCTTGGTGCTTGAGTAGTTAACACCCTCTTGTGTCATTGTAAGAGTATTGGTGTTGCTTTGTACATTAGTTAAGGGTCTTAGTGTTTGGGATACACTTAGGTTCTTAGTTCTTGTAAGGGTTAATGTCTCACATCTATCTTTACATTCCTTGTAAATGTGTAGTTGTTCTTGTTCTAGTAAAACCGTGTATTATTGTTATTATGTTGTAGTTGTACTTATCAGCTTATGTTCACCTTGTTGTTGGCTGTTTTAGTGTGAAATACACCTTGTGTCTTGTATTCTTTTTGTTGTTGTTGAAGCCAAAACTAGCTATCAAAGGGTCCTTGGGTTCCTTTTGATTTATGGACTATTTTGAGCCTCTTTCGGGCCTTCCGTAGTCATTTCCGTATCACTAGTGATGAAGATACTAATATTTCCTATTTAGCTTCGAAGATTGTCAAGGCTATAAAGAAAAGTGGTCAGTTTCAAAGAAAAGAAGGCAGAAACAGAAAAGGAGGTACTGTCGAAGTCTGTCACAAATATGGAAAACCTAGACATTTCATCAAAGATTGTCCTCTACACAAAATGGATTATAAAAAGTATCTGAAGTCAAGAGGAGACGAAGGAAAAGGGAAGGAGCAGATCCTATCCTAGAGAAGTCAAGAAGAAAAGTTGTTGTTGATTATGCTGTGAAGTACGCCCTAACTGTCTAGGGAGATACTTTAAGTGAATCTGATGAATTAGAAAAGGTAGAAGATGCTTCAATGTTAGATATTGAAGATAGTGAAATCTCTTACAGAAAATAATGAGGTAACTTTATTTGATATTAAACAAAAACTGAATAATTATTCCTCTAAGAAGATAAAGAAAGTTGCAAATGCCTTGATTGATTTTGTGTGTGAGCTAACTGCTGAGAAGGATTTACTTGAAGATAAGGTAAAAACTCTAAAACATGAAAAACTAGCCTTAACCATTCAGTTGTCTGAAGTAGGAGAATAGTCATTAAAATTTAAATATGAAAACAAAAATATGATGGATCAATTGAAGAAGATAGCTGAATCTAATGGAAAAGGAAAAAAAAATCTACCAAACTTCAAATTGATCTTGAAGAAAAGTTGAAAATTCACAAAATTTTCTTATGACTGCTCTTTATAAGAATGAATAATTAGAAAGGGACCTGGTCCGTATAAGAAAAGATCTTAACAAATCTCTAAAATGGACTACTTCCTCACAGATTCTTGCTGACCTAACTAGTCCGGGGATTAATAATGGTAGAGGTCTTAGGTATCAGTACAATACTTATTCTCATAAGACTCAAGAGTGTCACTGTTTCTAGCAATAAAGTTAACAATCTTCTATGCACTCACTGTGGTAAGGATGGCCATAATAAAGAAGATTATCAGGAATGGCTTAAAGTTAAAATGAGCACTGCTAGGCATGCTCAGCAGAAGCAATTATTCTCCAAGGGATCAAATTCCTTGAAATACTTTAAGAAAAACAGGTTACCTAGATGGACCAAGAAAACTGTGATCACTCCCTTATCTTCTTTTTGGGAACTCAGACTCAAGTAGGTTCACAAATCTAATAAATGATATCTTATGCAGGTGAGAGTAAGGGAAAGAAGTCAAAGTTATTTTATGGATAGTGGATGCTCTAAGCATATGACTGGAAGAACTGACTATTTTTCTCACTCAAGGCACTTCAAGGTAGAGGTGTCTCTTTTGGAAATAGAAAAAAAGGTTACATCTATAGTGTTGGAAGGAATGGAAAATCATTAAATCATGTAATTAAGGATGTTTATTATGTTAATGGATTGAAGTACTACCTTCTACGTATATCTCAAATCTGTGATAAAGGGAATAAAGTGAAGTTTCTATCTAACGGATACACTTTGTCTGACTTAAAAATGGGGAAAGTTATTATCAACGCTAAAAGATGCAAGAACATGTATGTGACTAATTTAGATTCAGTGGCTAACTATGAATGACCTATTTAAGTGTTCAAAGTGATAATGGTGATCTGTGGCATAGAAAGTTGGGACATGTAAGCTCTTCTCTACTCAATAAACTGGTCTCAAAGGACCTGATTTGCGGTGTTCCAAAGATACAGTTTATAGATACCAAGGTGTGTGATGCTTGTATCAAAGAAAAAAATAGATCATTCTTTAAATAGAAGAAGCAGGTGAGCACCATAAGACCCCTTGAATTGCTCGAGACAGACCTATATGGACCTGTTAAAGTCTAAAGTAGAGGAAGAAAGTGGTATGTGCTTGTTATTGTGGATGATTATTCTAAATTTACTTGGACTATGTTCCTTGGAACCAAGGATGAAACTTATGAAGTACTGGTGATCTTTTCCAAGCAAATTCAAGTAAAACTAAATTGCAAAATAGCAGTATTCAAATCTGATCATGGAATAGAGTTTGAGAATGCCAAAGTTAAAAAATTATGTGCTGAAAATAATATTATTAACAATTTCTCTCCAAGAAATCCACAATAAAATAGAGTGGTTGAAAGGAAGAACATGACATTGATTGAAATTGCCAGAACTATGTTAATTGATTGTGGACTACAAAATAGTTTTTAGGCAGAAGTTGTCAATACTGCCTATTATGTTACCAATAAATGCTTGAATGGATCTATCTTAAACAAAACTCCATATGAACTTATTTT
This sequence comes from Capsicum annuum, assembly GCF_002878395.1. NCBI lineage: Eukaryota > Viridiplantae > Streptophyta > Magnoliopsida > Solanales > Solanaceae > Capsicum > Capsicum annuum. The sequence continues at coordinate 212,576,582 of NC_061117.1, read as the reverse complement.
CAACAAAAGGCCAAAACTTGATTGTTTCAGACCTTTTGGTTGCAAGTTCTTTATTCTGAATAATGGAAAGAATGAGCTTGCTAAGTTTAATTTCAAGAGTGATGAAGCTGTATTTGTAGGCTACTCCAAATCTAGTAAAACCAACAGAGTCTTCAATAAAAAGACTCTGTGTGTAGAAAAAATGTGCATGTAATCTTTGATGAATTAGGAAAGTTGAAAGATCCTTCTAGAGGTGAAAATTTTGATATGGAAGAGCTTATTCCTATTTGAAGGGATGGTACAGCTGAAGCTGAAGTTTAGGAACAAAATGATCCAATTGCTGATGAAGTAGGAAGTGATGAATTAGATCCTCAGTTGTAGAATCCCAATATAGATGAGGGGCATCAAGAAGAACCTGTTCAAAGTATCCAAGAAACTGGTCCTAGTAGAACCCAAAAAAGAAGATCAAATTAGAAGCACAAATCATCTCAGCCCCTTGAAAATCTGACCTCACCCTTGGAGTCTAAAATGCAAACAAGAGCTCAAGCCAGGAATTTTATGGATTTTTCATCTTTTCTTTCCCAAGTTGAGCCTAAATATGTAAATATAGCCTTAAAAGATGTTGACTGGATTAATTCTATACTGGAAGAACTCCAGTAATTTGAAAGGAGAAAAGTTTGGCACCTTGTCTCTAGGACTATTGATGAATATGGGATTATCAACATAAATAAAGCAAGGCTTGTTGTACAAGGCTACAATTAGGAGGGGGGAATTGACTATGATGAGACCTTTGATTTTATTGCAAGGATGGAAATAATTAGAATTCTTATATCTTTTGCAGCCTATATGGGTTTAAAACTCTTCCAAATGGATGTCAAGAGTACCTTTCTAAATGGAACTCTGGAGGAAGAATTCTATGTCAAACAACCCTTGGGTTTTGAGGATATTGATTTCCCACACCATGTGCTCAAGTTGGATAAAACTCTCCATAGGTTGAAGAAGGCACCTAGATCTTAATATGAGAGGCTGTCAATTTTTTTCCGGACAATGGCTGTAAAAGAGAAAAAATTGAAAATACTATCTTTATGAAGTCCAGAGGAAGCAATTTATTAATTATGTAGATTTATGTTGATGACATAATCATTGGAGCAACCTCTAAATCCTTGTGTGAAGAATTTTCAAAATTAATGGAAACCGAGTTTGAAATAAGCACGATGGATGAATTGAGCTTCTTTCCAGGTTTGCGTATAAAAAAAAATCCCAATGTACAATAATTTGTCAAGAAAAATTCATCAAGGAGCTGCTGAAGAAATACAACATGGAGGATGTCAAGCTAATTGATACTCCCATTGGTAGTATCTCAAAGATGGACAGTGATGAATCTGGTCCTTCAGTCAATGAAACCATGTATACAGGGATTATTAGATACTTATTATACCTCACTACAAATAGAACTGATATTATGTTTAGTATGGGTATGTGTCTAGATTTCAGGCTTGTCTAAAAGAGTTTCATCTGAAAGTTGCCAAGAGAATTCTCAATTATCTAAAGGGGGTAGGGGACCTTGTCCTGTTCCATCCATTTGGAGATAGTTTGGATCTAATAGGGTATAGATTTTGATTATGCTAGGTACTTGGTGGATAGATAAAGTACTTAAGAAATGGCTCATTTTCTAGGTTTTTCACTGATTTCCTGAGAATCTAAGAAGCAAACTTCAGTTGCACTATTTACTGCTGAAGTTGAATATGTAACTGAAGTTGAATAGTTGCATCTATTAGGACTATACATGTCCCAGGTCCTTTAATCTCAAATGTTACAACCTTTTCTCTCTTTAAATACAAAATAAAATCCCCCATTCTAATTTCTTTTCCAAATTAGCTTTAAATCTCTCTCTCTTAAAAGTAAATCTTTTCAAAAATTACCTTTCTTATCTGAAAATACCTTTCTAAAATTTCAAAATGGCTGACAAAACCTTATCCTCAAGTCCCATAAAAGAATCCAAATCTATTCACTCTTTTTCCCTTCCCTCTGAAACCCCTCATGTTAAGTCATTCTCTTTACCAGCCTCCATAGAAGAGCCCACTATGGAAGAAACCCAGAAGTCATTGAACCCAATCTTGAGAAGGCCATAATCATAATCCTAGTGTAGTATTTGGTTCACTAATAGAGGTTGAATTTCCCCAATCTTCCTCTCCAATGGAAAACCCTAAAAAAGATGCTTCTTCTAAAACTCAGAACGAACCTGGTTCTCCAACCCCTTCAGACTCAAACCCCATCTTTGCACAATTTTTTAATGAATATCTTCCAGTAAAAAAATCAAATCTCTCTAGTAGTGAGTTGGTAAGAGAGGACTGGGTCACTGAGAATATAATATTTCTATCAAATAATCCTAGAAAGATTTTGTAGGGATGGAGGAACACGTTGTATATGATGGAAATATTTTTCCCTTATTTGGTACATCTCATAAAGCTGATGAACATACTAGTTGGTTTGTACAACCTACTATTGAGAACGAGAAGATTGATGAGGATGACTTACCTATGAGGTGGTCTGTGCAGAAACAAAGAGGTAGTAAGGGTAAACAGAAAGTGAATAAAACTAAAAAGGTAACTAAGGCTTACTCAACAAGGAGTGTTGAGAAAAAATTAATGAGAGATTCCATGAAGGCAAGTAAATCTGTGACTACCAAGGGAAGGATGTTGAGAAAAAGAGTAGTGGTAGATGAAGAAAGCATAAATGTGGTTGAAGTTGGAAAATGTGATGATGAAATTGACTTTGATGTTGCTGCTACAACCAAAAAGGAGAAGAAAAGTTTAGGACGAAAGAAGGACTAGGTCCTCTAAAGAAAAATCATGGAGTGCAACTCCTAAGAAATATATAACAGTGAAGAAGAAAGTATCTGAGGGACCTGGTCCCAAGAAAATAAAAATTGCTGAAGAAGAGACAGGTTCGAAAAGAAGGAAGAAAAGAAGTGTTTGACTAATGAGGATAGAAATAAGATTCTGAGAACTCAAAAAGTTTTGACTGGGAAATTCTTTAATTCTTTGATATTTGAGAAATTTGAAATGGTGGAGTTAGTGGAGTCTGTAAGGAACCAGGGTTAGTTACACCTTCTAGAGGAATCAGTTTTTGAAAGTGAGGTGAGGCAGTCTTACTATACAATGAAATTTTTTTATGGTTATAGGCTGAGTTTATCAGCCTTGGTTCAAGGGAAGAAATTGAAATTGGATGAAGCGGTTCTAGGAAAAAATTTAGATGTTCCCATAGTTGGATTGAAGATAGTCTTGAAACAACAGCCCTCAATAGAATCCATGGTCGATGCCTCAAAAGTAGGGGGATCATCTATTGTTGGTGTGAAAAATAAATTTATTAAAAGTGAATTTAAATTGTTATTTGAATTTGTAAATAAGGTGGTCTTTCCCAAGTATGAGAAGAGGACAATAGCTTCAGTTGTTGATCTGATTGAGTGCCTGAGTAAGTTTGAACTTATCAGTCTGCCTGCATTGATGATAAAGCACATGTAGAAGTTTATCCATGTCAAGGAAGGGAGACATGGGATGCCATATGGATATTTTCTTAATAGAGTATTTGCTTACTTTGGGGTTGGTTGGTGAAAATGAGACTCCTAAAACTGCAAAATAGATATTCACTTTTATAAAATTGATTAAGAATACATGTGTAGAAGGCAAAGTGGAGACTATGTCCCAGGTGTCAGAGTAACTAGATAGCCATGAGAATTTAAGCAAAGAGGTTGAAGAGATGAGAGTTAACTTGACAACCAAAGAAGTTGAGATCCTGCATTTAAAAATGAGGAATCAACTACTTTCTACTGACGAACTAGGGGCTGCTAAAGCACTCAGAGCATAAAATAGAGAACTGAAGGCCAAGGTCACAACACTCAATGGCGGACCCAGACTTTTCACTAAGTGGGTTCAATATATAAAGCTTAGACTGGCTGATGCATAAAATAATAAAGAAAGCACCCTACAAGGGCTTGAACATGCAACATAGATATTAAGAAATAAAGTCCAAAGTTGGGCACTCATCTTGTGCACAATGGGTTCAATATATAATATATACCTTTTAAATTTGTAAAAAACCAATTATATAGACGTCTATATACAATGTAATTTTTAGACGAAGTGGATACATATGATCCCATTTGAACCTATATGGGTCCATCTCTGACAACACTCACAGAGGAGGTTCAAGGACTTAATGCAGAAGTAAATGACCTCACCAAGCAGTTGTTGAACTCTCATGCTGCTGCAGAAAGTGCTAGGATGGAATTCTACTTAAATTTCTTTCTTTCAAACCTCCATCCTCTTAACCCCCTCCCCTTTCCCCACTTGTTCCCTGATTGAACCTTGTGTCAGTTTCTTTTATTATCTCCAGTGTCTTTTTAAGTTCAAGAATTTTATATTTTTTTATGCACTGGTACTTGCCTGCTTTTAATGAATGAACTCATATTTTGTGTCTTTCAACTGGTTTTCCTTCTTCTTTAAGTTATTCATTTATGTTAGTGTTTCCCCAGTAGTTATGAGTTAACCAATTTGTGTTTATTACTATCTTGGTTTAGTGTTCTCACCTTTTTATGATGCTAAATAGGGAAAAATTGAATTCACTGAGGTAGGGACCAAGTGCCAAGTAAAGTAAGTAATGCAGGAGTGTTGATGATAGGGGGAATATTAATGGGAGAAACACACTGATACTGTTGTGATATATGTGATAAGAGAGAGTGAAGAGATGTTGCTGATAGGGGGAATGTTGGTGTATGTGTAGATGTAGTTTGCTCTAAAACTAAATGAATTTTGATGCTTTTTGAAAATGGTTTGTCATCATCAAAAAGGGGAGAAATTGTTGTCTCATGTTTTGATGATGGCTAGATGATGCTAACAGGGCTAGGTCCCTCGCTTACTTTGCCCAGGTACAGCTGTCACACTCTGCACAATTTTATCCGCTGGTGCAACAATTGTGCAGGTGCACAGCGTACCAGAATGGACACCTGGTCCAATCAAAATATCACTCAATTCTACACTACTATAAGTACTTAAGGATGCTCTTTCCTCCATAGTTTTTGCAATTAAAGGATTTAACTTGTGATGACAAAAACCCTGATAGCTCAAGTTCAATTATTTCATAATGCTCAGAGTGTTTGAGTTCTTAAGTTGAGTTCTATAATTGATTTACTCTAAAGAATGAGATTAAAGCTTTCATTTTGCATTTGAGTTTCTTAGGTAGAGTTACCTGAAGTTGTGCTGGTTAGAGTTAGCTAGGTTTGAGAGTGATTTTGACAGAGCTGTCAAGAGAAGATTGTAATAGAGTTATTGCAATTTTGATTATAGTGGAGTTTGAGTACTTGTGAGTGCAGGTTGTGGTTTTCCTCCCTTAAGCATGGAGATTTCCACGTAAAATTGTTGTGTTGATTTATTTACTGCATCTATATGTGCTTACTGTTTTATGGTCATTATATTTCACTTCAGGGACCCGGTCGCTTAGCGGTTGTGCACTCCTGCGTTTCAACATTAGTTTAGCTATGAACTCGGAACAGAGGGGGTACTTGATAACCAAACTCCTGTAGTACTTTCTACCACATGCAGCTAGTTAGATTAGGCTTGCTATTTTGCTTTACATACAAAGCAAAAAAAGTGATTATGCATGATGGTGAATTGCTTAAAAAATAGTGCATGGATTTCCCCATATTCTGCCCCAATTGCAGTGAACATGGCTATATATAAGAACTAGGGGACATGCCGCGCTTTGCGCGAGCATTTAAATTATGTGTTTGAATTAAAAAATTTTCAATTAATTATGTATTCGATATATTGTCTGAACAATATCATTATCTCTTATTTTTATTTTATTAAGAAGATTATAATGATGACAAATAATGAAGATTATCAAGTTGTGTAATTATAAAATAATGAACAGTAAATTCTTAATAAATTAGTCAAAAATAATATCTGATAAAAATTATATTTTATTTATATTGAAGATTCAATCGATAGCCACGAAAAGCAACTACAAAAGTTTCTTTAGAAATTTCCGTCACATTTTGCATAGATTTGATAAAAATCTTTAACTAAGTCTAGGCATGACATTTAAGAACCAATAAACACATGTACAAATTATATATCGAAGACAAATCGCAAATACAAGAAAAAACATTAAAAATAAATTGAGATACAAAAGATTTATTATTTCATGATGATTATAAGAATAGCCCTCATGAAATATATCGTGAAATTCCCTATTTTTTCATGAAGAGATGCTATTTAACGAATGATGACACATCATGAGAAAAAGAACACAAAATGATACAACTTTATATGTATATTGTTGCGACATCTATATGTAAGGGGTAAAAAATTAATGTCAAAAACATTAAAATGTATTATTATTATCAATTAAGTCACTAAAATATCATGTTCAGAGATTGTTTCATCCTTCATTTCTATTTTCATTTGAAGAAGTCATGCCGTTGCCTTCACGTTGTGTCACTTCCACTTCCACCAACACTTTTGATGTGTTATTTCTTAAATAATTTTGTGTCAACAAATGCATTGATTAAGAATATATTCTTTGATTTTGTTGGAAAAAGAGCTTTGATATATACAGGGCCGGCTCAAGCAAATCAGTAAAAAGAAAAAAATAAACAGAAATGATGGTGTGCCATATAATCTTGCCTATGTTTCTCACTCCTAGGTGGGAGAGTTGGTTTTGTAAATGACTTGCAATTAATTTTTAAAAAGACTTTATGACCCTTTAATAAGAAATTCATTTTTACATAAAAAATCTGAAAAAGTCATTTTCTTTGATTCATTTTGTAAGTAATCATGAGATCCCATTTGTTTCTTATAGATTTTCTCACACCGTGAAAAACGCTTAAATGTATCTTTGGGTCTATGTGGATGCTAAATTATCTAGCTAATAAGTAAATAATATAGATGACCGAAAAAAATTAAGTAGTTTAACATGTTCTTGGAGTATACAAATAAAGATGAATGAAAAAGTGAGGAAAAATACAACAAAAAGATGAAAAGATCATTTAATGATTTCTTCAAAAAATCTAGGTGACTCATAAAAGATCTGCAACATTTTTTCAATGAAAGATTTCATTTCTTGGAGGGTTGTCACCAAATAAAAGGAGTCAAATGTTAGCTATTTAATATATTTATATACATTTATACTATTTATTTGAAGTTTAAGAAAATAAAGAATAAATTTTGATTTTTGTGGTTTTAAATTAAAGATACATAGAATGTATCAAAATATCTTTTAATTTTATAATCTTAAAACATGTGACGTGAAAAGTTAAACCTGAGTTTCAAAAAGACTTCTTAATCTAAATTAACCTTTGTCCTTTTTAAAGAGATCCAAGTGTTGTTGTCTACGGACATTCGGTTACATATGCACCTCGTGATTAGATTCATTTTTGCATATTCCGCATTATCCCAGCAAATATACTACCATCACAGTGTGAGTGAAAAAGTATTAATGGAAATTATACTATATAACTGTTTAAAAGCTCTTAAATGGTTAAATCGGAAACTATCTACTTAGTTCGTTCCATTTTTTTTTTCCTAATGTTATCACGCTGAAAGCACACTGTACAAAATGTCCCATGAAAGAACCACCAAAAGATTGGAAAGAAACGCTGCTCCCCAAAAGGAAAAACACTACTTCTATATCTGAGGAATTCAAAAATAATTTTCTCATACTTTTTATCATAATCTGTTTTGAAACACTTACACCTTTAACGTTTTTTTTTTTTATTTCCCACTTGGGGTTTCATATCCGCATTGAAATCCCCACTAATCCGAATCCACATTGTAGGACCCATTCTGGGTTGGTGCTCCGTGTTAGGTTCAAGGTGTATGTGAATGATAAATGGAGGAAAAATGGTCGAGATAAGAGAGATACTAATTTAGAAAGCGTATTCTCAAATTAGAAAGTTCACTCATTTCTCTCACATTGGTGGGAGAAGAGAACTTGAAAGTGTTTATAATGAGAAACACTAACTCCACAGGGATAGTGAGAAAAGAACTAGGTGATGCCTAGCGCCACTGTTGTCGCTTGGCTTGAATTTGGTTATGGATCGATCGATGAGATCTAATTTTTTAGACACAATTTATTTGGAACTTATTTACAAGTGAAATGTTAATCCAAAATCTCGTGGAATTAATTTTCTCCAAATGCAGGAGTAATTCCAAACAATGCGGGCACAATTCCAAACGCACTTCACGAAGTGATGTGACCCCTTCGAGAAAAGTCACACTGTTTCACGCTGTAGGCTGACATGCGACCATAGGACGTAGTTCAAATGCAGATGCGCACTGGAATGTGCAGAACGTCGTCTGCGGCCACATTCCCAATGCAGTCCCAACGCAGGGACATGACTGTTCAGCTGAACCAATGCATCCTTTCTGAAAAGATACACTTAAGACTATAAATACCTGATATTTTCCTCAGGTATTGTAATCAATTTTGACAGCAAAAACTTTCTTGTTATTAACAAAAACTCAGTGTGATCATTAAGCTATTGAGTGAGTTCGTTGAATCTAATAATTTGAGGTACCGCTATTGTTCGGATTGAAGGTCATTTTATCCTGAGAGGAAGATTCTATAACCTTGGGTATAGTGAGGGAAATTATTCCTTAAGGACATCCGTGAAGGCGGGGGACTTGACCTTACAAATTCTGTTTCATCTTATTTCTGAAAATATACATACTTTTTGGATAGATTATCAGTAATCTTATGTTAAAGGTGTTAAAGAACTTCATAGGTGTTCTTGTTTATACAGGAACTTGTGTTGAAGTTGGTGTTGCATTTATACAGATTCTTATACCCGAAACACCATATAAAATTAAAAATCTTAAGGAATAACCTCAGAATCTGTATTGCTTATTTTTGGAGATTAAAGCTTTAAGATTTCTACTCCGTTTGAACTTAACTAGTGATTAGAAAACATAAAATCTTCATCACAAGTTAAAGATCACTCGGTTGACGATTGGAAGTCATAAAAACTTCATCGTTAACTAGAAACAAGAAGTGTTTAAAGTTGTTTCAAATTTTTAATAAGTATTTCAATATACTAAAGGTATTGTCTTGTGGTGATAGAAAAAATGACTAATGAAAGTCCAATGCAAGATGTGGCTACGACTGTGGGGGCAATTAGTATTGCCTCAACAAGTAGAGCAAATGCTCCGTAACCTATGGCACCTGCGGAAAAGCCCAAAAAATTTGTGGGCATTGACTTTAAGAGATGGCAGCAAAAGATGTTCTTCTACCTCACAACACTATGTCTTCAAAGGTTTACTAGTGAGGATGCTCCTGAGGTACCCGAGGGAACCTCGAACAAAGAGCGTTTCATAATTATAGAGGCTTGGAAACACTTAGACTTTCTTTGCAGGAATTATATCTTAAGTGGTTTCCAAGATGACCTCTATAATGTTTACAGTGGAACTAAAACATCGAAGGAATTGTAGGGGCACTAGAATGAAAATACAAGACAGAGGATGTGGGAATTAAGAAATTATTTATTGCAAGGTTTCTGGACTTTAAAATGATAGATAGCAAATCGATTGTCTCTCAAGTGCAGGAATTGCAAGTAATCATCCACGATCTCCTAGCGGAAGGTATATCTTTGGAAAATACCTTAGTTGAACAAATTGAAAATGTTCTTATTACTCACATAAACTATTTTGTAGGTTTGATTGTGAATGATGCCTTTCAAGTAGCAGCGATAATTGAGAAGCTACCACCTATGTGGAAAGACTTCAAAAACTACTTGAAGCGTAAACTCAAGGAGATGACTATTGAAGATCTTTTTGTACGACTACATATTAAAGAGGATAATAAAGTTACCGAGAGAAGGTCAAAAGAGAATTCTACAATTAATGGAGTACGTATTGTAGAAGATGACCAAAATAATTCTAAGAAAAGAAAGAAAGTTGAACATGGAAGTAATCACCCCAAGAAGAAATTTAAGGAAAAGTGTTTTAACTATGGCAAGATTGGCCACAAGTCCACGTATTGTCGTGTCCCTAAGAAAGGCAAGAAAAAGGACCAAGCAAATATGATTGAGTCTAACAAATAATGTGATGATCTGTGTGCTATGCTTTCAGAATACAACTTGGTGGGGAATCCTCGCGAATAGTTGATGGATTCTGGTTCCACCCGCCATGTTTGTGCCAACAAAGAGTTGTTTTTGTCATTTGCTCTGGCTCAAGTAGAAGAAATAATCTACACGGCTAACTCCGCTACTGCTAAGGTAGAAAGAATAGGAAAAGTGTGCTTCAAATTGACTTCTGGAAAGGTCTTGACACTTAACAATGTCTTGAATGTTCCAGATTTATATAGGAACTTGATTTCTGTTTTACTTCTAAACAAGAACAGATTCAAATATGTAATCATTTTTGAAAAAATTGTAATTTGCAAAGGAGAAGTGTATGTAGGAAAAGGCTATCTCATCGAGGGCCTCTATAAGATGAATGTAATGAATGTTGAAATCAATAAAAATTCAAATTCTTCTTACTTACTTGAGTCTTATGATTTGTGGAATGAACGTTTAGGCCATGTTAATTACAAAATATTACCAAAACTGATTAACTTAGAAGTTTTGCCAAATTTTGAGTGCAATAAATCAAAGTGTCAAACATGTGTGGAATCAAAGTATGCAAAGCATCTTTATAAGTCCGTTGAAAGGAATTCAAATCCCTTAGACTTAATACATACTGCCATTTATGATATGAAGTCAACACCATCACGTGGTGGGAAAAAGTATTTCATAAATTTTATTGATGATTGCACTAGATACCATTACATCTACTTGCTAAACAGTAAGGATGAAGCAATAGATGCATTTAGGCAATACAAAATTGAAGTTGAAAATCAGTTAAAGAAAAAGGTAAAAATGATAAGAAGTGATAGGGGTGGAGAATATGAATCTCCTTTTTCACAAATATGTGTAGAGAATGGAATCATCCATCAAACTGCGGCTCCGTATTCACCTAAATCTAATGGAATTGCGGAAAGGAAAAAACGAACGTTGATGAAAATGATGAATGTCTTACTTATAAGTTCTTGTTTACCGCAAAACTTGTAGGGGGAGGCTATCCTTACAACCAAATGTATACTCAATAGAGTTCTCCATAGTAAGACACAATTGATTTTTTATGAAAAATGGAAAGGAAGGAAACTCAAGTTGAAATATTTCAAAGTGTTGGGGTGTCTAGCAAAGGTCCGAGTTCCTATGCCTAAAAGGGTTAAGATAGGACCTAAGACTGTGGACTGCGTGTTCATAGGATATGCTAAAAGTAGTAAAGCATGTCAATTTTTGGTTCATAAATCCGAACATCCGAATATAAATGAAAATACGGTAATTGAATCAAATAATGTTGAATTCTTTGAAAATATTTATCCGTATAAAACTAGACATGACCAGTCTAGTGGAGGATCTAAATAACCTCAAGATGAACCAAGTGAGAGTGTATATAATGAAGATAATCCAAGACGTAGTACACGTCAAAGAATGTCAACTTCATTTAGATCAGATTTTGTAATATTTCTCTTAGAAAATGAGCCTCAAACGTTTAACGAAGTGATATCATTGTTAGACTCATCCTTTTGGAAAGAGGCAGTCAATAGTGAGATTTATTCGATCTTAAGCAACTATACGTGGGAATTGATTGATCTTCCTCTAGGAAATAAACCTTTAGGTTTTAAATTGATCTTCAAAAGAAAAATAAAGGCGGATGGTACTATTGACAAATACAAGGCGAGACTTATAGTAAAATGCTTCAAATAGAAACAAGGTCATGATTACTTTGATACATACTCGTCAGTCACAAGGATAACATCAATTCAAATGTTAATTGCCTTGGTGGTGGTATATGGTCTTGAAATCCATCAAATGGATGTGAAAACCACATTCCTAAATGGAGAATTGGAGAAAGAAATTTACATGGAATAGTCTGAGGATTTTATGGTTCCAGGAAAGGAGAATAAGGTGTGTAAACTTATTAAGTCACTATATGGACTAAAGCAAGCACCTAAATAATGGCATGAGAAGTTTGACCAAACCATGTTTGCAAACGGGTTCAAGATAAATGAATGTGATAAATGTGTTTATATTAAAGACACTCCGAATCACCAAGTCATTGTTTGTTTATATGTGAATGATATGTTGGTCAGCAGTAGAGATATTTCTGACATAAATGCAACAAAATGAATGCTCAAGAGAAAGTTTGATATGAAAGACCTTAGAGTTGCGGATGTGATCTTAGGTGTAAGAATCCATAGAACTCCACAATGGTTGACATTGTCACAGTCTCATTATGTCGAAAGTGTACTTGACAAATTCAAGTATATGGAATTCGGTATTTTCAAGACTCCTTTGGATATGAGCTTTGCACTTCAAAAGAATGAAGGTGAAAGTGACTCACAATTGGAGTACACAAGAGTATTGGAATGTTTAATGTATATAATGAACTGTACACAACTAGACATATCATGCGCTATTAGCAAGTTGAGTCGATATACGAGTAATCCCAACAAAACTTATTGGATGGCAATGAAAAGAGTTTTGGGTATCTTAAATATACTCAAGACTATGCTTTGCATTATAATAAATATCCCGCGGTACTTGAAGGATATAGTGATGAAAATTGGATCACCGGATCAAACAAAGTAAAATACACAAGTGGGTATGTATTTACTATCGGTGGAGGAGTAGTCTCTTGGAAATCATCCAAACCGACATGCATTGCTCGCTCTATAATGGAATTTGAATTTATCGCATTGGATAAAGCCGGTGAAGAAGCAAAATGGATACGAAATTTCTTGGAAGATATTCCTTATTGACCCAAACCAGTGGCACCAGTATGTATACACTGTGATAGCCAAGCGACAATAGGTACGGTAGGGAGCATGATGTATAACGGTAAATATCATCACATAAGACGGAGACATAATACCATTAGAGAACTTTTTTCTAGTGGAATTATCACTGTTAAATATTTGAAGTCAAAGGATAATGTGTCAGATCCACTTACAAAAGGCCTATCTAGAGAAGGAATGGAAAATACATCCAAGGAAATGGGTTTAAGGCCTAGGATAAGTCAGCATGACAGTAACTCTAGGTAGGTTCAAAGAGATCAAACAAAGTTGTGTTTGATAGGTTCAACATTGTCAATTACCCAACCTATTCTCATGATGTAGATAATGTGTAGTAAACAAGGATAAGACTTAAAGTGAAAAGTCTTTTAATGATTTTCTAAATTTGGCAGATTTAACCAAATAGTTTAATCTATAGGATTAAATGTTTAGAAATCACCTATATGAGGGTGAAGTGGAAGCCACTTCAAAGAGAATGTTAGTAAAGGCCTATTCTCTAAGCTCTTATGAAATCGAGACGTGTTCATGGCTGAAAAGAATAAAATCGTGAGAATCATAAACAGTAAAAGGCTGGTTATATGACATGTGTTATCTAGGTGTACACTAAAGCTCGATGGTTCAAAGATATCAAATCTACTGATTGACCGAGTGCATCTGATGCATATTCACTATGAAAAGTTCAAAGAAAAACCTACTTATCCAGATGCAATCAGTCTTTACTAAATGATTACATGGTTGTCTGTAAATTCTTCAAAAGATATCCATTCCCCATTCATGTAGGGGATTGTTAGGTTTAAGGTGTATTTGAATGGAAAATGGAGAAAAAATGGTGGAGAGAAGGGAGACACTAATTTAAAAAGCGTACTCCCAACTTAGAAAGTTCACTCATTTCTCCCACATTGGTGGGAGAAGAGAACTTGAAAGTGTTTATAATGAGAAACACTAATTCCACATGGATAGTAAGACAAGAACTAGGTGATGCCTCGCGCCGTCGTTGTCGTCGCTCGGTTCGACTTTGGATTTGGATTTGGATTTAAAAAATGATCGATCGATGAGATCTAATTTTTTAGACAAAATTTATTTGAAACTTGTTTACAAGTGAAATGTTAATCCAAAATCTGATGGAATTAATTTTCTCCAAATGCGCGTGCATTTCAGGTCTAATTCCAAACCACATCATGAAGGGATGTGACCCTTCGAGAAAAGGCACACTGTTTCGCGCCGTAGGGTGACATGTGACCGCAGATGCAACACAAGTCGAGACCTGCGAACACAGTTCAAACATAGATGCACACTGGAATGTGCAGAACGTCATCTGCGGCCGCAGTCCAGGCGCATCTCTAGCACAGTCCCAATGCAGGGACGTGACTGTTGCAGAAAAGGTGCCTTTCAGCTGAACCAATGCATCCTTTCTGAAAGGATACACTTAAGGCTATAAATACCTGATATTTTCCTCAGTTATTGCAATCAATTTTGACAGCAAAACCTCTCTTATTATTAACAAAAACTCTATGTAATCATTAAGTTGTTGAGTGAGTTCGTTGAATCCAACAATTTGAGGTACCGCTATTGTTCGGATTGAAGGTCATTTTATTCTGGGAGGAAGATTCCATAACCTCGGGTACAATGAGGGGAATTATTCCTTAAGGACACTCCGTGAAGTCGGGGAACTTAGCCTTGCAAATTCTGTTTCATCTTATTTCTGAAAATAAACATACTTCTTGGATAGATTATTAGTAATCTTGTGTTGAAGGTGTTAAAGAACTTCATAGGTGTTCTTGTTTATACAGGAACTTGTGTTGAAGTTGGTGTTGCATTTATACAAATTCTTGTACCCGAAACACCATATAAATTTAACACTCCGAATGAATTTTTCTCCATATTCATGACTCGAACCCGAGATTTTTAGTTAAGAGTGGAGCATCCCACCACTACACTGCGCCACAACCCATGTCTGTAACTAATACACAGACTTCAAGTTGCTAGTACTTTTTAAATTTAAATTTGTCGTTGTGTTCTGTTTGGATTGAAGAAAAGAAAAAAATATGAAGCAATCATGTTTTAAGAAAAAAACACCTTTTACCTTCAATATTATCCTATATAAAGATCGACCAAAGTTGACATAGAGCTACACATATTATCAAAGAATCCTGAAACAAATTGCAAGATTTGTGAAAAGTGATGGAGCGCATTTCAGGTGAAATGTTGTGGAATGTTTGTGAATTAAAAGTAGACTTTTGTAATCAGTTTAGCACCGTTTCAGAAAAGCTAATAAATGGATACTTAAATACAGTAAATGCTTATGGCCTCGTCTTGTAACCCAACTTTAATGAAAGACGTTTGCCTTTTGAAACAATACAGTTTTTAGCTTACAATAAAATGATTAAAATAGGTGAAAAAGCTTAAAAAAACCACAAAAAAAATTAACAAGTTTGGAGGCTTCTAAGATATGCCACATAGGATTGACTATTGATCTCTTATATACACAGAGAGAGATTGACTTAGTTCCACATGGCGCAGATGCTGCCGATTTTCGATCCGTTCAATCTTATTTTCCTTTATAAAAATCAATTTTGTGATTTTGTCACATTTGAAATCTTACCATGCATTTTTTTTTATATCAATCCTTTACTTTCAATTGGCCATGTGAGTGCTGTTTCTAATTTTTTAATCAAGTAATGTGACTTACAAAAGGATATTACAGCTATGGAGGAAATGTGTGATCTTATCGAGTACCATGCTTAGATAACAAATTTTCAATTGCGTTGCTTATGCCCTAACCTTTGGGCTTTCGCCATTGGCATGAAAATAAATAAATGACAGTCCGGTGCACTAAAGTTTCCCTTGTGCGTAAGGTTCGGCGAAAGGCTAGACAATAAGAGTCTATTATAAGCAGTCTTATTTAACACTAAGGAATAGGCCCGCGCTTTGCGTGGTGAAAAAAAGCATATTGAATTATTGATGATTATATTGATCTTACAAATAATTGTCTTCACTATTATAATATGTCTGTGAAATTATAAAAATTTCAACTTTAATACATGATATATTATGACCTAAACTTTCATTTAATTCATATTTGATTCAATTTCAAAAATATTAACATAAAAAAGTTCACTCATTTTTGTGAGTGAAATTATTATCGCATTTAATACACATTTAGTATATTTCATAAGTTAAAATATAATCTCTTCATTAATTTAAAAAGAAAAGAATAAAAGAATAAAAGAATAAATTAAAAAAAGAAATGAAAATTAACATAGCATAAATCTTGATCATAATTGAATGTGGATGATGGGCAAATATATCACTAATCACTATCTCTTTCATAATCTTTGCAAATTTTCACCTATAATTTTTACTTCATCTTTTATCAATATTCTCTTAATTTCTTTGTTCTAATTTTTGTCAAAAATCAGCAAAATCCACATGAATTTGTGTGTTGACATGACTGACTGGTTATTAGTTAATGAGATGGTTTATTTGTTTATGCTTACTGAAGGATAATTAAATTGCTATACGTTTAGTTATTCTATCCAACAGTTCATATTATTCCATGCTACTTATTTCTATTATTTAATAAAAAAAAACTTTTTGGAGAGTAATGGAGGAGGAAATTACTCCCTCCGTTTCGTTTTAGTTGACCCTCTTTCTAAAAATATTTGTTTCAGTTTAGTTGTCCCTTTGATGAAATCAAGAGGATTTTACTATGTTTTTCCAATATTACCCTCAACATTAAATGATTAAACAAATTGTATTTACTCAAATTCATATTTTCAATATTTTCAATGCATAATTAATAGGATTATTTTAGTAAAATAAGCCTCTATAAATAATTTCTTAAAGGGTGTGTCAAGTCAATAAGGGCTAACTACAATGAAACGGAGGGAGTATTTAAATATTTTATAATATTTTAATTTATTGTAGAGGTAAAGGGTAATCCAGCTTTTGAAATTTAGAATACTACTAATTCTAAAAAAGAACTTAACTTGAATAGTTAAAGGTGTTAAGTAATTTATCGAAAGATGTGTGACAGTTTGATTTGCAAATTAATTGAGATACTTTTGATTTGATTGGAAATGAAAAACTCAACATTAATTTCAAAGAACATGGATGGAGAATTAGAAAAGGCTTGGTTAACTTTTGAAACAAACTATAACAAAATAGGGGCAAATATAAGAAAACGAAGAGTCATATTAAAAGAATCGACTCTTTAATCATCAGTATTATGACTGAACATTAATATCTATGAAATATATTTATGATTTTTGACATTGTTTTAAAATTAAATATATAATTTATTTTAATAGAATATAATAGTAATTGAGGAAAAGAATTAATTTAACATTATATTAATGACGAAAGAAAATAAAAATGACTATATTTAATTCCAATAAAACTTAAGATGAAATTTTATTCATGTAAAGTTTCAAAATCTCCTAAAATATAATCATTTGATTACATATTCCTAGGTAAGAATGATTTTCAATTAAGAATATCTACAATTAACTTTTAGTTTCCTTCCTATTTAACTTCTATTATAATTTATATTGTGATAAATATGCATTTGATAATACGGATATCACTAACATGTGCACTAAAAGAATTTACTAAAATAAATTCTCTTATTATAAGCAATGAAATCAAGAGGATGATACTCACAAAATATTAATTAATTAATTTTTGACATGTTATCCTTTTATTTATGAAGGCTTATTATATAAAGGATTTCTTAAAAAGTGAAGAAAATGAGAAGAATAAAACTCAAACTATATATTATACATATTTTATTCTATACATACAATACAACTGTACAAGAACAAAACAAAATATTAAATACATCACGTTTCACAATTTTATTGAACACATTTCTAATTTCCTCGCCAAACTTCTTATCATCAATATCTCTTCTTCATCTTCGTATTTGTTCACTGGAACTTTGGTCTATCTCTTCTTCATCTTCATATTTCTTCACCGGAATTTTTAGTCGTCAATATCTCTTTTTCATTCTTGTATTTATCTATCTATTTTGATGCAAGAAATTTTTAGGTGCCCTTTGATATGTCATGGCCGTGGTGACAATAATTTTCTCCCTATATTGTTGTTAGTCCTTTGAAAAGGATTATGTTCTTGAAATCAAAGAATTGTTATATTTATAGATTAAAAAGGTAAAAACAAACGTTATTTTAGATATTTATATGTGAGAAAAAAGCCAAGAAATTGAGAAATAAGAAAAATAGTAAAGGAGGCCATTGAGAGATGCCACATCAACATTCTTACAATCTTCCTTTATATATAGAGAGAGAGATTTTCTTAAGAGTCTATTTCTACAACTTGAACCCGTGACCTCGTAATCATATGATAGAAATGTTAGGGTTTTTGTCCTGATTTTCTTGCCAAGTTTAAGTTTTACTTTTCTTGAAAGAAAAATAAAATTAATACCATAATTACTTTTAATCTTCTTGAAAGTAAAATATTAAAATTTTTCATATTTGACAACCTCTAGTTTCTTGGAGGAAATGTTTTAGAACCCTATAAATAGAAGACCACTTCTCATACCATAACACACTAGCATTCACAATGTAGTCATTTAAGAGTCTTATTTAGAAGGAGATTTTCTTCCAATAATTTTATATTTTCTTTAATATTAATTTTCATATGTATGTCAGTTGGCCAAATTATATCAATAATATTATATTTTTGATTTATATTGTGTCACCTGAATTATCGTTGTCTTGGTTTGTAGACTTTAAGCTTGCGCATGACACCCTCTCGATTTCGAACCCAACAAGTGGTATCAAAGCTTATAGTTCAAAGATCCAATGGAGTGGTATCAGAGACTGTGGTTCAATGGTCCAGTGGTTCAGATTGAAGACATGTTGATATTAAAGTTGCAATCAATTTGCTGATAATGAAGATCTCTGTCTAGCTACATGTGGAGAAGGAGTTTAGAGTACATTTTCAATATTTCTGCTGCTGCATTTTTAAAAGTAAAAATAAGATATTTTAAAACAAATTTTTAATCCATAATAGTTTAAACTTTATTTTTATCCATGACAAGCGTCAGTAATGAAGATTATGTGAAGAATCAAAATTGTGCATATGATATGACGAAGGCGGATTAAATCAAGAAAATCAAACAAAAAAAGGGAGATTTGTTAGGGTTTTTGCTCTTATTTTCTTACCAAGTTTAAGTTTTACTTTTCTTGAAAGAAAAATAAAAGTGATACTAAAATTACTTTTAATTTTCTTGAAATGAAAATATAAAATTTTTCCATATTTGGTAACCTCTAGTTTCTTGGAGGCAAAGTTTTGGAACTCTATAAGTAGAAGAACTCTTCTCATACCATAACACAGTAGCATTCACAATGTAGTCATTTAAGAGTGTTGTTTAGAGGTCCTCCCAATAATCTTATGTTTTCTTTAATATTAGTTTTCATATGTAGGTCAGTTGGCCAAATAATATCAATAACACTATGTTTTTAGTTTATATTGTGTCATCTGAATTATCATCGTCTTGGCTTGCAAACTTTAAGCTTCCACATGACGCCCTCTCAATTTCGAACCAAACAAGAAACTTTATCATTTTTTTCAACGGCTTGAACACGTGACTTTCTGGTTGATCATATCACAATAACTTTATCGTTTACTCTGGGGCTCCCCTTCGTTGGAAAGAAAATGGTGGGTATAAAATATGCAAGGAAATGGACACAAATTGTGAGGAAAAATGGACATTGTTCAATTTATAGTAATATCATCTTTTGCTGTCATAGTAATTGCTTTATTAGTGTGTGTATGGAGAGTGCTGAATTGGGTTTGGTTCAGACGAAAAAAGTTAGAGAAATTACTGAGAAAACATGGTTTGAAGGGCAACTCCTACATGATTATATATGGGGATATCAAAGAGATATCTGGGATGCTTAAGAAAGCTAACTCCAAGCCTATGAGTCTTTCTGATGATGATGTAGCACCAAGACTGACACCTTTCTTTGTTGAGACAATCAAGATATATGGTATGTTTTCATAAGTCATAATAAATAAATGTACCCTTTAACTTGACCTAAGCTCGAATCTATTCCTTTCAACATTGGGTGTGCACAAGTAGTCATTTAAACTTGTATAAAGTGAACAATTAGACACATGATCCTACATGGTATCCTAAGTGGCAATTTGCGTGAGATGCCAGGTAGGACGTTTTGTGTCTTGTTCAACTTTATACAAGTTTAAGTGTATACTTTTGTACACTCAAAATTGGAGGGTATAAATGCAAGTTAAGCTTAATTTAAAGGGCTCATTTATGTATTATACCTTTCATAGATTTTACATTGTTAAAAGTTATAGGATCAATATTCAGTATTCATATTTTCTATTATATTAGTTAGTTAATAGTTGGTTAACACTGTTTAGTTAGTTAACACTGTTGCATTGCTTGTTAGTCGAGGCTGTTAGGTGTGTCAAGTTGGTTAGTGAGATGGACACTTGATTAAGTTGTTAGGAAGATTCTAGATAATCACATGTTAGTCATGTGAGTCTATAAATAGGTGGCATGAACTCACATTGTAAAAAACTAACATACAAGTTTCAATCTTAGCTCATTTCTCTCTTCTTCTTATTCTTCTCATCGAGCTCAGTAACTGCTGTAATGGCAGCTGTGTGTGAGATAGAGAGAGCTTGAGAGATATTTTAACATGGTATCAAATCCTTGCTATCATGAAACGGGATAAACAACAATCGAATATGAATACATCTTTAATATAATGAGTTCCTTCTATTTGTAATTCCTATTTGTGAGCTAGTAAGCTTAGAGAAGTTTAGATTTCCATCTATAAACCATAGATCTCTGAATACAATAGTAGATTTTGAGATTTCTATGACATTTTGATTCTAATCTAGTTATAGCCTGCAAAATAGACATGACACCTAATATTGATACTAGTGATCCCCTGTTCCTGGGAGCATCAAATGTAGCAAGAGCTGTATTGATTCCCATTTAGTTGACTGGTTCAGAGAATTATGGAATTTGATGTAGATCTATGAAGATTGGACTATTGGGCAAGAGGAAGTATGGTTTTGTGACTGGTATTTATAGCAAGGACACATACAGAGAGGAATTACATGATCAATGAGAGACATGCAATATAGTAGTTCTTTCATGGCTGATGAGTTTAGTAAGTGTAGAGTTACTCAGTGGTATTGTGTATGCAACAAATGCCTGTGAGGTATGGGAAGATCTTAAGGAAAGGTTTTACAAATTAAATTGCATGAGTTTGTGTCAATTGCACAGGGAAATCAATAACCTACACTAAGGCACTGACTCAGTCTCAACCTACTTTACTAAGTTAAAGAATTTGTGGAGTGAACATGACACAGTTATTCCAGCTCTATCATGTAATTGTCCTAAGTATAAGAAGCATGCAGAGCACTTATATCAGTTGAGGCTAATACAATTCCTAAGTGGACTAAATTATACATATCACCAAGCAAAGAGATAAATACTGATAAAGAAAACAACATATACACTTAACCAAGCATATGCAAAGATTATTGAAGATGAGATCCAATAACTTGCTTGTGCTGTAACTATTAGTGATAAAACTAAGCCTATTGCTATTCAAGTAAACAAAAAATATGCAGATTCTAGATATGAAAGCAGGAATCAGGCATCAACCAATTATGGAAGTCAAGGTTACAAAGGTAAAAGATGTGATTACTGTAACTCCACTGGCCACACAAGAGAAAAATATTACAAATTGCATGGATATTCAAGTGATTGGAGTAACAAGAAGAAGAGTAACTACAATAATCCAAGGAGAGCATCAAATTAAACATTTTACAATGACCAGGGTAGAAGTGGTGGATATGGACAATCAGCTGTTGGTCAAAACACCAGCCAGTTAGCAGCTCATAACTTCATTGGACCTCAGGCAGAGAAATCATATTTGGTTGATCAAACTGGTAACCAGGAAAGTAAAAGCAACAACAATGCTGGTCTAGAAAAGAGACAAGGTTTCTCAGAAGATGAATATTAGCAGATCATAACATTAATCAACAAAGAGACAAATGACTCAGAACAAGCTAATATGACAGGTACTATTACTTATTTTTCTAACCATGTTGTTCCACATGAGTGGATCATAGACTCTGGATCCACACTCCATATGGCAGAACACAAGGATATATTCTCATACTATCACAAAATGGATAACACAATGTATGATAAATTAAACCTACCTACTAGAGCCAAGGTGGATATATCACATGTAGGAGAAGCACAGGTGCTAAAATATGAGGTTGACGGGATGTATTGTATGTTCCTGATTTCAAAATAAACTTGTTATCAGTGTCTAAAATGACTAGGTAACTCTCTTATTTTGTTTCATTCTATCCTGACTTTTGTGTATTTCAGGACCTTTACAGTGGCACTCGTAAGAAAAAAAAGGATTATACATCCTCAAAAATATATGTGGAGTGAATTGAATTCTCAATAATGTGGCTTATCAAGGGCAGGATACAGGAGTAGAGATGCATGAGTGCAGTCTGTGGCATATGCGGCTGGGACATCCCTCTTTCCAGAAGGCATTAAGAACTTTTAATCTGTTAAGACACAGTAGTGATGTAGATATTCTAAATAAGTGTCATGTTTGTCCATTTTTTAAAAAAAACTAGAAATATCCTTCCTGTCAGTACATCTAGAGCTTCAAAATATTTTGATATTGTACATACGGATCTCTGAGGGACTTATAAGACACATACTTTTGATAAGAAGTACTATTTTTAACTATTGTTGATGATCATAGTAGATATACATGGTTATATGTGCTACAATTAAAGTCTGAGTGTATTATAGCCATAAAAAACTTCTTTACTCTGAGTGTATTATAGCCATAAAAAACTTTTTTACTCTGATTTAGAATTAGTTTGGTGCTCAAGTGAAAATACCGAGGTTAGATAATGGGACAGAGTTCCTTAATTCTAAATGTAAAGAGTTGTTTCAGTCTTTGAGAATAATACATCAAAGTAGCTACCATACAAACCACAACAAAATGGTGTGGTTGAGAGAAAAGACAAATACTAAATGGTGCAAGAGCCACCAGGTTTCAATCACAGATGCTTATCAAGTTTTGGGGTAGAATGTTAAGGCTGCTGTGTATCTTATTAATAGGTTACCATACTCAGCTATTGAGGGTAAAAGTCCTTATGAAATGTTATTCTGTAAAGTCCTATCATTGACACACCTAAGATTTATTGGATTTAAATACTAAGCTTTAGTACTACCAAAGGGTGATAAGCTCTCTGAAAGAGCTAAAGTTACATTATTGATGGGTTATTCTACCACTCAGAAGGGCTATATATTGCTGGATTGGTGTACTAACAAGTTGTTTATCACAATAGATGTGGTGTTCAAAGAAGATTCATTTTTTTTAGAGGAGCTAAGCTTAGAATCAGCTGCTAATTTCCTTGAGATGAGTTTACCTGATCATACTGATGCAGTAGCAGAAATAAATGCTTATACAGATCTTGATAATCAATCATATAATCCATAAGAGAAAGGTGCATCACCATATAATCCTTATAGTATCCAAGATGAAGACACTCACAACCTGGCCAGCATAGATGAGTCATCCTCATCACCTACAGAAGTTGCCCCAAGAAGATCTTCTAGAGTCATCAAATAATCTGCTTGGTTGTTGGACTATGTGTCACCAGGGAAAAGAAGAGGAACCAGATATCCTATGGCAAACTATCTATCTTATGCTAATACTAGTTCAAGATACAAAAGTTATGTGTCCAGTCTGTCAGCAAAAGTAGAACCACAATCTTACAATAAAGCTAGAAGAGATAAGAGGTAGATTGAATCTATAAAATAGGAGGTTAAAGCTCTTGAAGACAATCACATTTGGGAGGTAGTTGATATTCCTCTAGACAAGAATATAATTGGATCAAAATAGGTGTACAAGATTAAGTACAAGGCAAATAGAGAAGTAGAGAGGTTTAAGGCTAGGTTGGTAGCCAAGGGTTACAGCCAACAGGAGGGTCTAGACTACCATGACACATTCTCTCTTGTAGACAAAATGGTTATAGTGAGAAGTGTTATTGATTTATCAGTATCAAAAGGATGGTGTATGTACCAGATGGATGTCTACAATGCTTTTCCACAAGGTGATTTAGATGAGAAAGTGTATATGGAAATGCCAGATGGTTTCAAGGAGGGAAGGCAACACAAAGTTTGTAGATTAATTAAGTCACTGTATGGACTTAAGCAAGCATTAAGGCAGTGAAATATAAAGCTTACTACAGGATTCACTCAGACCAGCTATGATTATCACTCTTTACCTTAAAGAAGTCAGAAGGTATGTTGGTTATTCTGGTTTATGTAGACAATCTTCTAATAATGGGTGATAATGCAAACATGATGAATGCAAGAAAAGGTACTCTCCATCAGCACTTCAAACTTAATTATCTAGGTGAGCTTAAGTACTTCTTAGGCATTTGTAACACCCTAACATCTTCTTAGCTAAATTTCGTCCATGGAAAGTCTAAGTATTAGCTTCTAGAATGATCTAAATTAATTTTCATGTGGAATTTCCTACATTTCAACCTTTCATTACGTAGATGACTGAATTATCTTTCCAACGATATAAGATTCGTCCAAAACGGACCCTCGGTGAAGAAGTTATGAATAATTTATAGTTCCAATCATAAACATCATCATTTTGGTGTCTAGCACATTGCAGAGAGGGTCAAATTGACAATTGTCAAATTCCAGTAGGGCTTCGCAATGGTGGCGCATCACGGAGGTACCCAATTTCCCACTCATCAAATTCCAGTGGACCACCGCAATTGTGGCGCATCGCGGTGGCACCCAAAATCGGGTTTTTAAGTTCAAATTTTCAGTTCCATTTAGGAGTCATTAACGATAATTTTGACTTTTTTCTAACCTTTAAAACTATCAAAACAAAGGATTTAGGGTATGTTTGAGCA
>NC_061117.1:212512824-212548724 GCF_002878395.1 Capsicum annuum | reverse complement strand
TTTAAACACTCTCAAAATCCCTAGTTATCTTCCTTAAACATAAGAGGAGAAAAAGAAACCTAGGGTTTGGTCATTCAAGCTTAAAGAGTCAAATTTCTTCATGAATTCTTCGTAATTAAGGTACGTGAGGCTTTCCTAAACTTCATGGGCATGGTGAAATTATTTTAGTAATGTTTTGAATGTTGAGAAATCATGTATTTATGAAGGGTTTTGAATTACATTAAAGAGTATGCATTGTGAACTCTTCCAATGATATAGAGTTGTGGTCTTGAGGCCTTACATTGAATTTAAATTTTTTTCGTGTATATGTAAATACATGTTTTTAGTTTTGAAATATTAATTGAGAGCATGAAGAATGAATTTCTCTCTCTTATTATGTTACTTCTTGATTTACAAGTTAAGGGTTATTCAATGCATGTCTTAAAGCATGACTCAAGGGTTTTACTATTATTTACAAACTTTATATTGGTTGTGAATTGAAGAGAGGGATATTTTACTTTTGTAAATGCTAAATGTGATAATCGAAAGAATTGCACGATTGTTTTGAGAAATTGACCATCATTTGTTGAACTATTGAAAAGAGAGAATCTTTGCATAATTTGACATGTTTTGAAATAAGAACTTCGTATATTGTTAAATATTTTTGGTGGTCAACTGAGTCGATTGGATTGAAAGAACTAAGCATATTATGATATGGCTATGTATATGACTTGCAAGTCTTGGTATAACAATACCAAAGCGGATAATGCTATAACAGACTCAGAATAAAATAGAATTCAGATTTTATTCAGATTTTTAGATTTTTATTTTTGAAAGATGCATGTTTAGAATAGAATAAAAATGGGCTTAAAGAGGGTTAGGTGGTTACCTGAAGAAGACATGAGTTTAGATAACTCAATACCCGAAATCGTGTTTTGCCGATATGGGTTTATTATATCCCCAAAGAGGGATTATATGCTGGCCTAGTGCCCTGTGACGTATCAGAATTAGAAACTCCAACCTTTGTGGAAAACTTTGGTTGGGGGCTTGGCCGCTGAGTTAAGGGTGGATTTCATATAGTCCGTGGAATATAAGAATTGTAGGGTGTACCACCTAGCTCAGATGTAAAACAAAGAAAGGAGTTACGATTTACAGAGTAGTTTTGAAGTCTATTAAAACTGCCCATGTGCTTTATTGTTTTATGTCGACATGATTTACGAAATGCTCTCACCTATGTTGTATACAAATATATTTTGTTTTTGGATTGTTCTGTGTACCAGTACATCTGTATTGACCCCTATATTTCAGGATCTAAGGCATAGTCCAGGGGTCCCGCTAAGCAGTAGAATTATTGTCGAAAGTTGCAGTTGGTGAGTCTCTCTTATTTTAGAAGGCCTTATTATGGGTCATTTGATTATAGTTCAAAGTTTGGCTGAGGGCCTTGTCCTAGTGTTCAGATAGAAGTTGTTTCATGTTGTTAGAGATTTCGCAGACTAATGTTAGATGTTTTGAATGTTTATGGACTCACATTAGTATTTTTTAGTATTAATAAGAAGATGACCATGATTTCCATTTTTACTATGTTTTCTGTGTTTCTTTATAATATGTGAACGTTCCTTGTGACTGCCAATCAGAAGGGCTCTCAAGCCTTCATAGTTCGAGATGCTCACACGGTCAGGGCCTCGGTTCAAGTCATGATAATATGATTTGAAGAAGCTACATTATGCGCCTTCTTTCTTTCTTTATTTATATTTTGAGCTCTGTTAGTTTCATTTCTTAAGTTGTATAGGTATTCGTCTTTAAGTCGGAGTAATTAATAGGGAAATATTCTACTTGCAGGGAAAAGATCCTATATATGGTTTGGTCCAAAACTGCTAGTGTTTATCATGGAACCTAAACTTGTAAAAGAAGTATTCTCCAAAAACTATCTATATCAAAAGCCTCACACAAGTCCATTAGCCAAGTTTTTGTTACAAGGACTGGTAAGTCGTGAGGAAGACAAATGGTCCAAACATAGAAAAATCATCAATCCTGTTTTCCATCTAAAGAAGCTAAAGGTTTGCAACTGCAATATATTTTGTTTGATCAAGTTATCCTTTTCTATTTTCTTTTCTTTTCAATGAAATGTCAACTTAATTGAGATTTCCTTTTAATGTATTTGTTTGGAACAATTCATCTTGCGTTCCTGAATACAAAGTCTATAAATTTTGAAGACAGTCCCATCATTTTTTTCTCTTAACCATTTCTTAAATAACATATGGTTCCAGCTTTTAGTTTGAGCTGCACAGAGATGCTGTGCAAATGGGAAGATATTGTTTCAGTTGAGGGCTCATATAAGATAGATGTATGTCCTTGAACAGAATCAGAGTTCTTGGAATATGAACTCTGTAAGTTGTAGATTAGAGAAGAAGGAAGAAGAGTGAACAAAGAAGAAATGGAATGGAGAGCTTGATCATTGATTGAATCTTATGTTTTCTTAGCTTTACATGTAGTGAGTAGTGTGTATATATATTGTTACATGGAAGGATCTAGAAGCTAACTTCCTAACTAACTCTATCAACTATACTTTACACAGTTAGTTAAATAACTAACTTTCTGGAACAGATTAACTGTTACATTGAACTTGTAGCTCTTTCTTCTTTTTTGAACACTCCCCATAAATCTAGGTGATCCCATATAGATTTAGGATGCCTAGCTTGGACATTAAATTTTCATGTTGAGATCTTTTGAGGCCCTTAGTTAGCACATCAGCTGGTTGATCCCTGGAAGGAATATAGTTGACTGTAACTAGTCCTTGAGTGATCTTCTCCCTCATGAGGTGGCAGTCTATTTCAATGTGTTTGGTTCTTTCATGATATACAGGATTGGATGCAATTTGTATTTCTGACCTGCTATCAATGTGAATTTTTGTAGGCTATTTGACATTAATCCCAATCTCCTTTAATAGTCTTGAAACCAGATAAGTTCAGCCACAGTTGCCGCAATGCTTCTGTATTCAGCTTCAGCTAAACTCCTGGAAATTGTGTTCTACTTCTTAGATTTCCAAAAAACAATAGATTCTCCTAACTTTACCAAGTAGCCAGTGACAGATCTTCTTGAGAATAAACATGATGCCCAATCTGCATCAAAGTATGCAGAGACTTCTGCATTTGCTTGGCTTGACATTAATACTCCTTGTCCAGGTTTCTTCTTAATGTGTTTGACTAGTCTGATAGCAGCATCCATGTGGGATTTTTTTGGTTGTTATAGAAATTGACTGAAAGTATGGACACTATAAGCACTATCAGGTCTGGTCATAGTGAGATACAATAGTTTTCCTATGATTTTCTAATAAGCATGCAGATTAGCTGGTGGATCAGTGGGTCCTTGCTCATTTTTATAGATATGATCATCATACTCCTTAGTAGTCAGCTTGATCTTTGTGTCTATAAGTGTAGCAGCTGTTTTAGCAGCACCAAGTCCCAATTTAGATACAAGCTCTAATACATATTTTCTCTTGTGCATTAGAATACCTTATTTTGATCTTGCAAATTCAATACCTAAGAAAAAATTGAGTTCACCTAGATCTTTCATCTTGAAGGCTTGCTGAAGTTTGTCTTTTGTGTCTTCAATCAGTCTTAGAGTGTCTCCTGTGATTAACATATCATCTACATAGACTAAGACAATCATAGTACCTTCACTATTGTGCTTTATGTATAGAGAGTGATCTAGCTGACTCTATGGCATTCCACTCCTGGGAGGCTTCTTGAGACCATATAGGGACTTTGAGAGTCTACACACTAGTTTCTTCTCCCCCTGGCTCTTGAACCCTGTGGCAGGTCCATGTAAATTTCTTCAAGAAGGTCACCTTGCAAAAATGCATTGTAGACATCCATTTGGCATATGAACCAATGCTTTCGAGCTGCAATGGCAAGAATTGTTCTCACTGTTTTCATCATAACAACAGATGAGAATGTCTATTGAAAATCACTTTCTTCTTGTTGGCTATAACCCTTAGCAACCAACCTTGCTTTGAATCTTTCTACCTCACCAGTAGCTTTGTATTTTATTTTGAAGTTCCATTTACAGCCTATAGGTTTCTTACCTTTAGGTAGACTAGTGATTTTCTTCAAGTGTTGCAATCTCAGTTTTCATTGCTTCATCTACCTAAGATCTTTCAGTGCCTCATTATAAGTGGCAGGTTCAATGGTAGTGGATGAATATGCTATGCAAGTCTGGTACTTGGGAGATAGTCTATCACATGTCATGTATTTACCTAAAACATAAGGTTCTTCCTGATGTATGTTGAGAGACATAAAATCCTTGAGCCATAAAGGAGCCTTTCTAGTTCTGACCGTCCTCCTTGCAACAACCTGTACTTACTCCTCTGCTTGAGGCATATTTGATGTTTGATCCTGATCATCTTGCACTGGTGTAGCTTCTGCCTGCACCCCAGGATTAGTATGTTTCACTATTGGTCTTTGAGTAGTTTTTGTATTATGTGAGAGCATTGTGTCAGGTGTATATAAGTCTGACCAATTAGACAATGTCTCATTGAGTTTAACAGCTATGAGATGTTGAGTTTGAGTAGCTTTTTCTTTGAAAGGGAATACTTCTTCTCTGAAGTTGACATCTCTGTTGACAAAAAATATTTTATTAGCATGATCATACAGTAAATATCCCTTTTGATTTTTTGAATAGCCCATTAATATACATTTTCTTATTCTAGATTACAATTTATTTGATTGTTGAACTATTTTAGCATAGCATAGACAACCTAGAGTTCTCATATGACCAATAGCAGGTTTTTTTCCATATACTTTCTCATATGGTGACATGTGATCTAGTATAACTATAGGCAACCTATTGATTATATATACTACTACTTTGACACACAAACCCCAGAATTTATAGGCATTGCGCCTTGAAATCAAAGGGCCCTAGTGACTTCTAAAATGTGCCTGTGTTTTCTCTCAGCCACTCCATTTTGTTGAGGGTTGTAGGCATAAGTTGTTTAATGGATGATGCCTAGTTTTGTAAATAAAGCATGTCATACTGAGTTTACAAGATCAAAACCATTGTCAGACCTAATGATTTTAATATTCTTATGAAAATGAGTCTTGACATACTGAATAAACTGAGAAAGTGACACACACACATCATACTTAAGCTTAAGTAAATATATCCAAGTCATTCTAGAGTAGTCATCAACTATTGTTAAAAAGTATCTATTTCCTTCAATTGTGGGAACTTTGTAGGGCCCCTATACATCCATGTGTAACAATTCAAATGTGCTAGAAGTCTTAATACATGAAGCAGGAAAAGAAAGCCTAACTTGCTTTGCACATGGGCAAACTACACACTCAATGATCTTATTGGCAGATATGCTATTATCTATGGATAGAACTCTCTTATGTACTTTAGTTTAGGCATGTCCTAGTCTTTTATGCCATTAGGCTATGTTTAGATTTACACTATCAATAACAAAATCACAGATAGATGTAGTGGTCGAATCAGTAAGTACATCAGATCTTTGTGTAATTATTGCAGCATCATTCATAGTAGTGTTAGCAAGAACATATAATCCATCAGCTTCTCTACCAATCCCCTTCACCTTCCCACTGTAAAGATCCTAAAACACACATAAATCAGGATAAAGAGCAACTAAACAATGTGATTCTTTTGTAAGTTTAGATACTAACAGTAAGTTTAATTTAAACTAAGGGAGGTGAAAAACATTTATGATAGTGTCTTGTCCAAACACATTGCATAAACCAACATTTGTGACTAGAGATATATCACCATTTGGTAGGTATACTCTTTTTGGCGCTTCACTGTTAGATATAGAGGTTTTGATTAAGGCATTGAGATTTGCAACCATGTGATTGGTTGCACCTATGTCTATAATCCATGGACCCTTACTGGTGGAGCTTATTGACTCTACCATTTTACCTGCAGCATGAGCTGAATACTTAGCCATGTCTTCTTTGTGTAGTAGCTGTAGAATTCGAGCATATTGTTCATTAGTGAAGGTGCATGGAGTTGGTTGATATGCAGCTCCTCCTAACATGGACTTGACAACAGTTGTAATACTAGTATCTTGAGGTAGTATGGAGTAAGGGGTCTGCATATGTCCTGCATTTTCTATGTTAGAATTGCAGACTATATTTGTACCTACACTAGTGCCAATTTTCTTTTTGAATTTGAAATCAGCAGGGTAACCAACCACTTTCCAGCAATTCTCCCTTGTATGGCCTCTAATCTTGCAGATTTCACAGTAAAGAGTGTGACTCTTTTTGAATTGTTTATTTTATTATACTCCTCTGGTAAACACTGTTGACTCATTTCCTTTAGGATAAAGATCATTGGCTCTATAGAACATAGCAGACTCATATCCTATAGAGGTTGGATTAGCACCAAGAATACCAGTTGGAGCACCTATAGATCTTTGACTCTCATCTGTGATTA
Organism: Capsicum annuum; assembly: GCF_002878395.1. Classification (NCBI taxonomy): domain Eukaryota; kingdom Viridiplantae; phylum Streptophyta; class Magnoliopsida; order Solanales; family Solanaceae; genus Capsicum; species Capsicum annuum. The sequence goes on along the minus strand of NC_061117.1, from coordinate 212,542,298 downwards.
CCATAACATAAGCTTGGTTAATAGTTGGTAGTGGATTCATAAGCAATATCTGGCTTGTTGCTTGGCCATATGACTCATTTAACCCCATCAAGAATTGAAACAACTTTAATTTATGGAGATGAGCAGCATAATCTTTTGATGTTTCACAGTTGCAACCTGGAATAGGCATTAAAACTTTAAATTCTCCCCATGGGTCTTTCAGTCTTGAGTAACGGAGAGATACAAAAGTTGTTCCCTGGGATAGAGTAGCTATCTTCGTGTGAAGATTGAAATTCTTGACCCATCAATCTTATTAAATCTCTCACAGAGATCATTCCAGACTGCTTGAGCACTTGTAGCATACATTATAGCTCCAAGAAAGCTCTTAGCTACTGCACTCATGATCCAAGAGAGAACAACGACATTTACTCTTTCCCAGTGATTTCCCAATTCAGGAGAGAATTTGTCCTTGGAACACGAACCATCTACCATTCCTAGTTTGTTCCTTCCTAACAGTGAGAGTCTCATAGATTGAAACCACATTGAGAAATTTTCAATTCCAGTTAATTGAAATGAAATGATCTTAAACCACTTACATTTGAGGGATGCAAGAACAGAGGGTGATTGTAGACGACTCCAATAGAGTTTTGTGCACCTATTTCACCATTTGCTGAGCTTGAAGATTCCTCAATATTTGCACCTTTTTTAGAAGGTAGCACCATTGTTGTAAATCAATTTCTTTAGATTCTTGAAACTGAATGTCGCGGAAGCTAAAACTTAATCTTAAAAGTAAGCATAAAATTGCATGGCTTTGATACTATAAACAGAATCAAAGTTCTTGGAATATGAACTCTGTAAGTTGTAGATTAGAGAAGAAGGAAGAAGAGAGAACAGAGAAGAAATGGAATAGAGAGCTTGATCGTTGATTGAATCTTGTGTTTTCTTATCTTTACACATAGTGAGTAGCATGTACATATATTGTTACATGGAAGGATCTAGAAGATAAATTCCTAACTAAATCTATCAACTATACTTCACACAGTTAGTTAAATAACTAACTTCCTGAAACAGATTAACTGTTACATTGAACTTGTTGCTCTTTCTTCTTCTTTCAACAGGCCTCACCTTCAACAACTGACTATCAATGTGATCTCTTGAACAACTTTTAGCAGTAGCTATGAAGAAGGTAGAAGGATATTTGAACTTCCAAATGAACAAGCTCAGTATTTTATAGAAGCTTTGAACTCTGTTTATATCCCAGGAGACAGGTAAAAAGATTTGCTTTAACTATATAGTCATAGGCTCCAATTCAAAGCTCATTGGGAAGCACAACATAATAAGACCTCACTCTCATGTTCGATAATTTATTGATGTATGTCTCTTTCCCTTTTCTGATTTCTTATATATTAAACTATTTCATAGGTTTTTGCCAATAAAGAGGAACAGAAGAATGAAGGAAATTGAAAAGGATATTCAGGCCTCAATTAGAGGTATTATTGATAAAAAAAGTGAAGGAAATCAAAGGAGGAGAGGTGAATAATGAGGATCTAATTGGCATATTGCTGGAATCATATTTTAATGAAGTCGGAGAGCATGGAAACAATGATTTTGTAATGAGCACCGAAAAAGTCATTCAAGAATGCAAATTATTCTATTTTGCTGGCCAAGAGACTACATCAGTATTGCTTGTATGGACTCTAATTTTGTTGAGTAGGTATCAAGATTGGCAGGTGCGGTCCAGAGAAGAGGTGTTGCAAGTCTTTGGGAGTCAGGATCTAGATTTTGATAGATTGAATCATCTAAAAGTTGTAAGTATTATCAGAAGTTGGTTCAATTCGTCAGCCATGGACTTTCTAGCTGTTAATGCTACAAGGTGGTGACTATATATAGCCATGTTTTCCCTAGGAAAGTCAATTCTATGACCATGCTTTCATAATGTTATTGGAATCCGTCCTAGTAGGGGCAGTTATAGTATATCAACAGTGGGTGTGACTGCAACAATTGCTTATGCTTAAACTCAAACAATTTTTAGGAAAAAATTGTAGTGAAACTATGTTCACACTCATTTTCACAAAAGAGTAGTGGGTGCAGTGGTACATTGAAACCATATAGTTAAAACTCTAGATGATAAAACATAGCTTTCTCGTTTGTAGACTGATTGCAAGCTAAATGAGTACTTTACTGGGAATAGTTTTGGCATAAAAGTTTTCATGCTATATGAAACTGATGGAGAACTTTCTGATGCAGGTTACAATGATCTTGTATGAGTCTTTAAGGTTATACCCCCCAATAATGTCAATTATCCGATGGCCTAATAAAGATACTATATTAGGAGATCTCTCTTTACCAACAGGTGTATTACTCTACTTACCACCGGTGTTATTGCATCACGATGAAGACATATGGGGTGAAGATGCAAATAATTTCAACACATAGAGATTCAAAGAAGGAGTGTCAAGTGCAACAAAGGGTCAATGCATATTACTTCCATTTGGCTCTGGTCCCAAAATATGCATTGGACAAAATTTTGCTATGTTAGAAGCAAAGATTGTTAGAGTATGAGCCCTACTAATTGCCTATCTATGGAATAAGGAAGTAAATGTGGTTCATAGAAGTAAATACTGAACATAGTATTTTTACGTGAAAAACACCCAGCTCAAGAAAAGTGTAAAAAATCATGACCTTTACCTCTAAAGCATTTAACCCCAACTTCACTATAATTCTTGAGCCTCAACAATTAATAGAAATACAAGACTTTTTGTTAACTAGGAATTAAAACTTCTAACTCCTATCGCTACAAAAACACAAATCTTCTCAAGACAAGTGTTCCCAAGTCTTTGAGTTCCCAACTTGAAGACACGATTCCTAACTCAATATATAGATCACTGAGACTAGAATAATGACTCATTACAACACAAAGAACCTATTTACTACACAGTCTACGACTTGCTAAGTAAGGGACCAGGTTCTTCTTCAAGTACGTGAACTGTTATGCTGATTGTTGATTTTCTTTTCAGTGCATTAAGTGAATTACTTGATCATGCTTTGTTGTATATATGCACCCTGATAATTAATCCTGTGATAGAATCCTTGTTGATTTATGCTTTTTTTTTCTCTTCTATCAAATAACTTCACTCCTTGTTGTAGTCGTTTTTCCTCCCCTGGTTGAATAGGACTTTTTTGCTTTATCCTTTATCCTTGCAGAACTCTTCTCATTGTTGGAATTCTAGATTAGCTCAACTTCTAAATATTGCATTTTTCTTCCACTTTACTGAAGTGATAAGTGTTTGAGATGGTTCTTGAATATTCTTTCTTATCCACTCCTGTCTATACGCAGTATCATCTTATCAGCAGCCTTGCCTGCAGCTTTTCTTTGTACATTTGAATGAACCAGCTTTCACAACATGTTTCATTCACATATCTATCATCAAAACTCCATATGCCTTAACAAATTCCCCCTTTTTGATGATGACAAACATAGCAGAACATCACAGAACCCTAACATACTCAATAAGGCATTGAATAAAAGATTAGCACAGAATGAAATAGGTTAGTCATTGATTTATAAGCATTGCATATCCTACTCTACTCTTTCCCTTTTTGACATCATCAAAAAGCTGGATCAACAAGTGATAAACATTCTAATAATTCATGGCCATTGAGGCTATCACTAAGATAATCAAAATTCAGAATAAGGGAACATGAATGCAATATGATAAAGCAGGAGAAGAAAATAGTAGAACAACCAAGCCCATTTTATTCATTTGCAGAGATGACTACATATACCAAAAAGTAAACTAAGAGAGAACAAGCTGTCAGAAAAAAGAATAAAATGAGATAGGCTTAAGATATCAGTGAAGAGACTAAGTAGAGGAAGATGAGGGAATAAGAGTGGTAAGTTTCCTAATAACATCTGCATTTTCAGCTCTCTTTTTTTCAACAAGGATTTAAGGGAAGCAATTTGAGCATGGAGGATCCCTTTTTCTTCTTCGTGGGCAGCCTGTGCAGCCTTCAAAGTTGCCTGAGAAATTTCCACCTCATCTTGTTTCTCAGCCAATGAATTTCTCAATCTTTGCATCAGATTATCAACACTCTTCATGGAAACATGTAGCATTATATAATTAATATGCCCTATGATATATTTGGTAGTCTGTGAAGACCATACTTGAACAGAAACACCAAAGTCCTCAAATATGGGGGTGAGCCAGAATTGATAAGGTAGAGCATGTCCATTCATTTCCGTAAGTAAAACCCTTTGCATATGTTTTAGTATGAGTTGAGGCAGATCAATTCTTACTTTAGTATCCAACAGTTCCATGAGTGTAAGATTAAGAAAACTAGCCACACACTGTCTCTCTTTCCTAGGGATAATTATTTTATGGACCAGATCAAAATAGAGCTGATGTAATGGGGACATCTCCCTCTTAAGGATTCTTTTATGGTGGAGCAAGTTAGAATTTCCAGAAAACTTTCTACATATGTCAAGGGCAGAAGAAAGATTATCCAGAGGAGGCCAGGCACCTTTGACATAGTGACCCCATCCCCCAGAAGGAATACGTAAAATCCTAGCAATGTCAGTAACATAAAGGTTCATGGTAACCTTTCTGACAGTGGTGGAGAACAACTCACCAATTCCCACCCAATTTGTATAAAACTCATACACTTCAGGTTTAGCAAATCTACGCTGAAGATCACCCTGAAGAAATAAATGTGACCAACCTTGAAACTCTAATTTTTCCAGTAACACTTGCATATAAGGCCCCCTAAAACCACTAAAAACCCTTCCTCTATTTAATTTCCTCTTTTTAAAGTGAAGATGATGAGCCTTAGGAGTATCCTGATGAGAATATGAGTGGGGAACTTCAAACTCAGGTTCTAACTCATCAGTAGCATCTGGAGTAAAGTTAGAGTCAGATGAGTCAGAAGGAACAGGTGGGGTAACCTATTTCTTGAGACGAGTAGAAGGCTTGGGAGGGGAAACTTTTGAGGAGGAGGATCCTTTAATAGTAGAAGGAAATTTTAAAGAGGAGAAGGCCTTTTGAGTAGATTTAGAATAGGATTTTGTGGGCAACGAGGTTTTTGTAACTTTGGCCATGATAGTTTTTGTCTTTCTGATAGATCGAAGTAGAAGATCAGGAGAAGATGCATAAGGAGGGGTGGAATCAGGTGTAGCCACACGTTTTTTTTTTTGCTGGCTCAAAGAGCCTCAGCCAAGGATGCATCTTCTCATTGTTTTATTCCTCGAGTGTGAGGAGTGCGGGGGATAGCTACATTTGGAGAAGGCTCTAGAAGGGCAGTATTGTGAACAGTGATAGGAATGAAAGGGGGTTTTCTTGGGAACTTGGACCTTTACCTTCTGGGGATTAACTCTGTAATAGGAAGGTCATATCTGTCACTAGGATTATCATCATCTTCAATAATTTAGAGTGGGATAATAGGAGGAAGGAAGGGTTTCGAAGAGAATAGAGAAGGAGAAGAAATTTGGGCAAAAGGGTTTGGGAAATTTCTAAAAGAAGCAAAATTGGTGAATTTCTGGGAGAGTGAAGGAGGAATTAAAGGAGGTAAGGTAATGTTTGGATGAAGGATAAGTGTAGTGAAAGGATTTGGAATAGAGTCAGTGGAGGAGGAAGAAGATGATGCCATTGTTGAATCAAGAAGGTATTCTTGAGTAAGAAGAAAGTGCAGAGAATTTTTAGTGTAGAAATAAAACAATCGAAAGCGTATTTAAGAGAAAAGGGATGAGGAAGTTTAAGAGGTGAGGGACTGTATTTGGCAGAGCATAATGATAAGTGTTTCAGTCCTAATGGGAAAGGAAGTGGCAACTTTATAAACAGGGAAGGGACTCTTTGTATTTTGGCGGTTTAAATGGACCAATAAGGAACCAGGAAAACAACTTGTTTCTCTTTAAGCTACTTTGAAGTAATAATAAGCATACCTGAATGACAAAATAGACAAAATTGCTTCTGTAATCAAGGCTTTCTACAAAATCAACACACACATGTTAATCAACCATACTCTAAAATCTTGGACTTAGAATACATAACTTAATAAGTGAGACTAAATTGATAAACAATCATTTGTAACATCAACTTATTCTAGTCAATCATTGAAGGAGACTTATGCAATTTTAATCATCCTCAAGGCTAACCTATTTTTTTCAAAGTGTTCTTTACTCAAGGCCTTAGTGAAAATATCAGCAATCTGTTCCTTAGTAGAACAAAACATAATGGATATATGACTTTTTTCAACATTATCTCTAAGAAAGTGATGCCTAATATCAATATGTTTGGTTCTCTTATGTTGAACAAGATTTTTAGCTATGTTAATAGCACTGGTATTATCACTAAAAATAGGAATACAACTAACATCTATACCAAAATCCATGAGTTGTTGCTTAATCCATAGCAATTGAGCACAACAGGATCCTGCAGCAATATATTCAGCTTCAGCAGTAGATAGAGCAACTGAATTTTGCTTCTTAGTGGACCAGGTAATCAAACATAATCCAAAAAAGTGTGCCATTCCTGTAGTTCTTTTTTGGTCCACCAGATATCCTGCATAATCAGCATCTGAGTAACCTATCAAATTAAAGTTACTACCTTTGGGGTACCATAAGCCAAGATCACTGGTTTCCTTCAAGTATCTGAAGATTCTCTTCACAGATTTTAGATGAGAATCTTTGGGTTTTGCTTGAAACCTGGCACATAGACCTACATTGAACACAATGCCAAGTCTGCTTGCTGTGAGGTACAATAATAACCCAATCATACCTTTATACATCTTTTTCTCTATATCTAAAGTTGTTTCATCCAACTCCAACTTTGTGGTAGTGGCAATAGGAGTACTTATCTCTTTTGCCTCTTCCATGAGAATCTCTTGAGAAACTCTTTGGCATACTTTTGTTGGTGAATCATTGCCCCTGAAGCTGACTACTTTATTTGTAAACCTAAGAAGTAATTCATCTCTCCCATCATACTCATCTCAAATTCAAAACTCATGAGTTTGGCAAACTCATAAGTCATACTCATATTTGTTGAGCCAAAAATAATATCATCCATATACACATGTACAACTAACAAATCCTTCCCATTAGTTTTCAAAAAGAGGGTATTATCAATTTTACCTCTGGTATATCTATTTTCCAATAGAAACTTTGACAGTCTCTCATACCAAGCTCTTGGAGCTTGTTTCAATCTATACAAGGCTTTATCCAATTTGTACACATGATTTGGAAACTCCCTGCTTTTAAATCCTGGAGGTTGTTTAACATACACTTCCTCCTTGAGAATTCTATTTAGGAAGACACTCTTCACATCCATTTGATAAAGGATAAAATCCATGTATGCAGCAAAAGCAACAAGTAATCTTATAGCTTCAAGTCTTGCTACAAGAGCAAAAGTCTCATCAAAGTCAATTCCTTCTTTTTTATTATATCCTTGAACCACCAATCTTGCCTTGTTTCTTGTAACTGTTCTATGCTCATCAACTTTATTTCTATACATCCATTTAGTCCCAATTACTGATCTGTCTTTAGGGAGAGGAACTAAGTGTTATACTTTGCTTCTCTCAAACTGATTCAACTCTTCCTGCATGACTATGATCCAATAGCATCAAGCAATGCTTCAGTTATCTTCTTTGGCTCAATCTCTGAAAGGAATTCCTTGAAGGCATACATACTTCTCAATTCATACCTTGTGGTGATCCCCAGATGAGAGATCAGTAAGAATATTCTCAATGGGATGTAATCCTTGATACTTATATCCAAGAACATTCTCAATGGGTTGTAATCCTTGATACTTATATCCTTTTGGAATTAAGCTTGGTGTGCTACCAGGATTATTGTTGATGTGCTGAACTAGGGTATGCTCAATTCCCCGTATCACTGTGCCCTCAGCTTCAGTTCCCCCTATCAAAATATCTCCATGTTTGGTAGCACCAGTTGATGCAACAGGTCATACAACATGTTCCTTCGTGTCACTTCCTTCCTGCAGGTTAGTCTTAACACAGGATTCATCAAAGATTACATGCATTCTTTATTCAACACAGTTAGTTTTGTTATTTAAAACCCTATAGGCCTTACTATGAAGTGAATATTCTAAGAAGATTCTCTCATCACTTTTAGCATCAAATTCACAAAATTATCCTTTCCATTATTATGTATGAAATATTTACATCCAAAGATTCTATGATGAGAGATATTATGCTTTCTTCCTTTTAGTAATTCATAGGGAGTCTTTTCTAACAAAGGCCTAATTATTTATCTATTTATGATATATGCTACAGTACTTATAGCCTCAGCCCAAAGGTTTTTAGCAACATTTGCTGCGAGCATCATTGTTCTATCTATATCTTCTAAGGTTCTATTTTTCCTTTCCACCACTTTATTTTGTTATGGTGTTCTAGGAGCTAAGAAGTTGTGATCTATACTATTTGCTGAACAGTATTTCAAGAATTTTACATTCTCAAATTTTGAACCATGGTCAGACCTAATAGAAACTAAAGAAGTACCCAGTTTCTTTTCAATTTTCTTAATGAAGATTTCAAAAACATCAAAGGCATCTTTTTTAGAGGCTAGAAACAAAGTCCAAGTAAACCTGGAATAGTCATCAACAATTACAAGCACATACCTTTTTCCACCTGAAGTCTCATAGGTCCACATAAGTCTATATGAACCAGGTCAAGGTACTTGGTAGTACTAACATGGTTCTTTAATTTAAAAGAGGATCTTACTTACATCCCCCTTACACATGCACTACATAGCTTTTCTTTCTTGAACTTGGTCTTGGGTAATCCCAATACCATGTGTTTGGATGAAAGTATGTTAAGTTGTTTCAGACTTGCATGACCAAGTCTTCTATGCCAAAGGAGGGGATCATTTTCTATAGCACTTAGACAATTCAACTCTGGTCCTGGTAGTACCATGATGTCAACTTTGTATACATTTTTGTATCTCCTTGTAGTAAGCACAACCTCTTTAGTATCCATCTTTTTTACCTTGACTCCTGCAGCAGTAAAAGTAACTTTATTACCTTTATCACACAACTGAAAGATGCTCAGCAGATTATGCATTAATCCTTCTACAAGATAGACATCCTCCAATGCTTTTGACTCAGATGAGCCAATCTTTTCAATTCCAGTTATGATTCCCTTTTTTCCATCACCAAAAGAGACTCCTCCTCCATTTATTTTAGATAGTGAAAGGAACTTTTTCTTATCACCAGTCATGTGTCTTGAGCAAGCACTGTCCAAATACCAGTGCCTTTTTTTTCCTTGCACCTTCTCCTATAAAAGAATTCAAAGGTTAGCCTTAGGAACCCAGACAAGCTTGGGTCCTAATTTATGAGTGAAAGGATGAATTAAATCTCTCTTAGTCCATGATGGCAATATGTAGTGCAACCTGTTTAACTGATCAGAACTGGTTTTGCTTCTTTTGATTTGAGAAGATCTGTTAGCCAAATTTTGACTGGCTAATCTGCTTTTTGCGGCTACTGGACATTCAATGGTGGGATGTACAAGGTTTCCACAAATGAAACATAAATCTTTTGGTTCATTAAAACTTTTGTGGAATCCCAAACCTGACTTTTCATTGAAATTTTTCTCACTTAATTTGTGAACAATTCTAGAGGAGTTTGTCCACCTGTTAGCCCTTTTAAAATCCAATTTGAGTTTAGATATTTCCTGATTCAACTCATTCATTTTTTAGTTAAATTATGGCATTCTTGTTTGTATTTAACAAGCTCAAGTTCAGCAGTTTCTTATTCTTTACTCATGGTCTTCTTTCCATTTTCAGTAAGAGTTAAATTGAGAACTTCAGAACTGAGATCATTGTTTAAAATCTCAAGTTCTACAACCTATTTCTTGAGTATGCAACTTTCCTTGTCGACTGTATCTGAGCAAGACCTTAAATCAATAAGATCAAATTTAAGACTTGCCAGACTATTGAACAATTCATCCCTATCAGAGGTTAACTCTTGAAAATCATCAATCAATGCATTCATCAAGGAAATAAGTTTTGACTTAGAGAACAATTTTAGTTTTTCTTTGAGTTCGAGTATACTTACCTCAGAGTGCTTATCTTCTTCATCTAGATTTGAATCCCTAAGATCCATGAATGTAGTTTTACCAATTTCACCTTCATCAAAATCAGATCCCCAGCTGCTATCATTGCATGCTCCTCTTTCCTTTTTGCCTTCAGTTCCTTTTCAGCCCTTTATTTTTTCCATTCAATTCCCAGACTGGACACTCCCTAATCTGATAATCAATTTTTACACATTTGTATCTCCCATTTGGATTGTCATTAGAACGTTTCTTAGTACCTGTTCCCTTCTTCTTCTTGAAGAATTTTCTGAAGTTCTTAGTTATGAAGGCAACTTGCTCCTTATCAAGTTCAAATTCATCATCACTCTCCTAATCCTTCAATGCTAAGATTTTATCAGGACCTGCTCGTTCTTTGACTCCATCAACTTCCATTTCATAAGTTCTTAAGTTCCCTACTAGTTCATCCAGAGTCATACCTTCAAGATCCTTATTCGCCTCTCTGATTACAGTCACCTTGACATTCCATTTTGATTTTGGTAATACCTCAGTACCTTTTCAACTTGTTCTTCCTTAGAGATGACTTTTCCTAAAGAAGTCAGCTCATTTGTTAAAGTGGTAAGCCTATTCATCATTTCATGCAAGGTTTCATTTTTCTTCATTTTGAATGCCTCATATTTAGTGAAAAGGAGAGAGATCCTAAACTTTCTGACTTGAGAAGTGCCTTCATGAGCATTTACCAGTGCATCCCAAATTTTCTTAGCAGTGGTGCAAGTGGATACCCTGTTGTATTCAGCGGGTCCTAGTCCACAGACCAAGATATTCTTAGCCTTTGTAGTTTTCTTCAAAGCCAAGAAGTCATCTGGAGTAAATTCACTCCTAACTTTCTCAACTTGTTCACCATCAACTGTCTTCATTAGAATAGTGGGACCATCAGTAATCCTGTTCCATAATTCATAATCTTCACCTTGAATGAATATCTTCATTCTTGCTTTCCACCAGATAAAATAAGAGCCATCAAAAAGTGGAGGTCTAGTAGTTGACTGACCTTCACTGTGACTAGTAGGAGGTGCGAAATTCATCATATTGATCTTTTCTTAGGTATTAGCCTTATTTAAGAAAACCTCGCTCTGATACCACTTGTTAGAGTATGAGCTTTACTAATTGCCTATCTGTGGAACAAGTAAGTAAACGTGGTTCACAAAAGTAAATACTGAACACAGTGTTTTTACGTGGAAAACACCCAGCTCAAAAAGGGTGTAAAAAATCACGACCTGTACCTCTTCAGGATTTAACCCTAACTTCACTATAATACTTGAGCCTCAACAATCAGCAGAAATACAAGACTTCTTGTTAACTAGGAATTAAAACTTCTAACTCCTATCGCTACAAAAACACAAATCTTCTCAAGACAAGACACGATTCCTAACTCAGTTTATAGGTCACTGAGACTAGAACAATGACTCATTACAACAAAAAGAACCTACCTACTACACAGTCTACAACTTGCTAAGTAAGGGACCAGGTTATTCTTCAAGTATGTGAACTGTTATGCTGATTGTTGATTTTCTTTTCAGTGCATTAAGTGAATTACTTGATCATGCTTTGTTGTATATATGCACCCTGATAATTACTCCTGTGATAGAATCCTTGTTGATTTATGCTTCTTTCTTCTTTTCTCTTCTATCAAGTAACTTCACTTCTTGTTGTAGCCGTTTCTCCTCCCCTGGTTGAATAGGACTTTTTTGCTTTATCCTTTATCCTTGTAGAACTCTTCTCATTGTTGAACTTCTAGATCAACTTAACTTCTGAATATTGCATTTTTCTTCCACTTTACTGAAGTGATAAGTGTTTTAGAAGGTTCCTGAATATTCTTGCTTATCCACTCCTGTCTATGCGCAGTATCATCTTATCAGCAGCCTTGCCTACAGCTTTTCTTTGTACACTTGAATGGACCAGCTTTCACAACATGTTTCATTCACATGTCTATCATCAAAACTCCACATGCCTTAACAAAGATGGCCTTGGCTATGATCCTACAGAGTTTTTCATTCGAACTGTCTCCATCTTATGTGCATTCTCCTCATTCCATGATAACTACGCAACCCCAATACAGTGCTCCACTTATTCTGCACAAACTATAGTTTGTACTTGTAAGCAATGTCATGTTATATATTAAGAATTAGTCAGAAATGTTTAATAATGGCTTGTAGAACTGCCAAATGGAACTTCATATCTACATTTGTGTGTTGGTAGACTGTTGTAATTGGAAAAGCTTATTGTTTATTTTAGTTTTAAGTTCTGTACGCAGATAGTACTCCTTCCTTTGGCTTGCAACTAGAAAGTTCGGGTGCTATCGGAATTCTTTTTTTCATAGTTCCTGTAGCATATTAGAATGAGCAGAGGCAATGCTACTTGTTATCTGCAACCACTATACCAGTATGATATTCCACATTCCATGGCTTTGATTATACCAATATGATATTCCACATTCCATGGCTTTGATTATGTGCTGCACTAGTTGTTGAAAGATGGACATATTAATATTTTACGAGTTTCGAGATTAGCTTGCAGTGTGCTTATTTTATGCATGCTTGGAAAGATAGTTTGCACCAGTAGTACCATAGTCACCTTGTCGAAAGGGATGTCAATTACCCTGTTTAGATAGGTGTGACAATTTCTTTTATGTATGTATACAGTATACTGATTGTTGAATCTCCTTAGACTCTTCATGTAGTTATATCATGGCATAATACATAAGCAGGTACTTCAACTTGATCTTAGCTGACATCTATGCTCTCCAATTTTGGGTGTCACAACTAGGCACTAAAAATTGTATAAAGTTGAATAAGTAGACACACATGTCCTACGGGGAAATCTCACCTGAATTGCCACATAGGTGCCATGCTGGACGCATGTGTTAATTATTCAACTTTATATAAGTTTAAGTATATACTTGTGCACACCCAAAGTTGGAGGGCATAAATATTAGCTGAGGCCAAGTTAAAGGACATGTTTATATATTATACCTTATTTATTTGTATTTGAACTCCTCTTAGTGAAAATCGTGATTATGCCTTATGAATGTATAGTTAGCACTTTATTTATGTCTTTTTTTTTTAGAGATAAGCATTCAGTACCCCCTTCGAACTATGACCAAAGTTGTTACAACACATTCCAACTTCACAGGAATTTTATTACCCCTGAATTCAATTTAAGCATATTTTTGTCACCCTTTTGTGCTAATGTGGCACCTTTATTACATAAAATGGGATCCATGTCAAAGGTGTCACGTCAGCTAAAAAGGTTGACAGACGGTGTCACGTCAGCTAAAAATGTTGACAAAAATACGCTAAAATTTAGTTAAGGGATAATAGGATCCTCGTGAAATTTGAGTCTGTCGTAGTAAATTTAGTCATAATTCAGAAGTACTAGATGCTTTACTTTTGCTTTCTTCTCTAATCCCAGGACTCAGGAGTACTAGATGCTTTACTTTTGTTTTCTTCTCTAATCCCATGTTTTTTTCTCTTGACATATTTACCCTGTGAAATGTCTCATGAAAAATATTTATCAAAGGCTCCTCCTACAAAGTTTCTCCAACAAGACAATGGGCTAAGAGTGGGGGTGTTCATGGATCGGTTTGGGTCGGTTATTGGTCAAAATCATAACCAAACCAGCTTAGTCGGTTTTTAAATTTCTAAAACCAAACCAAGCCAAACAAAAAATAACCATCAGTTTGGTTCTTGTCGGTTTAGTTTGGTTTGGTTCGATTTTTTCGGTTTATAACTTTAACTAATGATAAAAGTTGAAAATTAAAAAAAAAAATCCAATCTAACATATGAGATGTTAACTGAGTGTTGTATCTCAACCGTGAAACTAAGATGTCAACTAAGTGTTATACTTCGGCAAAACTATGAACAACACCATATGAACACTTCTAAAAATATAGTATTTTAAAACTACATTTAATAAAATGATATGATAAACCCCCAAAAGATAAACACATAAACTTCTTACTCAACAAGGTTCAAAAAAAAAAGTTAAAATTAATGATTGTCTATAGTCAAATGAATCTATACAACAAGATATTATTTTCACAATTAGTATCATTTGTCATTCAAAGTGTGAAATTCATTTAGAATCTCATAAGGTACTATTAACTAGATGAAGAAATACCTTAATGTGTTACGACTAAAGTTAAATCATGGTTAAAATATAAAGTGTAACAAATATTTATATTGTATTTATGAATAATACATAAATAATTATAAGATATATATATATATATCGGTTCGGTTTGATTATTTGTCGGTTATTTTAGAGTAAAACCAAATCAAAACCAAATTAGTATCGGTTTTTTAAAATTTAAAACTAAATCTAACCAAATATCAATTTTTTTAATCGATTTAGTTTGAATCACGATTCGATTTGATTAAAAATCAAACCATGAACACCCCTAGCTAAGAGTACAAATATCATATTTCAAGATCCCATTTAAGTCGTAGTCCTAGTTTCTAAATTTTTTTAAAGCTTAGTTGCTTTTTAATCTAACTTTAGACGCATAAATCTGAAGTTCAAACATACAAGTCTGAAGTTTAGCTTGCCAAAATCTAACTTGAGACAATTGAGAGGCAAGAGACTTTTAATCTATTTTTATTGCGGTCTAATTATCTAATTTTTTATATTTTTGTCAGTTTAAATATAATTAGCTAATATATTTAATTTTCAAAAGAAAAACAAAAAGACAAAAAAAAAAGTGACTGTATAAAAAGATTATAAAAAAGGGAAGTGTTGAAGAAAAAATCTCTTGTTGAACAAGATGAATATGACTTTTGACTAAATTATGCTGACATCAACTTTGACTGTTGACTATTTAAAAAAAAATATTTTAAATTTTTTTAATATATTTCTTAAAAGATATAGCATGCAGTTAAAAATAAATAAAGTAATTGAGACCAAGACTAATTCACCTGAGTATAACGTGGCATCACAGAAAAAGAAGAACAAAAGTTGTACTAATTGCTTAGCTTGGTCACAACGTAACCAATTTTTAACTTAATTTTGCTCGTCATTGATGACGACCTTTCACTAATATTCGATGAATAAAATATTTTAAATTTTAATTTGTTGGTTTGATTGGACTGGTTAAGACAATAAAGATCTTTTTGATTTCAAGATAATTCAAGATTTATTAAATTGATCAAAATACTTTTTAATCTAGTATTAGTAGACACTTTAATTAATATAAAATTAAATGAGCAGACACATATGTGTTATATGGTAAATCATGTGAGATGCACGTACCTTTATTAAATTGCATGTGATTTGTTATATAGTACGCATGAGAGTCTGTTAGTGCACACTCAAAATTAGATAATATAAATATTAACTGAGATCAAGTTAAATGACAGTATGCATGAGAGTTTATTAGTGCACATTCAAAATCAGAAAATATAAATATTAATTGAGATCAAGTAAAATAGCACCTCAAATACCGTGCATAGTGATAGCTTTAGTGTACCAACAACCTTTTTTTTTTTTTTATCAAGTTAAATAACAGTTTATATATTATGCCTTTTTGATATGGATTAAAAGAAACTTAAGGACAAAGAAGTTGAAACGTGGGTGTGTGAAAATTCCTATAAAAAGAACGAAAAAGCTAAAGTCAAATAGCAATATTGATACTGGACACAAAATAGAGAGTGAAAATGAACCATGTTCAAGTTATAGTAATGCCATCTTGTATAGCCATAATAACTGTTCTATTGGTGTGTCTATGGAGAGTGCTGAATTGGGTTTGGTTCAGACCAAAGAAATGGGAGAAGTTATTGACACAACAAGGTATGAAGGGCAATTCCTATAGGATATTGTATGGGGACACCAAAGAACTTTCTATGATGATTAAGCAAGTTACTTCCAAGCCTATGAGTCTTTCTGATGATAATAATATAGCACCAAGATTGATGCCTTTCTTTGTTAAGACCATCAAGAAATATGGTATGTTTCATCAATTTCCCATTCATTTACTTTACTTAGATTATCATATTATTTGTATACTTACTATCATATTGTTTTGTTACTATATGTTATTTCTTGTACTTCTGTTACTTCCCTTTATCAGCTACTTTAGACTATTTTTCCATTGAGCCGAGGGTCTATTAGAAACAACCTTCCCACCTTTAAATTGGTGGAAAGGTCTGCGTACATGCATTCTACCCTCACCATACTCCACTTGGTGAGACTATACTGGGTATGTTGTTGTTGTTTTCCCTTTACTCGTAAGGGAGTTTAGTTGCATGAATAAATTGAATCCCCTTCTTCTAATTAATTTCTTCAAATGAGTTGGATAAGGTCCGTGTACATCCTACTCTTCCTTGACCTCACTTGTGATATTATTATACCAAGTATGTTCTTGCTGATGAGTTGGATAAAGAGCTGTTTCAAGATTTTAATTTGTTCATCCCTCCATTTATTTCCTTTGTTGATCCTCCAGTATTGTCCCCTTTCTGTCATTCAGTCGTATAGCATGTTTGACCGAACGACGTTTAGAATCTTGTTTGAAGTATTTTTTTGAAAAGTACATGTGTAGAGTAATTTGTGTTTGGTTAATCGATTTGAAACACATTTTTTGCCAATACTGGAGCAATAATTTGTGTTGGCCAAGGTTCCAAAAGTAGTTATATGTAGAAGTTACTTTTATTAGCTTGTGCTACTACTGAAAATCACACTTTTTTTTCTAGCTGATGAAGTTGGATATATATATATTAGTATAGCTTGTACAGTTAAATCTCTAAAGTATGGGGTTTATTCATAATTCTTAAATAATGAATTGCTTGTAAGGAACTGCTTGTTGTTAGCACTAAAAGTGGTTTGTTTTGTACAATAATCAAAATATAGCTCAGGTTAATGAAACTGACTTGGAAAGCTAATGATATCACCTAAAGTAATCCAAATTAAACAGCCTCTTTACACTTGAGGTAGGGGTAAAGTCTGTGTATACTCTATCGTTGTTGTTGTTGTTGTTTATTCTAATTGAAAATGCTGCCATAATTCCTTGGAGAGTTGAGTTATGGAACAAGGGATTTGACGAAGCAGCCTTTTGCCTGCTTAATTTATCTTTCATATGCCCTGTTAGTTTCCATTTGGGAGTTAATAGGGAATCGTTTGCTTGCAGGGAAGAAATCGTTTGTATGGTTGGGTCCGAGACCACTGTTGTTCATCATGGACCCTGAGCTTATAAAGGAAGTATTCACCAAACACTATATTTATCAAAAGCCACTTACAAATCCATTAATCAAGTTACTGGCAGATGGAATAACAACCAAGGAGCAAGACAAATGGGCAAAACATCGAAAAATCATCAAGCCTGCCTTTCAGGTAGAGAAGATCAAGGTTCGTAACTGCAATGGATTCTCTTTAGGTTGTCCTTTTCTCTTTTTGCTTCATTGAAGCAGCTAGTTGCACTTAGCTTGATTGTGATTCTTGTTTTAGGTATTTGTTTGGATCTTCACATTTTGAAGAAGTATCTCTTCGTTGACTCGTCAATTAACCATTTCTTGAACAGAATATGCTTCCAGTGTTTTACTTGTGCTGTACTGAGATGCTGAGCAAATGGGAAGACATTGTTTCAGTTGAAGGCTCACACGAGATAGACGTATGGCCTCATCTTCAGCAATTGACTAGTGATGTGATCTCTCGGACTGCTTTTGGCAGTAGCTATGAGGAAGGTCGAAGAATATTTGAACTTCAAAAGGAACAGGCTCGACATGTAACTGAAGCTATATTCTCATTTTATATCCCAGGCTGGAGGTAAATTGATGTGCGTAAATTATAGCCATAGTACTCCTTTACAAATTTCATTATGGAAGTTCAACATCATTAACTCTCACTCTGAATAATTTATTGATGCTTATTGCTTTCCCTTTTTTGGACTTGTATGTTGAACTATTTCATAGGTTTTTGCCGACAAAGAAAAACAGAAGAATGAAGGAAATTGAAGAGGAAGTTCAAGCCTCAGTTAGAGGTATCATTGATAAAAGATTGAAAGGAACGCAAAGAGGAGAGACAAATAATGACGATCTACTTGGTATATTGCTAGAATCTAATTCAAAAGAAATTGAACAGCATGGACACAAAGATTTTGGACTGAGCATCAAAGAAGTCATTGAAGAATGCAAGTTATTCTATGTTGGTGGCCAAGATACTACATCAGTATTGCTTGTATGGACTCTGATATTATTGAGCAGTCATCAAGATTGGCAGGCGCGAGCCAGAGAAGAGGTGTTGCAAGTCTTTGGGAGTCAGAAACCAGATTTTGATGTATTGAATCATCTGAAAGTTGTAAGTATTCTTGTTAGTCCAGTTAGTCAGCCGGTTCTTAAATTAGACAAGAATTTCATTTTGATTCTAGAATCTACGTCCCTTTATGAACATGAGAGATCACTCATCCCTCAAGATGGGGGACGGACAGTAGTTTTCTCATTTCAAGACTAGTTGCAAGCTAGATAAGTACTTCACAGATAGGAAATAGTTTAGGACAAAATTAAAGTTTATGACAAGTTTATTTCCATGCTATAATAGCCCCTTGGCTATTTCACCTGGTGCTTCCTTCCTACCAGAACAGGTACTCTATTTTCATGCTATATATAATCGATGAAGAGAAACTTTTGCTGCAGGTGACAATGATCTTGTACGAGTCTTTAAGGTTATACCCTCCATTTATGACAATTACTCGACGGGCAAATGAAGACACTGTATTAGGAGATCTATCTCTACCAGCAGGTGTGCTACTCTCCTTACCTGCTGTCTTATTGCATCACGATGAAGAGATATGGGGCGAAGATGCAAAGAAGTTCAAGCCAGGGAGATTCAAAGATGGAGTCAATAGTGCAACAAAGGGTCAATTCACATTTCTTCCATTTGGCTATGGTCCCAGAATATGCATGGGACAAAATTTCGCCATGTTAGAAGCAAAGATGGCTTTGTCTATGATCCTACAACGTTTCTCATTTGAACTGTCTCCATGTTATGCACATGCTCCGTATTCCATTATAACTACACAACCCCAATACGGTGCTCCACTTATTTTGCACAAACTGTAGTTTGTACTTGTAAGAAGTGTCTTGTTATATATATTAAGAGTGTTCCCTAAATGTTTAATAAAGGTAGAACTAACAAATGGATCCCCCATTTGTAGTGTATGTTGTAGATTGTTGTAATTGGAAAAGCCTATTGCTTATTTGAGTTTTAAGTTTTGTCCGCTGATACGATATTATAGCATATGGAAAATCTACAACATCAAGTAATTTACTTACAAGTAACTTATCGTATCAAACTTGATATCGCGAGCTTAGAACATGCTATAGCTAGCTAACTAAATTGCAATAGTAGTATAATAATTCTGTGTACAATTCTATTTTTTTCAAATAATTTTACAATGACAAGCAGATAAGTGTATAAAAAGGAACAATAAAGTAGAAGATTGTACGTAGCTGTAGCACCCTTGAAAATTCCCTAAGTTAGAGACTTTTAGCTTGCAGCAATATTCGAAAGATCATATTTACGTGCCAAGAAATCATGTTAATGTTATACTCGGCCTTAACGCTTCAACCCTTCAAATTTTGTGATAATATTGCTTAGTTTTGAAGGATCTGTTCAGTCTCTTTCCACCTTGTATATTGTAAGCTCAAAAGTATCTTATGGGAATTGGAAGTACATGGTAATTTTGGATACAGGCTGTGAATGTAATGTCTAAAGTTGCCATGGTATTTGACTATTTTCAACCATTTCTGGGGTATGGTGAAAAGCCAACTATTGTTGCTCCTTAATGCATTACAGGATTTAGGATACTTATCACTACACTATACACATCTGCTTATAGAGTTTTTGCTCTATATATTACATTGATCAATGATCATATGCCATGCATGTCATGGTCGTTGATCTTTATTATGAACAAACAGGAATAAGCAATACCACAAAACGAATGAGAACAAGAAGAACACACAGATTTTACGTGGAAATCCTTGCGGGAAAAACCACGGGCAGAGGAAGAAGAATTTCACTATAATAGAGAGGAATACAATGAGGAGACGAGAGTCTCAATGATATATATAAACCGTCCAAGAAACGACCCACTAAATCGCACTTATATAATACGTTCGTACAAAATAAATCCTAAGCCCAAAAACATACACGTCCATACCACGGGGGCAAAGCCCCCGCACCCTTAACGGGATCAGTGGTGGGCACTGTTGGATACGATGTAGTTTTGATGATTGACAATCTGACAACGTGATATGAAACATGTCAGTCAACTTGGTTCACAGACACACTGTCTCATATAGCTGAAACTTGTAGCAAAATCATCGATGATTAAAGACAAGGGTGGAAGAAATCAAGAACCAAATGAGTGGTTAGTTCTAATAAACTCAAGGAAATAAATATGTGCAAATTTGAGAAGTTGAATTTGATTCAAATACTTGATGATAAGGGAAAGCAAGTTGAGTTGAAAAAGGAGTCCTATGGAAAGAAGGAGTTTCACTTCTGAGCATATCCTGAAGAGTCTTATATGTAGAAGGAGAAAGATTCTGCAGATTGAAGACGTCTACGCAAGATAAGAAACATATAAATTGAAGGACTTTTTGTTAGATCAATGAAGTTTTTGATGACTGACACATGAATGGACCATGTTACTTGACCTGTTCCAAGCATAGGAAGACAGGTTTCAGGTTTTATTGATAAATGCAGACAAAGATTGCTGAAAGTCAAGAACGAACGAGCAAGCCTAATTCTGATATACTATCACGTGAGAAATTGAACAAGTTGTGGTTGAGCAAAATACTTGAAGATAAGTTGATTTAAAGAGTTGAAGTTCGACTACAACACTAAGGAGACAAGAGTTGAAATTGAAGGAGTCTCACTTGAAGTAGAACTCTATGTAATAAGAGTTCTGATTAAAAGAGGAGTTGGAAATAAAGAATAACTCATTGGAGAGCTGTGTTTAAATAGAAGATGCATCATTCAGAGTAACACACACACTTACAAAGCAGAAAAGCACAATCGACAAATTGACTTCACAAAGTGCTACTCAATCACTGAAGAAACATATTGAAGAACCTAGTCCTAAGTATAGAATCCAGCTAAGACTTTTAGTGTTGATTTTTAGAGTTGTTCATTGTGTTTGAACTATTGATGTAATATTAGTTTCAGTGTGTTATAAACTGAATTAGGAGCTAGTCTTCGAGTTGGGAAAAACTCAGAGACTTTGGGAAATGATACCTTGGGAGGTGTGTGAAGTTAGGAATTAGAGTTTATAATTCCTAGTTGTTGAGTCAAAGGAATTAGAGTTTATAATTCCTAGTTGTTGAGTTATAGGGATTAGAGTTTATAATTCCCATTTGTTGGTTACAAGAGTTTTATAATCAGTCGTTGTTGAGGCTCAGAGTTATTTAGTGAAGTTGGGGTTAAATCCTGAAGAGGTACAGGTCGTGATTTTTTACACCTTTTTGAGTCGGGTGTTTTCCACGTAAAAATTATTGTGTTCTTTACTTTCTGTTTTACTGCTTCCTTGGAACACGTCAGTGGAACACGTCCGGCAACCCGTTTCATCGATAAGCAACAGTTAGGCGAAAATAAGATAATCAGTAGGGCACGAATTCTTAACAGGCCCCCGCAAAAATCACAAACATGGGTCACACCGCGAACTTTTCAGGACCGGATCAACAAAATTCGGATCACAAACTTTAACAATCTTAATACCGTGAACAGGGATAGGCTCAAGGCTAATAACCTTTTGGCTGCAGTCATCCATTTGCAAAAAGCATTTTCTGTTCACAACTAAGAATCTAAAGTCTAACGTGCTGTTGGAACTCTCTTTTTGGTAGTTCCAGTATCATAGCTGTTATATTGCTAGTTCCTACTATGCATGAGGTTCAGGAAAGTGTCGGATGACAAGGGTCTATTGTACATAATCTTATCTTGCATTTTTGCAAGAAACTGTTCCCATGACTTGAAACCGTGACCTCCTAATAACATGGCAGCTTTACCCATTACTCCAAAGCTCCCCTTCAGCATTAATGACCTGCAAGGCAATGCTAATTGTTGAAAGATGGCCATGTTAATCTTTCGCGAGTTTGTGTGCTTATTTTATGCATGTTTGGAAAGTAATTAAGTTTGCTGCCGTATGAATGTATTAACAGTAGCGTAGAAAAATCTGTTTAGGGAGCGATTTCTGAATTAATGGGAAATTTAATATAGGTATACCAAGTAAATAAAAATTGGGGCCTCCAAAACTATTGCCATATTACTCCTTTGCAAAATTCATTGAGACGTGTATCATGATTAACTCTGGCTCTTATGTTTTATGATGATTGATGGATGTCTCTTTCACTTTTAGATTTCTTGTTTATTGAACTATTTTGTAGGTTTTTGCCAACAAAGAAGAACAGAAGAGTGAAGGAAATTGAAAGGGATGGTCATGCCTCGATTAGAGGTATTATTGATATAAGAGTAAAGGCGATGAAAGAAGCAGGCGCGGCTCAAGCGGATTGGGGCCTAAGGCCAAATTAAAATTGGAGGCCTTAAATAAAAAAAAAAATTTATTTAAAATTTATTTTTCTAGCTTTTTGAGATGCAAAGTCGTTAATAATTTTTTTACAATCGATTTCTTTTAACAATTCTTTTTCAATTGATAATATAGCCAATCCACTTAATCTTTCTTGAGACATTGTTGATCTTAGATAAGATTTTATAATTTTTAATTTTGAAAACTCTCTTTCTGCGGAAGCGACTGTTACAGGAATTATTAACATTATTCTATAAGCAATATAAGCATTTGGAAAAGAATCAAGTCGTTTTATTTGATTGAGTATCTCGATTAGAGTATTATCTTCTATTTGTATGATTTTCCTCAACACTTTTAATTCGGAATACAAGTCTATACCATCAATGTCAGAGTGAGTATTATACCATCAATGTCAGAGTGAGTATTATGTTTTAAGAAACATTCAAGATTAAAACAATGTTTTTTTAAATTCTCGTCATCTAATGATCGTAATTTTTTTCCATTAAATAAAAAACCAAAAAGACTTTCATATGCTTCAAATTGTTCAAATCCATTTTGAAGTGAAGAAATGGCTTGGTCTACTATATATAAGAAGTAATCAACTCTAAAAGATTCTTTAAGAGATTTTGTAATTTCATTATCAACATTCTCATCAAATTGTTTCTTTCTATAAATTACACGTTTACTACGAAATTCAGGTTCTACATTCATCTCTAATGCAATTTCCTTAGCTGCAATCATCGCAGTTGTAAATCCTTCTTCTCTATACTTTTTGAAAAAAGAAACAAGACCTCTTAATTGATCTATGGCAACATCAATATGCATATCTTTTGATTGTAAACTTTTGCTAATTGAATTAACAGCAAATAGTAGATCATACCAAATAATCATACCTAATAAAAATTCAAAAATTTCAAGTTCATAAGTTGCTAAGCAATTAGCCTCACTTTTAGTTTTGGGATCATCACTAACTTCTACTAATTTCAATAAAGTATCGCTTATTTGTGGAGTTTGAAATCTTATTGCTTTAATACTTTCAATACGACTTTCCCAACGTGTTTGTGACAATGATTTAAGAGTTAAACCGGATACACTATCTTTTAAAATTTTCCATCGCTTAGTGGAAGAAGAAAATAGTGAATATATGCTTTGTACCACTCCAAAGAATGATATACCTTTTGTACAAGAATTAGCCATATCGCATATTACTAAATTTAGATTATGACAACCACATGGTGTATAAAATGATCTAGGATTTATATCAAGAAGTCTTTTTTGCACTTCTTGATGTTTTTCCTTCATTTTAGATCCATTATCATATCCTTGTCCTCTTAAGTTATCAACATCAAGTCCAATACATTTTATTTCATCTAAAATAACTTCAAAGAGACCTTTTCCACTTGTATCATCCACTTTTAAGAAATTCTAAAAAAATATTCGATAACTTTTATTGGAGTTGTTGAAATATCCACACTCCTTAATATAAAATACATTTGCTCTTGATGACTTATATCTGGGGTACAATCGAGTATGATAGAGAAATACTTGTTTCTCTAATTTTTTCAATAATTTTATTCTTTATTTCACTTGCCAACAATTTTATTAATTCATTTTGTATATTATGCCCAAGATAATGGATATAAATTTCATCATTTTTTATTCTACGAATATGTTCTTGCATGATTGGATCAAATTCTGTAATCATTTCAATAAGACTTAAGAAGTTTCCATTATTTTCTTGATAAATCTTTTCGTTCTTTCCCCTAAATGCTAAATTATTTTTTTCAAGAGTTTTTATGACAGAAATAATTCGTGACAATACATTTTTTCAATGTTCTCTATCTCTATTAATTTGGTGTTGCACATTTTTATCAATTGTTTTATTATTGCGCAATCGAACTTCTAAATCAATCCATAAACTCATATTGATTATATGTTGATTGGTCGTTTCATGAGTTCTAAGTTTAGTAGTAAGATTTTTCCAATCTCTACTACCCCTCACTAGCTAATTTATTATTAGTAACATTCAAAGTAGTGTTAAATAACTTACAACAAAAACAAAATATTTTATTCAAATCTTTGGAATAAACTAACCATCTTCTTTCATGTCTTTCTCCATTAGCCAATTTTTGAAAATAATATGTAGTAGAAAAATGTCTTGAAGATTCATCCTTTGAAAAATCTATGTCGGTAATTCTAATTGGCCCTTTTTCTACTAATAGATCTCTTAACTTATTATCAGCATTATTCCATTGACTAGGTTCATAAATATTTTTAGGAATACAGTTATTCGATTCATTTATAAGTTATTGATCTTCTTGAGAATCAACAATTGATTTTTCACTAATTTCTTTTTTTTTCTTCTTCTATTGGGATTATTTCATCATCTAACTCAATTAAGTTAGTGACTTGGTCATCTAAAGAACATTCTCCTAAATTGTTTGGTCTAATTTTGATATTATTTGTCAAAAATTTATCAAGAGCTCCTTCTTAAGATTTTATCAAATTATATACTTTCCTTTTTCTTTTAAGTTTTGAATGACCGGATTCATACTTTCTAGTTGACATTTTAAAATTCTAACAAATATTCTAAACACTATCTACAATATCAATTAAAAAAATAAATATAAGAAACAAAAGTAATATTAGAAAAAGAATAATACTACCCGATTTTTTAGATGCTCTCTTCAAATTAAATTAGCAAAATCTTTAACTTTTGAATTGTTCAACTCAAAACTCTTGAGCTTAAGAAGGAGAAAAAAAGCATTAAGTATCAAGAATAGAGAGAATCAGTTATCAGAGAATGAGAGAATGCGAGTAAGAAGTGAAAATTGGGAAAAAAGATACTAAAAAATTGTCTTAAAAAGCAAAAGGTGACCATTCATGATTCACCAACCGTTGGACCAGCCTGTCACCAACTTTCTCTTCCAAAAAGTTTGCTTTATTTTACAAAAAATAATTATATAGGTAATTTTTTAAAAAAAAAAAAAACTAGTTTAAATAATTATATGAAAATGGGCCCCCTAAATTTGGAGGCCTAAGGCAAAAGTCTTTTTTTATACTGTCCAGCCGCCTCTGGAAAGAAGGGGAGACAAATAATGAGGATCTACTTGGTATATTGTTGGATTCTATTTTAGAGAAACCGAACAGCATGAAGAGAAGGATTTTGGACTAAGCATTGAAGAAGTCATTCAAGAATGCAAATTGTTCTATTTTGCTGGCCAAGAGACTGCATCAGCATTGATTGTATGAACTCTAATTTTGTTGAGCAGGCATCAGGCATCAGGATTGGCAGACATGGGCCAGAGAAGAAGTGTTGCAAGTCTTTGGGTGTTGGAAACCAGATTTTGATGGATTGGATCATCTAAAAGTTGCGAGTATTCTCCAATGTTTGATACTGGACTAAATGCAGACCAGTTTCAAATAAAGAAGCCAACTCTAAGCCCATGCTTTGTCAATGTCAGCGGAATTCAATCTAGCATGAGCAGGGGTTGGACACAGTATATATCAGCATGCAGTAGGTGCATTCGCATCCATTGCTTCTATTTAAACTCTAAAACAATGGTTGAGAGAAGTTATAGATATACATTGCAAACTACATAGTTAAAACTCTAGATCTCTTATAAACATGAGAGAAAACTTAGGTTCTAGGGATGGGAGACACAAAAACTAGCTTTCTCATTCCCATACTTGTTGCGAGCTAGATAAGTACTTCACTGATAGGAAATATAGTTTGGCCACAAAATTAACCTTATGTCAATTCTTTTTTTCATGCTATATATATGAAAAGGATGGAGGAGAACTTTTTGATGTAGGTGGCAATGATTTTTGAAAGTTCAGATACTGCAAAAGTATATATTTTTTATTCATAGAATTGTACAGTATTTAAAAAATAAAAGTAGGATCAGAATAACCTAATCAATCCCTGATTATTGAGAGATTCTTGAATCAAGAGATTTTCACTAATCTATTTTCTAAAATAACAACTAATATATTTCCTAAGATACATGCCATTCCATATTTATATAAGTTGATTACAATCAAATCTGCTAGCTGATTTGTAGAGAAGATTTGATTCCATTCATTGTGGAGCAGATTTTTCCTTAATATGCCAACTCATTCGACACTCCCCCTCAAGTTGGCATGTAAATATCGAACATGTCTAACTTGCTAACAAATGACTCAAAGGTAGTTCTGAAGTGGCCTTTTGTGAAAATATCTGCAACTTGTTCAGTTGTTGGAACGAAAAAAATGCTCACACTTTCATCTTCAATCTTCTTCCTAATAAAGTGTTTGTCCACTTTAATATGCTTTATTTTATCACGTTGAACTAGATTATGAGCAATGCTTATGGAAGCTTTATTGTCACAGTACAACTTCATTGGAGTTTTAGAATTTGAGAATATTAGAATTTTAGAATTTTGTTCCACAAATAGTATAGATCATAACTTCTCTGCTCCCAGAATACCACAACAAAATGGAGTAGTAGAAAAAAAGAATAGAACCTTGGAATATATGGCTAGAACAATGATGCTTGCAGAAAATCTTGCTAAAAATCTTTGGGCTGAGGCAATTAGTACTGCAACATATATCATAAATAGATGCATGATCAGACCTATTCTAGAGAAGACTCCCTATGAATTACTAAAAGGAAGAAAGTCAAACATTTCTCATTTTAGAACTTTTGGTTGTAAATGTTTCATTCATAATAATGAAAAAGATAAACTGGGAAAATTTGATGCTAAAAGTGATGAGGGAATCTTCTTAGGTTATTCACTTCATAGTAAGGCTTATAGGGTTCTAAACAACAGAACAAACTGTATTGGAAAAAGTGTTCATGTAGTTTTTAATGAATCCTGTGTTAAGACTAACCTGCAGGAAAGAAGCGACTCTGACAAACAGGTTACACAACCTGGTTTATCAACTGGAGCTACCAAACATAGAGGCACCTCAATAGAGGGAACTAATTCTAGAGGCACAATGATAGGGGAAACTGATTCACCAACTACCCCAGCTCAGAACATCTGCAGTGATCCTAGTAGCTCACTAGGTTTGGTCCCAAAAGGTTACAAGTATCAAGGATCACATCCTATTGAGAATGTTCTCACTAATCTCACTTCTGGGATCACCACAAGGTCTGGATTGAGAATCATGTGTGCCTTAAAAGCATTCTTGTCAAAAATTGAGCCAAAGAAAGTAACTGAAGCCCTGCTTGATGCTGATTGGATTATAGCCATGCAGGAAGAGTTAAATCAGTTTGAGAAAAGCAAAGTATGGAACTTAGTTTCTCTCACAAAAGACAGAATAGTAATTGGGACTAAGTGGGTGTATAGAAATAAGGTTGATGTGCACGGAACAGTTACAAGGAATAAGGCAAGATTGGTAGTCTAAGGGTACAATTAAGAAGAAGGCATAGATTTTGATGGGACTTTTGCTCCTGTAGCCAGAATTGAAGCAATTAGATTACTTGTTGTTTTTGCTGCTTACATAGAATTCATTCTCTATCAAATGGATGTTAAAAGTGCATTCTTGAATGGCATTCTCAAAGAAGAGGTATGTGTCAAACAACCACTAGAATTTGAAAGCAAAGAGTTTCTTGATCATGTTTATAGACTGGATAAGGCTTTGTATGGACTGAAACAAGCTCTAAGAGCTAGGTATGAGAGATTGTCAAAATTTCTTCTGGAGAATAGTCACACTAGAGGTAAAATTGACAATACTCTCTTCTTAAAAGCTAATGGAAAAAATTTGTTGGTTGTGCAGGTGTATGTTGATGACATTATTTTTGGCTCCACAAACATGAACATGACTCATGATTTTGCTAAACTCATGAGTTATGAATTTGAGATGAGTATGATGGGGGATCTAAACTACTTCTTGGGTTTGCAAATTAAACAAACAACATCTGGAACCATGATCTATTTGCAGAAGTATGTCAAGGAACCTCTCAAAAGATTTTTCATGGAAGAGGCAAAAAATATCAACACTCAAATAGCTACTGCCACAAAACTTGATTTGGATGAAATAGGTCCTGATGTGGAGCAAAAGCTGTATAGAGAAATGATAGGATTATTACTCTATCTCACAGCAAGCAGACCTGATATTATGTTCAGTGTGGGACTATGTGCAAGATTTCAAGCAAATCCTAAAGAATCTCATTTAAAATCTGTGAAGAGAATCATTAGATATCTCAAAGGAACTAGTGATCTTGACTTATGGTATTCAAAAGGTAGTAACTTTAACTTGGTAGGATACTCTGATGCTAACTATGCAGGATACTTAGTGGACAGGAAGAGCACCATAGTCATGGCACACTTCCTTGAATCATGTTTAATTACCTGGTCCACTAAGAAACAAAACTCAGTAGCCTTGTCTACGGCTGAGGCTGAATATGTTACTGTAGAATCTTGTTGTGCTAAGTTGTTATGGTTTAAACAACAACTCATGGATTTTGGTATTGATGTTGCATGTGTTCCTATTTTCTGTGACAATACAAATGCCATTAATATTGCTAAGAATCCTATTCAATATAAAAGAACTAAACATATTGATATTAAACATCACTTTCTTAGAGATAATGCTGAAAAAGGTCTTATATCAATCAGGTTTTTCTCCACTTGCTGATATATTCACTAAGGCATTAGGCAGGGAACACTTTGAAAAAAATAGGTTAGACTTGGGGATGATTAAGATTGCATAAATCTCTCTCAATGATTGACTAGAAAAATTGATGTACTTTTGAATTATTGTTGATTAATCCAGTCTTGCACATTTAGTTGTGTGTCCTAATTCCAAAATGTTGAGTGATATTATCTTCAATTATTTAAATTTTTGCAGTGTAATTTGAACACATAAAGCAATTTTGTTCAGAATTTTTAAGATTTCAGGTATGACT
>NC_061117.1:212503537-212509824 GCF_002878395.1 Capsicum annuum | reverse complement strand
TTTCCTCTCTATTCATTATGTTAGTTGTATGCTCATATGATATGCCAAAACATTCGCTCGTACTAGCAATAGTATCGGGTGTGTGTCACATCTAGGAACTCGGCTCGAGGCGTGACAATTATGTCCTGCACTAGTTGTTGAAAGATGAACATATTAACTTATTTTATGCGTGCTTGGAAAGTATATAATTAAGTTTGCAGCAGAATGAATGTATTAACAGTAGCGTAGAAAAATCTTTTTAGGGAGTGATTTCCAAATTAATGGGAAATTTAACCATGCAACCCCATATGGTGCTCCACTTATTCTACAAACTATATTTTATACAATTGTAAGCGGTGTCTTGTTATATGTATAATAAATAACGAGTACAAAATGTTTAATAAGAACTGCCAAATGGAACTCCCATTTTCATTTGTGTGTTGTAGATTGTTGTAATTGGAAAAGCATATTGCTCATTTGAGTTTAAGTTCTGTGCGCAGAGGGAATTAGAACTGTATTTGTCTTGAGCCGAGGATGTTGAGAAATAATTCAAAAAAGATTCTTGACCAAGTCTTCAGGAAGTTAGTGAGTTGTTAGTTAGTTTCCTATATTCTAGCAAGTTAGATAGTGCTGCAGATTATTAGCTAGTCAATAAATTAGTGGGTTAGTGGACCTAAAGTTTAGAATTTTCAGTTTATTGTGAGCCTATTTATAGGCATGTCTCTTTGCTCTGTTTCTGTCCAGTTATTCATTTAGCTTCTTTTTTGCCTTTCCAACAAATCTGGTATCAGCGCCCGCTTTCTTTTTGAAATGGCAGTGAATCATGAGGTTTCGCAACCACTCATGCAAATTTTCACTGGTGAAAAGTATGAGTTTTGGAGTATCAAAATGAAAACTCTTTTCAAATCACAAGGGGTTTAGGAGCTGGTGGAAGCTGGCTTTGTGGATCAAGTAGGCTCTGACGAGGAGGCAGACAAATTGAAAGGGATAAAAAAGAATGAAGCCAAAGCGTTGTTCCTGATTCAACAAGCAGTCCATGACACAATTTTTGCAAGAATTGCAGCAGCAACTACATCTTCGGAGGCATGGAAGATTTTGAAGAAGGAATTTCAAGGTTCAACCAAGGTGATTACGGTAAAATTGTAGACTTATCGTCGTAACTTTGAAACTCTTTTTATGAAAAGTAATGAATCTGTTCAGACTTATTCGTCTAGAGTTTCTTCTCTTGTTAATCAAATGAAGTCTTATGGTGAAGCTATATCTGAGAAAACTGTTGTAGCAAAAGTTTTAAGGAGTCTTACTCCAAAGTTTGAACATGTTGTTGCTGCGATAGAGGAATATCATAACTTATCTGATTATACTTTTGATGAACTAATGAGTTCTTTGCAAGCTCATAAAGAGAGGATCCTAAGGTCACATGAAAAAAATGAAAAGAAGGCATTTCAGGTGAAGGGGGAGTCTACTCCTAAAAAAGATAAGTTAGAAAACTTTGCAAATCATGGACGAGGCAGAGGTGGCTTTCGAGGAAGAGGTCGTGGAAGAGGCCAAGGAAGGAGTCAAGATAGAGCAGGATCAAATGAAGAGAAGCATAACAGAACATTTCTATGCAACTACTGCAGAAAAACAGGTCATAAAGAAGCTTATTGCTGGCAAAAGCAAAAGGATGAAAATAGCCAAGCAAGCTTTGCGGAGGAAAATGATGATGAAAGTAAGTTGTTCATGGCCCTTTATTGTGAAAAAGAGACTCCTAACGATGTTTGGTTTTTGAAAAGTGGATGTTCCAACCATATGTCTGGAACAAGATCTTTTTTTAAGGAGCTCGATGAGTCCAAAAAATTAGACGTAAGGCTAGGAGACAACAAGAAGATTAAGGTTGAAGGCAGAGGTACTGTTAGCATCATGACCAGCCAAGGTAATGCTAAAATTTTAGAAGATGTGATGTTTGTTCCTAGTCTATCTCATAATTTACCTAGCATTGGACAATTAATGATTAGCGGATACGCGATTTCTTTTGACAATGGTGTTTGCACTATTAAAAATAAGAAATTTGGGAAAACCATTGCTAAAGTTGTAATGACTAACAACAAAATATTTCCTTTAGAAGTTTCAATGGTTGAGAAATGTACAGTGGTAGCTAGTGGTGATAATGAAACTAGACTATGGCATCTGCATTATGGGCATTTAAATGTTAATGGGTTGAAGTTATTGAGTCAAAAGGAAATGGTTTTTGGATTGCCAAAAGTTGAGAATCTTGATTTTTGTGAAAGTTGAGTTTATGGAAAACAAAGTAAAAAGGTTTTTCCTGTAGTCAAGTCTTGGAGAGCTTCTGTTTGACTTGAGTTAGTTCATGCAGATTTGTGCGGTCCTATGAGTGTTGATTCCTTAGGGGGAAGTCAATACTTTTTGCTTTTTACTGATGACTATAGTCGTATGAGTTGCATATATTTCTTGAAATTTAAATCTGAAACATTTGACAATTTTAAGAAATTTAAATCTTTTGTTAAGAGACAAAATGGATGTAGGCTCAAAACTCTTCGGACAGATAGAGGTGGTGAGTTTATGTCTAAAGAATTCAATTTCTTTTGTGAAGAAAATGGAATACACCGGGAGCTCACAGCACCTTATACACCAGAGCAGAATGGTGTAGCGGAACGAAAGAACCACACAATTGTTGAGATGGGAAGAAGCATGATTGAAGGGAGAAGTTTATCGAAATGTTTTTTGGGTTGAAGCTATTGCCACTGCAGTCTATTTGCTGAATATTTTCCCCACCAAGGCTGTGTATAATCAAACACTATATGAAGCTTGGAGAGGTAACAAGCTCAAGGTATGCCACTTACGTGTCTTTAGTTGTATAGCTTATGCGTTGGTAAATTCATAAGATCAACGTAAGCTTGATAAAAAATGTGAAAAATGTATCTTTGTTGGATATAGTACACAATTCAAAGCTTATAAGCTATATAATCCAGTGAGTGGCAAAATTACGGTCAATAGAAATGTTGTATTTAATGAAGATTCAAGATGGAACTTTAATTCTGAAAATGAAAGTTCAAATATTCAATTATTGTCTTCTGACAATATTGTTGATCAAGAGTATGTAGTAGATCCTGGTTTGGCAGGTCCATCGACTACCTCATCAGTTGCACCACCAACTTCTCCAATATTAGAAGAACCTTCAGTGGAGCCAACTCCATTAAGAAGATCAACAAGGGATAGAAAACCAAATCCCAGATATGTTGAAAGTACATCTTGTACTTTTGCTTTGCTTGTTTTAGATCCTATTTTCTTTAAAGATGCCGAAGGAGAGGATAAATGGTGCAAAGCTATGGATGAAAAGCTGTTAGCTATTCAAAAGAATCAGACTTGAGACTTGGTAAATTTGCCCGAAGGAAAGAAGGCTATTGGGCTCAAATGGGTGTTTAGAACCAAATATCATACAGATGGCAACATTTAAAAACACAAGGCAAGGCTTGTTGCAAAGGGTATTCTCAACAATAAGGTATTGACTTCGACGAAATTTTTTCTCCTGTTGCCCGCTTTAAAACTGTGAGAACCTTATTAGCCTTGGCTGCAAAATTAAATTGGCTAGTGTACCAATTTGATGTTAAATCCGCCTTTTTAAGTGGTGATTTGGAAGAGGAAGTTTATGTCTCAAAACCTGAAGGTTTTGTAGTAAATGGTAAAGAAGATAAGGTTTACAGTTAAAAAAGGCACTTTATGGCTTAAAGCAAGTGCCGCAAGCATGGTACTTCAAAATTGATTCTTATTTCCAGGAGAGTGGCTTTGAAATGAGTAACAATAAGCCTACTCTTTATATAAAAAGAGGAGGTAAAAATGATTTTCTGGTTGTATGTTTTTATATGATATATATGGGTTCAAGTGAGTCTATTGTCACTGAATTTAAAGACTGCATGATGAAGAATTTTGATATGTCTGATTTAGGAATATTGCATTACTTTCTTGGTCTTGAGGTGAAACAGGAAGTTGATGGCATATTTCTTTCACAAAGAAAGTATGCAACGGATCTTTTGAAAAGGTTCAATATGGTAAATTGTAATGTTGCTGCTACTTATTTTAGAAGTCTGGTTGGTGGTTTGAACTACTTTTCTCATACAAGACCAGACATTGCTTTCTCTGTCGGTGTCGTATCCAGATTTATGCACAATCCAAGCAAGCTTCACCTTGGAGCTGTAAAGAGAATACTTAGATATATCGCTGGGACATCAGATCATGGAATTTGGTATTCTAAGGTAACAAGTTTCACATTAACTGGTTTTACTCATAGTGACTATGCAGGCAACATTGATGACAGAAAGAGCACCTCTGGTTTCTTGTTTAATCTTGGATCTGGAGAAATTTCATGGAGTTCAAAGAAGCAGGAAGTGGTGGCCTTATCAACTTCAGAGGCTGAGTATATTGCCGCAATTTTTGCAGTTTGTCAAGCAGTTTGGTTAAGGAGACTTGTTGCAGATTTTAATCAGAAATCAGCTGGTGCGACTGAGATTTTTTGTGACAATAGATCTGCCTTTGCGATGACGAAGAAGCCAGCTTTCCACAGTAGAACAAAGCACATAGATGTTCGCTATCACTATATTTGAAATCTTGTTTCTAATGGAGAAATTACTTTGAAGTCTTGTGATACAAATGACCAAGGAGCAGACATCTTCACCAAATCACTTCCGCAAGCAAAGCACGAGTTTTTTAAATGTCAACTTGGAGTTTGCAGTTTTGAATCAAGAGGGAGTGTTGTGAAATGATTCAAAAAAAGATTCTTGACCAAGTCTTCAGGAAGTTAGTGAGTTGTTAGTTAGTTTCCTATATTCTAGCAAGTTAGATAGTGCTGCAGATTATTAGCTAGTCAATAAATTAGTGGGTTAGTGGACCTAAAGTTTAGAATTTTCAGTTTATTGTGAGCCTATTTATAGGCATGTCTCTTTACTTTCATATGTAATCAGAAATAAAGAAATCATTATAGTATTTTCTTCTCTTTGCTCTGTCCAGTTATTCATTTAGCTTCTTTTTTTCCTTTCCAACAGAGGATCTATTGAGCCCAACCTCTCTACTTCACCTCTAAGGTAGTGGTACAAATTACGTCCGCTCTACCCTCCTCAGACAATACATTGGGTATGTGCAGATAGTATATAGTAGTCTATGGAAAATCTGCAACATCAAGTAATTTACTTGTAAGTAACTAATCGTACCAAACTTTATATCATGAGCTTATAACTTATTTTACTATAACAAAATTGCAATGGTCGTACAATAATTCTGTACACAATTTTACTTTTCCAAGTAGTTTTACTACTACAAGAGTAACTAATCGTACCAAACTTCATATCATATGCTTAGAACTTACTATAGCTATAACTAAATTGCAATGGTAGTACAATAATTCTGTACACAATTCTATATTTCCAAGTAATTTACCACAAGAAGAAGAAAGGTGCATAAAAAGCTAAAAAGGAACAAAAAGGATTCATGACCAATTCCTTCTTTGGGATTTGAGAATTTTTTCAGTTAACTTGGAAAAACAGTTAAAAATATCTCTTAAAGTATTAAAAATGTCTTAAATTTTTCTTTATTCATTTACACACTATTTTATGCTAGGCTTTTATTTTTATGATAATTACATTTATTTTTTTTGCATCATAATATTCTATAAGTTATGCTCCGTATGACTTTCATCCTGAAAGAACTATGTCCCACTAGACATAAATTTGATGGACGATGGATAAAGAGCAAATGGGTCACTTTTGATTTTGTCCAAGTTGCAAGTAAACAAAAATCTTTTGTCCAAATTGCAGTAAACAAAAATCTTCTGTCCAAATTGCAGTAAACAAAATTAGATTTTGTCACTTTTGAAATCGTCAATTTCGTTACTTATACCCTAACCCTTGGATTTTCGTTGTTAGCACGAAAATTACAGGCTATGAGGGTGGCAGATCGGTCATTTGGACTGAAGCTAGACCAATCAAAAAGGTTTGACCCAATAAATTGGTCAATATCCAACCATGTCTAAAGTTTGATTACATTAAGATGAGCTCAATCAAGATGAGCTAATAATAGGTTATAATTTAATCCGTTTTATTTAACTTAAACATTAGCCATGTGAGAATAATCTTTTTATCTATTCAACTTTATAATAACTAGTTTAGGTGTACACGCCTCACGCGTGTACCTCACTTTATTGAGTTCAAACGTCATATGAAATATGATATTTGTTTAAATAATAAAGATGAATACAATAATTATAAATTCAACATCTTTTGGGGAATTTATTTAATTAAACCTGACCTTTACAAAAAAAA
>NC_061117.1:212495071-212500537 GCF_002878395.1 Capsicum annuum | reverse complement strand
TACTTGGTATATTGCTGGAATCTAATTTTAAAGAAATCGAACAGCATGGAGACAAGGATTTTGGACTGAGCATTGAAGAAGTCATTCAAGAGTGCAAGTTGTTCTATTTTGCTGGCCAAGAAACTACATCGGTGTTGCTTGTATGGACTCTAATTTTGTTGAGCAGGTATCAGGATTGGCAGACATGGGCCAGAGAAGAGGTGTTGCAAGTCTTTGGGAGTCAGAAACCAGATTTTGATGGATTGAATCATCTAAAAATTGTATGTATTCTTGTTGGTTCAATATCTCAGCCCTCGATTTTGTCTGGCTGTTATTTCCATTACATGGTCCTTAAATTAGAAAATAATTGTGTTCTAATTGTGATACCTAAGACTAGACTAAATACTATCATGTTGCCGATATGGAAGCACCTTGATAGCCATGTTTTCTTGATAATTGTGGACTCCATATTAGCATGAGTAGAGGTAGGTACAATATATTGGCAGTGGGTGCGTCTTAACTTCAGAGATAACTCGCCCTCCAGGAAAGGGGGACAAACAGTAGTTTTCTTATTTGCGGATTAGTCGCAAGTTAGATAAGTACATAGTAGACAGGAAAGAGTTCGGGACATGGTTTAAGCTTATGTCAAGTCTCTTTATGCTATTTTCCAATTTCCACCGCCTACCTGCTAACTCCCACCAGCACAGGTACATGGTAAATTTGTAGTCTATTTTTATGATATATGTAATTGATGGAGGAAAACCTTTTGTTGCAGGTGACAATGATCTTATACGAGTCTTTAAGGCTATACCCACCAATAGTGACACTTAGCCGACGACCTAATGAAGACACTGTATTAGGAGATCTATCTCTACCAGCTGGTGTGCTAGTCTCTGTACCGGTGATCTTAGTGCACCATGATGAAGAGATATGGGGCGAAGATGAAAAGAAGTTCAAGCCAGAGAGATTCAGAGATGGAGTCTTGAGTGCAACAAAGGGTCAAGTTGCATTTCTTCCATTTATCTATGGTCCCAGAATATGCATTGGTCAAAATTTCGCCATGATAGAAGCAAAGATGGCTCTGGCTATGATCCTACAATGCTTCTCCTTCGAACTGTCTCCATCTTACACACATGCTCCACATTCCATAATAACTACGCAACCCCAATATGGTGCTCCACTTATTCTGCACAAACTATAGTTTGTTAGTTATAAGCAGTTTCTTGTCTTTCAGAAATAGCCTCTCCACCTCCTCTAGGCAGGGGTAAGTTCTGCGTACACTCTACACTTCCCAGATCCCATTTGTGGGATTTCACAAGGTATGTTGTTGTTGTGTCTTGTCTGTTATGTGTTATAGTTGGTCCAAGATGTTCAATGAAGGCTTGTAACACTGCCAAATGAACCTCTATTTGCACTCACGAATTGTGATTGTTGTAATGTATCCTCTTGAACTTCATTTCGGACGTGTTCGACATTAGCATCATCTTGAAACATAATTTTAGTGTTACTATTAGGTTTTTGGAGAGACTGCAAAAGGTCTTGAAACTTTGAATAGGATGAGCAATGCTAAGGTGGATGAGAAGGACCATTTTGAAAATATCCTGTTTGCCACTTGTGGAAAATATAAAAGAGGAGAATGATTGAATCGTTGTAACTACATTATTAACCTCCCTCAAGCTAGCGCATATAAGTTATATATACCAAGCTTGACATGGATGTAATTAATATGAGGTTCAATTAGTGATATGGTGAAGATATCTGAAAAAAATTGGTAAGGACCGATCTAGATGGCTGGGAGACCCCAGTAGAAAAGGGGAAATTGAAAAAATGGTCGAAAAAGTAATAAACATCCCTATAAAATTGATATATCGCTGGAAAATTGCTGGAAACTGATATATAATTTATGGGTCATTTCAAAATGAAGAGATGGGCAGGTTGTAAACAAGATATTTACAAAGAGGACAAAATTTGTAAAAAAGTGTGATCTTGTCCTTTATGCCTGTCAGATAAATACTTGCTACTAATCCGTTTGAATTAAAATATTATTACTTCACACGAATTTTTTTAAAAAAAGCTTTAAATCTTATAGTGTTGAAATAAAGATATGTCAACAACAACAATAATAACATATTCAGTGTATTTCTACAAAGTGGTGTGTGGGGAGGGTAAAGTATACCTCTGATGAAGTAGAGAGGTCGTTTTGGATATACCCCCGGCTCAAGACATATAACAGTATAACAAAAGAAATACAAGCACACAAACAAGATGGGAGAATACAATAATAAAGGAAATAAGACACCCACAAGCTACTATTATAAACTATCCATCCAAAATTATAGACATTCAAAACCAGATACAAAAAAAGCACTCTTCCCTACTATAATGGTGGTAATACTACCCACTAATCCTCTTCCCTAATCTGAGTCCCCCACACCTTCCTATCAAGGATCATGTCCTTCGTAAGCTGTAACAGCTCCATATAATGCCTAATCACCTCCCTCCAATACTTTTTTAGCCTACCTCTACCCCGCCTAAAACCATCCATAGCCACTTTCTCACACCTTCGTACTGAAGCATTCGTGCACCTCCTCATCACATGTCGAACCATCGCAACCTCACTTTTTGCATCTTGTCCTCCACTGAAGTCACTCTCACTTTCTCTTGAAAATCTCATTTCTAACCTTATCTTTTCGAGTAAGCTCACACACCTATTGCAACATCCTCATCTCCGCCACCTTCAACTTTTGGGTGTAGAAGTTCTTAATTGGCCAACACTCCGCTCCATATAATATTTTCGGACGGACTGCAACTCTATAGAACTTACCTTTAAGCTTAGGAGACACCTTCTTATCACACAAGACTCTTGAAGCGAGCCTCTATTTCAACTACCCTGCACCGATACGATGTGTGACATCCTCGTCAATCTCACCATCTTCCTGAATCATAAACCCAAGATACATGAAACTCCCCCTCTTCTGAATGACATGAGAACCTAGTTTCACTACCACATCGGCCTCATGCAACAGATCACTAAACTTACATTTCAAGTACTCCGTCTTGGTCCTACTCAACCTAAATCTTGTTGACTCACAGTTCTATCTCAGAACCTCCAACTTATCATTAACTCATCTCCGAGTCTCGTTAATCAATACAACATCATCAACAAATGACATACACCAAGGCACCTCCCCTTGAATACGTTACGTCAAAATATCTATCTCTAAGGCAAATAAAATTGGGCTAAGAGT
Organism: Capsicum annuum; assembly: GCF_002878395.1. NCBI lineage: Eukaryota > Viridiplantae > Streptophyta > Magnoliopsida > Solanales > Solanaceae > Capsicum > Capsicum annuum. The sequence goes on along the minus strand of NC_061117.1, from coordinate 212,497,310 downwards.
CGATCCCTAGTGCAACCCTGTCAAAATAGGAAAGGGATCTAATCTCCTCCTACCATCCTCACACATGTCTTCGCTCTATCAAACATGTCCTGAATTGACCTCGTGTACGCCACAGACACCCCTCTAGCCTCCAAGAACCTCCACAGAATCTCCTTGGGTCTTTGTCAGATTTATCAAAATAACCCTTTAATTATGTTCCTTGAATATATCAGGTGAAAAAATAAAATTAAAAATTGCTGGAAAAGGGAGCTGAATATTTTTTTGAAACAAACTAGAAAGAAAACTACACAAAAAATTGAAACGGGGGAGGATTCAATTGCGTGCTCATACCCTAATCCCAATTTTTCATGTTTATCAATGATGACGACCTTCCATATAATATTGTATAAAAATAAAATAAGCAAAGCCTTAGAAAAGCATAATTCATACTAGACACAAAATAGAAAGTGATAATGGACAGTGTTCAATTTATAGTAATATCATCTTGTGTTACCATAGTAATTGTTCTATTGGTGTGTCTATGGAGATTGCTGAATTGGGTTTGGTTCAGACCAACAAAGTTGGAGAAGTTACTGAGACAACAAGGATTGAAAGGAAATTCCTATGGGATATTGTATGGGGACGCCAAAGACCTTCCTGGAATGGTTAAGGAAGCTATGTCCAAACGTATGAATCTTTCTGATGATAATATAGCACAGAGATTGGTGCCCTTCTTTCTTGAGATCATCAAGAAGTATAGTATGAATAAATCTTTCTCTAATGAATGTCTTCAAATGAGGTGGATAACGTCTGCGTATATCCTACCCTCTCCAGACCCCACTACTTGTGATATTGTATTGGATTTATTGTTGTTGAGTTGGATTAGGAGTTGTTTCAAGATTTAAATTTGTTCATCCATCTATTAATTTCCTTTGTTATGCACTTCCTTTGTCGTAAGTGTTTTTTTTGTTATTAGGCACTAGAAGGGAAAGAAGCTATTGGCTGCAAGTGGATTTACAAGATCAAGCATAAAGCAAATGGCATATTTTGACCAATTCAAGGTGAAAAATGGGGTTGCTCCCTCGGCAAAACTGAGATAAAGTTGAGCCAAAAGATCCTCAGGGGCGGATCTAAGGGAGTGGGAGGGTGTTCACCCAAACTCCCTTGGCAAGAAATTCCACTGTATACGTAACGTACTTTTTAGAACTTTTTATGTACATATATGGACTTTGAATCCCCTAAATACAAGACTAGAGGTTGGCTCAGTGATTTAGGTGGTTCAAAATTCACCTTGTCGTTTCAAGTTAAACACTACATTTTATTTTTTAAACCTCTTTAGTGAAAATCCTGAATTGTCACTGGCCGTGTTAGTTTCAATTTGGAAGTCAATAAGGAATCATCTGCTTGCAGGAAAGAAATCGTTTATATGGTTGGTCCAAAACCACTGTTGTTGATCATCGACCCTATGCTTATAAAGGAAGTATTCAGCAAAAACTATCTTTATCAAAAACCTCATTCAAATCCATTAACCAAGTTTCTGGCACAAGGACTTGTAAGCCAGGAGGGAGACAAATGGGGGCCAAACATAGAAAAATCATCAATTCCGCCTTCCATCTGGAGAAGCTAAAAGTTTGTAACTACAATACATTCTGTTTAGGTCGTCCATTTCCTTTACGACAGCTTCTTGCACTTGATTGCGGTTCTTGTTTGACATATTTTCTTGCATCTTGTGTTCCTGATTACAAAGTCAAAAAATATTTTGAAGAAGTGTCTCATTGTTCACTCTCGTCTCTTATCTGTTTCATAAACAGGACATGCTTCCATCTTTTTGCTTGAGCTGTACCGAAATGATAAGCAAATGAGAAAACATTGTTTCAGTTGAAGGCTCACACAAGATAGATGAATCGCCTCACCTTCAACAATTGACTAGTGATGTGATTTGTCGGACAGCTTTTGGCAGTAGCTATGAAGAAGGTAGAAGAATATTTGAACTTCAAAAGGAACGAGCTCAGCATTTCATGGAAGCTATACGGTCGGTTTATATCCCGGGGTGGAGGTAAATTATTTACTTAAACGATAGCCTTAGTACTCCTTTACAAATTCATTGAGAAGTCTAACATGATTAACTCTTGCTCTCATGTTTTATCATTTTATCATGCATTCATGGATGTCTCTTTCCCTCTTTGGATTTCTTGTTTATTGAACTATTTCATAGGTTTTTGCCAACAAAGAGGAACAGAAGAATGAAGGAAATTGAGAG
>NC_061117.1:212486039-212494971 GCF_002878395.1 Capsicum annuum | reverse complement strand
CCATAATTGATCCACCTTGAATCATCTTTTCAATTTCTCTTTTCAAATCTCGATAATCTTCAATACTATGATCCTGAGCATCAGAATGATACACACATCGTACATTAGGATCAAAATTTCTTGAACGGCGATTAAGAGTGCACCCAAAGAGAGGAGTGATAATGCCTCATTATACCAATCTATGAAATAAACTGGCATACGACTTTCCAATTGGTGTGAAGCTATCTTTTAACTTCTGCCCCATTTCATCATTTGGCTTAGATCAAAAATCAGGCTTAGAAGGGTTTTGGTATATTTGTGGAGTTAGAGGACGACTCTGAGGAGTTGGTGTGTTCCACTGTGGGTAACATAGGGGTTGAACATGTGGTTGTGCGTCATATACTAGATACGGAGGTGAAGGAGCAGAGTATAATGGATTTTGGGAGTGATTATGTGGATCTTGGGCGTGAACTTGGGTTTTAGCCTGGGAGTGATGACAATGGGGTCTTCTTAACCATGCCCACTATCCAACTATAATATAAGATGCAGCTTCCTCATTCTTTGCCTCCACAACACTTCTTGAACCCTTTTGAATTGCTTGAGTTGTCGCTTTTAATGTTTCAAAACTCACAATGCGATCGGTCTTAATTCCCTCTTCTATTATCTCCCCCATTTTAAGGACCTCAATAAATGACTTGCCTAATGTAGGTAACAAGTGTTGATAATATGTTTCATCCTGCGCTTGAGTAAACAGCTCCACTATTTTGCTTTCTTTCATTCGCAGTTTTACTTTAGCAGCTTGTTCGCGCCATCTGATCGCATACTCCCTGAAACTCTTAGTATTCTTCTTTTTTATACTAGTTAGGGATTTTTTATCAGGGATCAACTCCACATTGTATTGAAATTGTTGCACAAATCCATTAGCTAGGTCATCCCAACTATTCCACTTATCGATGTCTTGGTCAACAAACTATTTCGAAGCTAGCCCTGAAAAACTCTCCCCGAAATAAGCCATGAGTAGTTCTACCTTCCCTCCAGCGCCTCTTAATTGGTTACAATAGCACCTCAAATGTACCACTGGGTCCCTATGTCCGTCATACTTCTCAAACTTTGGAATTTTAAAGCCAGGAGGAAGGTTGACACTTGGAAACATGCATAAGTCCTTATATGAGACACTTTTGTAACCCCTAAGTCCTTGCAAGTTCTTCATAGCCAGTTCCAAACTTCTCAATTTTTTGGTCATTTCCTCTTGTTCTTTGTCATAATAGGCTTCTCAGTGTTAGGAGGAAATTCAGGCGGGTGAGTGTCACCATAAAGACCAGTCAACTTGAATGTAGGCTCGAAAGTGTAAAGTTGATCCCCAGTAATATCCAATGCAGTCTCTTTTGTAGAGTAGGAAGGCACAACTTGTGGATGAAGATCAAAAGTAGGAGATTCAGGTGGGGATGGCGTCGCAAAAGCATGAACAACAGGTGGAGCCGAGTATGTGGTAGTCTTGGATTGGGGAGTGAGGAAATGAACATTGGAAGTGGTTGGATACTGTTGCCCCGGAGTCGATCCTGATGCATGTTGTGCCATATCAACAAAAATGGGAAATTGTCATGTGACATGGAAGGCAAGCTAGAAATATATTCTAGATTATCAATGGGAACTGGAGGAGGAGGCAACCCATTAGCCCAAGCTCGATGCATTTCTATAATTTGCTAGCTCAATTTTCGAATCTCTTCATTAGATCCTAAATTTTTATTTCTCGAACTCCCTATCTGATTAGTGACAATAAACTCGGTATCCTTGTTGGCCATAACCTTCTTTGTGACTTGGTGCAATATGGAGGACCAGCCAAAATGTCACAAACCAACCACCTCAAACTAACTGAACAAGAGATAGCAAATACGTTAGAGTTCAACACTTTCTCAAAATCTCTTTTTTTTCTTTTTGAAAAGTTCACCCAACCCAAGAAGGACTCCTACGTATCTCAACCCCGAGAGAGGAGAATCAGGTGTGCGTAGTTCGTGAAGTCTTGGCAACATGGTCAATTAAACTCTTTTCCTTTTATTTTCTTGGAACTTTAAGAAGAAAAGAAAATAACAAATTATCAAAAGAATTGACGAAAATCTTTTTTGCATTTTTCAGATTTAAATTTCCTATACAAAATGAAACCTATGATAACCAAAGAAAAATCTTTTTTGAATTTTCGATTCTAAATTTCATATGAAAATGAGACTTGAAACTATTAAAGGAAAATCTTTTTGTGGTTTTGTTTTCGAAGATGTATATGACACACCTACTCTAAATGAAGAGTGAAGAAAATCTTTTTGGGATTTATTTTTTCATATTCCTATACAAAATAAAACCTATGATTACCAAAAAAAATCTTTTTGGGTTTTCATTTTCGAATTTCATAAGAAAATGAAAATTGAAACTATTAAAGAAAAATCTTTTTGTAGTTTTCTTTTAAAGAAATATATGACACTTACTCTAATAAAGAGTGAAGAAAATATTCTTTTTTTTTTGAATTTTTCAAATAAGGTTCCCGAACCAACAATAGGCTGCCTACGTATCTCACTCCCGAGAGAGGAGAATCAAGGGTGCGTAGTTCGTCCAGATTGGACAATTAATGATTAAATCACAAATTGCACTCTGACTTGAGACGCGGCCAAAGACATACGATAAACAACATAACAAAATCTTTTTTTGTTTTTGAGTTTTCTATTTGACACTTCACATAAAAAATGACACCAACAGCTATGAAAGAAAATTTTTTGGTATTTTCGTTATATGAAATGTACAAAACTTCTACCATATTTTTTGAATTTTATAAAAAGCTCCTATTAAAAGAATTTTTTTTTGAAATTTTCAAATTATGAAAGTTTTTTAAAGAAACCAAAAAAACTCTTTTTGATATTTTTGTTTTTGACAAAATGAGTGCAAAAGGTAAAAAAAAAAAATCTTTTTGAATTTTTGGACTGTGAAATACAAAAGCCATAAAGAACTCTAAAAACTACGAAACTCATTTTTTTCTTTTCGACTCACTTTTTTCTTTTCTTTTTTTTCAAACACACCTTACTTCTAATACATGTTTTCTCCGAATCAGTCAATCAAATGATCAAGTTACCCTCAAAGATGCAACATTTAGCATATAGAGATGTTTTAGAGGCAAGTCTCCTACAAAGGGCCACGTGGGTCCCACTAGGTCTCAATATGATGCAGATAAGCATGACCTAAAGGCTGACCTACGTTGGAGTTTACTAACAAGGCTGTTCGGGGGAGCATATGATCGATAGTGGCTGCTTTGCTTTCCACCCACTCCATACGTCCAACGGCTCCCCCTTCCTAAAATAAGGGTGACTCAACTAGAGTTTGTGTGCACGACGTGCACTCCAGGACTTGTTGCAGAAAGAATGACTCGGGTTATGCACATGATGCCAGATATAAAGCAGTAACACATACGATAAAAATTGTAAACAAAAAGCACGTAGGCACTCAACAATGATAAACAATAACACAAAACAACTCAAATAAAACGTCTATACACCTATAGTGCCAAACTAAGCCGATACAACTCTAAAAAATAAGCTAGAATTTTGAAAAATCCCCAGTAGAGTTGTCAGAGCTGTCACACCCCTTTTTAACTCCAAAAGATATGGTTTTTAAGGTTCGAAAGAATTTTTATTATTAAAGTGACAAAATAAAGATTTGTTCTGAAAGAGGATTATTTTTACATTTAAACTCAGAGTCTCCACTTGGCATAAATCGGTGTGCCAAGTCACCTTTGGAAAATCCTTTTCAAAATGATTTGACTCTAGAAAATGGTTTGCGAACAGAGATTCCGGTTAAGAAATTTTGTTGACTGAGAGGAAGATGTTAGGCACCCCTCGATCCCATGGTTCGACCACAGTCGCTTGGTAGAGTGAATCGGCTAATTTGGTACTACAATGTACAAACCACACAAAAACATGTAAAACAATCAAACAAACAAACAAAACAAAACGAATCCAAACTATAGTGTTCAGTCCGAGTTATACAGTCTCAAAATAGAAAATTACGGAAATATAAATCCTATTCTAAACTAATCATAGACTAAGCTCTAATGTCTCACCCGATGCCTCGGGCCTTCATCACGAACGTCCTCCAAGTACAAGATACTTCGGGGCATTTCCTGAATAAATCAATACAAATCCCAATGAATACATTTTTAGTGCCGAAAAATAAAACTATTCAACAAAATTTCAAACATTCCATGGAATTTCCAACATTCAACCAAAGCCACAAATTCTAAACTTTGCCTACCCAACCTATGTTTGCCTAAACCAATCGACGTATCATGATACTACCAAGTTCAATTAACGTTCATTTCGAGTCAAACAACCAATGAATCAAACTAACCAAAATTCACCAATTATGTCAAGTTTTCAATTCTCACCGCCAAATTAATTTTAATTGTCAAACGAGATACCATTTCACCGTACAATATATAATCAAGGGAACCAATCACGAATCAAAACAAATCACTATTCATCATCAACAAAGATCAAGAAACACATGATATTCAATCCAACACACCAAATATAATAAATGATGAGATAAAAAGAAGGAAAGAGTAGAATTGGACCTCGATTTAAAGCTTTCTCAATTCGATATATTATTTCGATTAAATTCGATAGAGTCGGCACCGATGAACCTCGAATCAAACCTCAACAGTGAATCCCAGCTACGGTATGATCCCTCCCTTGTTTTCTACTGACCAGAAATAGAAATCGTCAAAAATAAACAAATCTGAATCCAATTTTGTGCAAACCGAGCTGTTTTCCCACTGTTTAGGCGAGGACGCGGCTGGTTGGATTGCCTCAACGGTAGGATATGGCCGAAGATGGTGTTTCAGGTCGAATTCAGCCGTAACGATAACAAACAATGTCGACAATGTTCCTCGATTGAAGATTTCGGTGATATGTCACCGGAGAACAAGAGACGAAGAGGATTCAGGGATTTTTGGGTCTGCAGGTGGTCGGATTTGATAAGGGAACACCGATTACGGTGAGAAATTTCATCAAAAACTCTCTCGCTTTCGCTATCTCTCTCCCTCACGTGTTTTCTCTCCCGATTCTCTATTTTCAGTCCATGGTTGAAGGAGTGTGTGCGTGCGTGTTTGAATATCTTGCTAAATCAGTGGGTGAATGCAGATGATGAAAAATGGAGAATTATCTTCTCCCTGTGGTGAATTCCCGTGAGGTGTGGTGCGAGTGGATTCTATTCTTCTGTAGAAGATGAAAATGAAAGATGATGGTAATGGTTTTGTGTGTAGTGGTTTCTTGATGAGAGAATTGTGTGTTGATGTGTAGCTGTTATCTTGTGGTTCCAAAAAAAATGGAGAGTTCCAGTGAGCTCCTCCTTTTGGTGAATAATAGTGGAGTGTGTGAATCTCCCCCTCTGTGTGAATTTTGTATCCCCCTTTATCATCTAGAAAGAAAGCAGACCAAAAGAATAACACGTGGGCCCCCCTCTTTTTGTTGTTAATGTGTTTGTTAAAAAGGAATAAAAAAATATGGGTGGTGGTGATGAGAGTGGGGGGGGGGGGAGTGGGGTAGGTGGTTAGGATAAAGTTTGTTAGGATAAGGTTAGGGATTTATTGAATTTTTGTTATTTTTTATATTTTTGTGGGATATAATCATATGGGTGAGGGCACGCAGTAAGACAGGGGTAAAAATGGTAAAAATACTTTCGGAGAGGGACAAAATTACGTGTCTACATCATTAAATATAAATAAGTATTTGTAGAAAGAAAATCAGTCGTTCCTTTTCAATAATTAAAAAAATGCAAATGATAGTTCACATTTGTATTTCAATAATTAAAAAAATACAAATGATAGTTCACATTTGTATTTGTATGTTATAGTTTGTATTTGTATTTGTATTTTATAGTTCGCACTTGTATTTGTATGTTATAGTTCACATTGTATTTGTATATTATCGTTTGCATTTATATTTGTATTTTATAGTTTACACTTGTATTTGTATGTTATACTTCGCATTTGTATTTGTATGTTATAGTTAGTATTTGTATTTATATTTTATAGTTCACACTTGTATTTGTATGTTATAGTTCGCATTTATATTTGTATTTTATAGTTCACACTTGTATCTGTGTTTTCTAATTCGCATAAATGAAAAGAAGGAGAAAAACCAAAAAGGAAAAAAAAAAGGAGAAAAAATGAGAGAGAAAAAAAAGTAATAGAAAATAGAAAAAAAAATATATGAGAGAGACTATGAATTACAATTAGGGATAATTAATAGGTAAGAGGGGGTTATGAATTATAATTAATTGAAACTTAGGCTAACTAGGGTGTTTAGGAGTCTATGTTTGCTAAGTTATGTAGTTATCCTTTGAATTAATTATATCCAAAATGTAATATTGTAAAACTAATGATATTTCTTATTATTTTTTAACATATACATCAAACTAATCAGAATACTAAATAAAAAAAATAAATTTTAAATTCTGAATTCGCCTCAATTATCAAATCCAATTCAAAGTGGGAGTTTGGAACCAACACGGAGCAAACATATCCATGTAAGTGGTCCGCCCAAATCACTCTTCCTGGTTCGTTAAAATCACAATATGGAGTGTACGCAAGATTTTCCACAAATTAAATGGCACTATTCGCATATTCATTATCACAAGCTTCTAACCCTATATTTTTTTTCTTATCCAAATTGATATTTATATATCTTATGTGGTGTTAGATCATAGTAACAATTTTATTATTTTTTATGCAAAATCAATAAATACAGGACGTATATTATTTGTATATAAATTTCTTGTACTTAATTATTGTGAGTGTTATGTCTTTCATTTTAATTTAAGTGACTTAATTTCTTTTCTAGTCTATTTAGAAAGAAATGATCACTTTTGAAATTTGAAAATATTTTTGCTTAAACTTATCATTTTTGACCCTTTTTGTCCGTTAAACTTCATGCTCAGTTGACAGATTCACACAAATTGAAGTAGGGACGTGGGGGCATATAAATATTCTTACTTTATTAAACTAATTAACTATGGCATAATAATTAAAATAACTCGATATAAATATTCAATGCGAATAAATTTTAATCGTCCAGATATTATATATACATAAATAATTTTAAAATATTATTTACTAAAATTATTTACATATATACGTACCTAGCCAATTGACAAATGCCCTTTCTAGAAGGATGTCTTTGTCACTGGATGTGTGTATGTCCATCTTATCTTTATTTCTTGTCAACAAAGAAAAATATCAGTTTATTGTGTGGAAATCGAGCATTCTTGTCATATTTGATGGATTGGTTTAAGGTTACGCTTCATCTCGCCTTCCACCGTTTCAAAATAAGTGTGCCAAAATAAAAAGAATTATGTTAAAATAATTGTTGCTTTAGAAATTTCAGACAAAAAATAATACTTCCTCAATTTAAAAAAGAATGATCTATTTTTTTTTTATTCCGTTTAAAAAAGAATGATCCCTTTTTCTTTTTGACAATACTTTAATTTCAACTTTCCACATGACATGTTTAGGACCACAAGATTAAAGTGCATTTTCGTACATTTGACACAACTTTAATTTAAGGTCACAAATTCAAAAGTCTTCTTTATTTTCTTAAACTTTGTGTCAAGTCAAAGTAGATCATTTTTTTTAAACAGAGGGAGTAACTGTTTTCAACATTCTTGAACTTTCTTCGTTTCAATATATTTGTCTTACTTTCGTTTTTAATCTGTTTATAAAAGAATGTATCTTTCTTGTTTTGAGTCTCTTTATCTTTCACATGTCATGTTTAAACTACAAGATTAAGAGACTCTTTAGTAAATTTTATATATTTTAAATTTAAAACCACAAAATTCAAAAATTATTTTTACTTTCTTAAACTATATATCAAGTTAAAATTAGACAAACAAAATAAAATGAATGGAGTATTAAAGAACTACATCTTCTTAATAGTGCTCAATTATCCAGAAACATCATCTAACAAATATCAGGAATAACATAGTAAACTATACTTTCTATTTATTTCTTTTCTTAGTGGGCGTGAAATAAGCTAATGCTATAATTATTTTTGGGATGGAGGGAGTATATCACACTAATTCCCCTCTTATCAACTTCACTAGTATATATAATACACTAATTTCCATAGAGGAAATAAGTTAAGGAATGGAGATTGTTGCTTCCTACTTAGTCTCATTTTTGTTTGCAATAATTTTAGCAATATATGCATGGAGGTTGTTGGATTGGGCATGGTTTAGGCCAAGGAAACTAGACAAGTGCCTAAGAAAACAAGGTCTTAAAGGGAACTCTTACAAATTAATATTTGGAGACCTCAAAGAGTTGTCCAAAAGCTTTGAAGTTGCCAAGTCCAAACCATTGAATGTCTCTGATGATGATATATCTCCCAAAATTCTTCCTTATTTTGTTGAAGCAATCAAGAAACATGGTAAGTTTTCCTTTTGTTTCGCACCTAATGGTGTTTTAATTTCTGCCTGTTTTTCAGACCGACTAATTTGCAATACTAGTCAAGGTTGGCGTAATACATGCACATTTAACTTGACTTCAATTTTCATCTATGCCCTTCAACTTTCAACTTTGGGTATGCACAAGTGGACACTTAAACTTGTATAAAGTTGATCAAATACATGCATCTGTCCTATGTGGCATCTTATTTGACTAATTTATGTCCTACATGGCGTCCTAGATGTATTATGCCACATAAGACGCATATATCTATTTGTTCAACTTTATGCAATTTTAAGTGTCTACTTATGCAATTCAAAGTTGCAGGTCTTAGTTGTAAACTGAAGCCAAGGTAAAGGCATGCTTATGCGTTATGCCTTAAAAATTCATTGCTAGGTAGGAATTAGCTAAGAAATTTGTCGCTAATATGTCAAGAAATAATTAGAAGCTAACATGATTTATTGATATTAATCT
>NC_061117.1:212485554-212485939 GCF_002878395.1 Capsicum annuum | reverse complement strand
GGGTGGAGGATGACCAAAATACCCCTAAGGAACAATTAAGGTCAAATATATCCCTCAGTTGACAGTTTGATAGGGTGGAGTAAATCGATTATAACTTTTTACTCATATACTCAAATTGGATGAAACCAACTGCATTTGAAAGATAACTCAAAGAGATTTCGTTTGATATATTATAGCTCACACATTTCATTATATACAGGGATTTATGATCGTTTGAAGTTGACCCTGAAATGCTGAAAACTGGGCAATAGGCTATGCGTTTTGCTACTGTTTTGAAATCTAAACGCAGCCTTATGCATTCCGAAAAATTTTGAAACTTATCCGAGATGTACTATAAGCTTGCCCGATCATAACGCAACTTGAAAATCTAAAAACGGATGTCGGG
>NC_061117.1:212480402-212485454 GCF_002878395.1 Capsicum annuum | reverse complement strand
ATTATATACAGGGATTTATGATCGTTTGAAGTTGACCCTGAAATGCTGAAAACTGGGCAATAGGCTATGCGTTTTGCTACTGTTTTGAAATCTAAACTCAGCCTTATGCATTCCGAAAAATTTTGAAACATATCCGAGATGTACTATGATCTTGCCCGATCATAACGCAACTTGAAAATCTAAAAACGGATGTCGGGAAGGTTGAAAAGTTGTATCCCGAAGATTGCCAGCTAAAATGACTCTAAGTCCTCATTACACTTAGAAAAATTTTCAAGTTTTTAAGTCTAAAGGCACTCTATTAAAGGTTATTCCATGCACGACTTTTACGGGGTGTTACATTATCTCCCCCTTGGAATCATTCGTCCTCGAATGATGGGTAGGAACTTGTTAAAGCCTTAAATATATGGAATAACGCAGACACGACATGTCCTCTAATAAAAAATACACTGATCTGAAACATGACCATATGGCTAGAACTACTGATAATCTGAATTCTTATATCGGATACGCATATCTGATGCATGGAATACACAACTGAAGCTATTCATAAGCTGAATTCTCATAATGAACATGCATACCTGATGCATGGATCTGTGACTGGGTTGTTCTCATGAATGCAGGACTAAATACACTGATAAGATGAACTTTTTCTATTGAACATGCATTTCTAATGCACGCATATTTGACTGGACTAACGTATGAATGTATGACTGATTACTCAATGATAACTAGTGCGGAGCTTGTAATAAGAATCTATACATGCAGCTGAATGAGGTATCTCCCCCTTGGGACCCTATGTCCCTCTATAAATGCTCAATTCACTAAGATACTCAGAAAACTGAGCCGATGCACAGGGCACCTACGAATTGAATCATAACTGAACATTTGGAATCTGAATTTAATGCATGATGCATGAACTGGGCTATACTCATAACTACTGGTATACTCTATCTTGGACTAGTAGTATGTCTGAGATTTCGAGTAGCATGAATAAGTGCAAAGATGAGAAAACAAGTCATGCGAATCTGACTGCCAAACTGACTTATTGGCCATACAAACTGAATTATACTACACCCTCATACTTAACTGGAATACTCTCTTCAACACACTCTCTAAGGGAGCTCTAGCAGTAATAGGGAACCATGAATCTTGGGTATGGATTACACAAGACACCCACTAAGGAATCATCACAATGACACCACTCTGTAGTCTGGAATATAGACATGTAACTCCTAAATTAGGATAGAATTACCAGACCTTTGGCAATACAACTTCTTACTTTCAAGATATGAGATTTTTGGATAAATCCACGTACCTCTATTTCCGAAGATACTAGATGTTTCTTGAAGCTTGCGGATTGGTGATTCCAAATATGTAATTATCTTCGAAAACCTACGGTCGAATCTTGAACTATTTGGGTTTTTATTTTGAAATCCTAAGGAGATTTCTTGAGTAATTTTGGGGAAAGTATGTGTATTATGGTGTTTGAGGGATTAGATTCCGTGTTGGTGGTATATATAGGGGTGGAGGATGACCAAAATATCCCTAAGGAACAATTAAGGTCAAATCTGTCCCTCAGTTGACAGTTTGATAGGGTGGAGTAAATTGATTATAACTTTTTATTCATATACTCAAATTGGATGAAACCAACTGAATTTGAAAGAGGACTCAAATAGATTTCGTTTGATATATTATAGCTCACACAGTTCATTATATACAGGGATTTATGATCGTTTGAAGTTGACCCTGAAATGCTGAAAACTGGGCAATAGGCACTGTTTTGAAATCCAAACGCAGCCTTATGCGTTCTGAAAAATTCCAAAACTTATCTGAGATGTACTATGAGATTGCCCGATCATAACGCAACTTGAAAATCTAAAAACGGATGTCGGGAAGGTTGAAAAGTTGTATCCCAAAGATTGCCAGCTAAAATGACTCTAAGTCCTCATTAAACTTAGAAAAATTTTCAAGTTTTTAAGTCTAAGAGCACTCTATTAAAGGCTAATCCATGCACGACTTTTACGGGGTGTTACATCATATTTATGTATTATGTCTTTTTTAGAAACTGTGGTTTGTACAGAAATATTACTTAGCTATCACGCACCAAGGGTGCCAGCTTTAAGAAAATTCTTTTACGAGGAGTAGTACTAGATATCTTAATTGCAAGCAAATAGCGGTAACTCAAAAATGATATCTTCAATCAACATATATAGATTTAAGGAAAACTAAGATGAAGACTCACAAGAACATCATGAACCGGATACCTCTTGTATCTGTTGGGAGTTCTAGATGGCCAGATGCTCTGCCAATTACAAAAACGCAAAGTATAGCACCATTTAGCGCACCTACAACACCATGATCAAGGGCTACCTTAATAGTGAGATAAATAAAGATTGGCACATCTTCTGTGACAGAATGCTCTCATATGGCCATTCCTTACACTAGGCGGGATAATTATCGGAGCTGCCTATTAGCTAGAAAATGACTTGTTTCTTCTCTTTTTCCTTGAACTATAAAAACTAAACAGCAGATATTGCTGTTGATATATCATTAGATACTTGTAGTAAAGATATCTAAGTAGTGTACCAACCAACAGTTTCTAACAATTTGAACTGACTTAGAATCCTCCTAATATCAGTCGAGTATTTTATCTAGTTTTTCACATGATGCAAAGGAAAAGAGCCTAGTAAAGTAAGGTAGCATGCCTTACTCATTGCAACTATTATTTTGCCCAAAATCAAAAAAAATATTCCAACAAGAACTCCAAGTGTCGTGATGATTTACCATTCTCGGCTATATAAGTTCAATCAAGATCGTGCTGAAGTTACACTCTTTTCTCCGAGGAAAGCTTGCGTGCACCATGGTTTAAGACGAGGCAAACCAATAATACAGCAAGGGTTGCTATTGAAATACATAAAATGGCTTTTGGCAACAAATAACAAGTGATAAAGGTATGGAAGTACGACATGATTCATTAGCTGTTCAATCTTGATGATAAAGACTACTAACAATCACAAATCAAATCGTAAAAATTGAAATTGTAGACTTTATATTGCAGATACAATTTATAACAGAATTAAAAGAAAGTGATGGAAATTAACCAGCAATTTCCCTAGGCTCTGACAACTCTGATGGAAATGGTAAACTGATACCAACCACAGCCTCCGTTTCTTGATCAGCTTCATCAATTCTTCTTGTCATTGGTGAATACTGGAAACTGTAATCCAAGTAGGTTTCAGCAGACGCTAAACCCTGCAACACCTTAACTACCAATGACATGGAAGGCCTCTTAGTATAATCACTTTGTAAACACCATGCTGCAATCTTCATCATTTCCACAGCCTCTTCTCTATGGAGCTCCATGTCTTCACTGTTCTTGTCCAGCATTTCCAAGAATCGTGTCTCCTCTGCTTTCCTCTTGAACAAACTAAGCAAATGCATATTATCCTCATCTTGAAGACGATCCAAATTCTTCCGGCCCCAGATGATTTCCAAGATCACAACCCCAAAGCCATAAACATCCACTTTCTCAGTAGTGACCGATTTCAACCACTCTGGTGCTAAATAGCCCAATGTTCCTCTCATTGTTGTAACTATCGTACTTTCATCTTTCCCCACGAGCTTGAATAGCCCAAAATCTGATACTTTTGCATTGAAATTATGATCAAGAAGAATGTTCTGAGGTTTAATATCCAAATGGATAATTTTGTTGTTACAATCTTCATGTAGATAAGCCAGGCCCTTGGCGACATCTGATATGATTTTTTTCCTGGCATTCCATGTGAGAGATTTTTCTTGCTTTCTGTGGAAAATCCACCTATATGAAGATCCGTTGGCCATGTATTCATAAACCAGAAGCCTGTGATATTTCTCAGCACAAAATCCAACAGCTCTTACCAGATTGACATGTTGAATTCTACCTATTGTTGCTACCTCAGCTAAGAATGATTTCATCATATTGCCGAAACCTTGCAAACACTTTACTGTTATTTTGGTGTCATCGCTCATTGTTCCTTCAAATACAGAACTAAATCCCCCTTGCCCCAGTTTCTAACTGAAATATTCTGTCATAAGAGTCAGTTCCTCATCGGAAAATCTAGAAGGCATTCCTGGTACTTGGTCAAGGAACTCCTCCCCGGCTTCCTCAAGTTGTTTTCTTCTTCTGAAAAGAAAGACAAAGCAAGTGAAAACCATGAAAAGCAAACCAAGTGAAGCTCCAATGGTGGATCCTATTATTGGTGCGACGTGCTTTGGTTTTGTCTTAGAAGCATTCTGCACCTTGATTTAAAAAAAAAGTGGTCTTATTGAGTACTGTTCCATCACTGTTCGTGAGCGAAAACCCTTCATTCAACAATGCGCAGTGACCCATCATGTTATCAGGACCTGGTAATCGAAATTGAGCTGCTTTACAAGAACAGTTGCTTAAGCATGACCTTCTGCAATTTTCCAACTCTGTTTTGTGGGTACCATATTGCAAATAGCGGGGAATATAGCCTGTTTCATTATGTTCCATAAGAACATGATATTGGGAATGCTCACAAGAAATAGGTGTGACAAGGAGACATCCCTGGTTTTTCTGCCTGTAATTGATTTGCTGGAGAAAATTACTCGGACCAACTGCAATTTGAGGACAACTACACTTTCCATTTCCACAAACAGAGTAGTTCCAACAGACGGTTGGATAACCGCAATCACCAATGGTGGCTGTCAATAGATCAGCCGCTGTCCAAGAGATGCACCCCAGTAATAGACATTAAATGCCCATCAGCCTCCAATTTCATGAATCTTCTTACGTCATCCCTTTGGACAAATTCATACTAATGTACTCGCTTAGTAGTGAAGATTCGAAATCATCCCAATTATGAAGCATTGAGAAATCAAATAAGATTGGCGTGGATTCGACCAAATGTATGATAAAAAGCCAATGTTAGAGAATGATCCCTACTGATTGCCTATCTGTGGAACAAGTAAGTATACGTGGTTCACAAAAGTAAAAACTCAACACAGTAATTTTTACATGGAAAACACCTGGCTCAAAAAGGTGTAAAAAAA
>NC_061117.1:212399499-212480302 GCF_002878395.1 Capsicum annuum | reverse complement strand
AAATGGGTAACAGAAGTTACTCAAAATTGTGGGGATTAGAGATATTTTTATTAAGACAAATGTTGAGTACACATTGGTTCTAAAAGATGTATATCATGTACCTGATTTGCAGCTGAACTTGATCTCAAGAATTGCTTCGGATCAAGATGGTTGCGAGAACTATTTTGCAAATCAAAGCAATTCGAGAGATCAAGTTCAACCGGAAAGTATGTAAATGATGTACATCTTTTACAACCAATGTGCATCCAACATTGTCCTAATACAAATGTCTCCAATCCACGCAATCTTTGAGCAACTTGTGTTTCTTATTTTTACAATGCTAGAATCACCTGCGACATATTTACAGAAAGTATCAATTACCGGTGTAGTATGGCAAGATGTTTCTATATCAATCACCCATTTCGACTCTGAACCTGCCAAGTGCATGTACTCTTCTTATTTATTTATAAATAGAACAACACTATCATTCTTTTGTACTATTGTTATTCCTCAGGCCATTAATTTCACTGTTACCTCTTTTTAGATTTGGACAATCAATTTAAAGTGACCTAGTTGATCGCAATTGTAGAAACTTATTGATCTTGATTTATATCAGACCTTGGACTTTCCACGACCTCTGGATCTACCATAGCTACTCGAACTCCTATGGTGACTTCTGCCTCTACTTTATGTGATAAGTATCTACCCATAATTTTTAGGTCTAGTTCCTATCTTCTTATTGAGTAGAAGAGCTTATGTGGCATCTTTTAGCTGAATCGAGTCCTTACCATGTAAAATGGTTATCGCCAAAGCATCATAACAAGATGGAAATAAGATCAAGAGAATGATGGATTTATCTCCCTCCTTGATCTTTACTCCGACGTTAGTCAGCTAAGTGATTAGTTCATTAACTACATTTAAATGTGATAATGAATTTATACCTTTACCGATATGTAGGGTCCACGACTGTTACTTTAGGTATAATTTATTTGTCAATATTACGGACATATATATATTATATAGCTTTTTCCAAATACCACATGACCTATCTTCGTCGATGATGTTATTGACCACATCATCTGTTAAGTGTAACCTGATTGCACTAGTAGCTTTTTCATCTATTTCTTCTCAATCTTCCATTTTCATGCATTCAAGCTTTTTGAAGTTGCCACTTAGTGCCTTGTGTAATCCTTGTCTAATAAGCTGATCCCTCATCCTTCTCTACGTTTTTTAGAAACTGTTATCATCGTTGAATTATGCTACCACATACTTTACTCTAGATATTTTATTTTTACCTAGTATAGTACCACCAACCATGAAAAATTATTTTCACGAATGAGTAGAACTTGTTCTCTGATACTAGTTGTTAGGGATACACCCTGCCATTATAATAATATTTGCAATAATAAAAGAAATAAATATGAAAATAACAATAATATGATTAATCAACAAGAACAACAAGAGAGATAATAACACCAAGATTTTTACATGGAAACCAATAAGGGAAAAAACACGGATCCAGTGGAGCACTAATATCACTATAGTAAGAGATTTTACAATGGTAGTCTGAGTAAAATACTCCGAAGACCACTACACATCCAAAAAAAAACATCTCTCTTTTGATTTTTCACCTCACTATAATATCGCTCACATACTCTATTTTTTCTCACAGACAAAACTCTCTGTGATGCCTCACTCTTTTTCATCTCTACTCTTTGTTTTTTGATGTGTCTCACAAATGAAAGTCGCACTCTATTTATAGAAAAAAACATGTTTTTGCCCGTGTCATCGATGACATCATGAATGGCAATGTTTCAAAGTGTTCACAGTGAACACATTTAATGGCTTTCTTTTATCAAGTAGCAAATCTTGATTTTATCTTGACATTTTTCATCATCCTTGTAGCCAATAAAGATATTTGTGGCATTGGATGGATCTAACGTTCTCAAACTTAAAGTATAAATTGGTCTTTGACTCTTTTCTAGTTTCCACATTGTAGCAGTAACTATCAGAGGTTATGCCATGTAGAATTGACTATCTAATGTTTTTTAAACTTGTACCCCACTCCTTAGAAATGAGGAATTTATTAATTCTTTCAGCACTATCATGCCTATTTCCTCTCTTCCAAGTGTATTTCCACCCAATGATATCAAGACCCACAAGTTCTATATCTTTAATGAATTTTGAGAAGTCACTCATGGACTTATAAATTTTATTGCAATTCTTCTTCTCAGATGTATGCCTTACAGTGTTAAAATACATTAAGTGGAACCCCCTAGTCATAGGTTTCAAGAAAAACACCAATGGGTCCTCCATGGGTAAATCCGTGGCATGGAGGGATAGGAGGGGTAGTAAGGGATACTTTGATTTGTGAATATTTAATATTTGATTTTTTAGGACCTATCGAATTTTCTATAGATAGGTTAGGTAATTAAATCAAACAATATCATATCTTAATTCTTATTTCTACAAGAATCAAGTGATTTGACTCTGTGTGTTTGCTTTCATGTACTATAAATTTATAGCTCTCAGATGAATAAAATATACACTTTTGATACCAATATTACATGGTAATAGAGCTAACAATTTTGCTCTATTCTTGTGTTGTTGATAACTAAAAAAATCATTTATTAGGCTACGTATCCCATTGGCATTAACAGAAGCTGAGAGTTCTATTAAAAAAGTTCTAAAGAGAACCAAGTATCCAGTTCTTCTCATTTTTCCTTTCATCTTACTTCTCACAACCTAAATGGAAATAATTATTTGAAATGAGCGTAATATGTCCATTTGGTAATTGGTTGTCGAGCAAAACTTGAGCACTTTACTGGAGAAACAAGAAAGCTTGAACTAGGAGACCCGAAAATGAATGCATGGAGACCCAAAAATAAACACCTGGATTTCAGAAAAATGGATGGTAATCGATTGGCTGCTAAACTCCATGGAACCTATCATAGGTAAGCCACATTTATTTCTTCCCACTGCTAGGGATGTCTAGGAGGCTGTTAGGGAGACTTATTCTGATGTAGAAAAATGCCTCTCAGATTTTTTAATTAGAAAGTAAACTGTGGAAAGCGAGGCAGGGGGAGAGAAGCGTTATCTTTACATAATGAGATGGTTTCCTGTGGCATGAATTAAATCAATGTTATAATGATGAACTGGGAGTGTTCGAAGGATATCTTAAAAGCAATGAAAAAGAAAGAAAGTGAGAAGGTATATACGTTATTAGCAGGGTTGAACTAAGATTTTGACAAACTTTGTTCTCGACTTCATGGGAACGTATACGCTCAAATTGGGAGGACCTCATCTCTAAACAAGCCAAAACCTTCATAGTATCCAAAATATCTAGTTGAACCATTAAGTTGGATAAGGACTGAATGTCCCATGCCATAGGCCTCTGAGAAACCGATATAAATGCCAAATTACCCATACTCACTACCTTGCGACTCAAGGCATCAACAACTATATTTACCTTACTCGGATGATACAAGATGGAAATATCACAGTCTTGGAACTTAAGGATTGCTACTAGGGATCTTAGTCCTATCTAGCGGGTGAGTCCCCATCCCTAGGCTTGCTCGGTGCTGAATCCTACTCCCATTTGAAAAACACTGAACTGATTAATTAAACTGAACTGATTAGCTGAAATGAAGTGATATTAATGGTATTATTTAGCGAAGCTAAACTAAATTTACTGAGTTCCTTGACTGATGAAATGAACTGAATTTTGAGGACTGACTAAGAGTACTGAATTTACTAAGATTACTAGGAATACTAAGATTACTGATATTACTGAGTAGGACTGATCTAATGGATACTGAATTTACTGAGATTTCCTAAGTCATGAGACTGACTAAATCCTACTTATAATGGCTTGACTGAGATTATCATGGAAACATGACATGGCTATAGGCACACAACTAAATCATCGACTAAAAGTACCCCCAGGACTCGATGGAAAGAAACCAACATAGCATGACTTACTTGAACACATGACCAACAACACAATTTATAATTCATCTATTGAAGCAATTCATCAAACATGTGATATGCATAAATTTGTACAAACATGGGAATTTCATGATATCATACTAGTTATTTACTTTTCCTTCACATAGGCTTTTAATCAAATACATGATAGGCATAATATATGTAAAACAATTGTATGACAATTAAACATCATGGTTCAATTCTAATTTCATCATTCAAGGGTTTAGTGATAGGTTTGCATGAATCTATATATATACTAATCAACCCACATAGAATTTATCACCCAACATAGAATAGAATTCAATTACTCATTATCAACATGAACAAGAGCAACCTAATCATGAAATTCATAAAGAAAATCCATAAATATAGAATTTAGAAAAGAGATTCTTAGGCTTCAAAGACGAAAGGTGTCCATGAATGAACACTATGCATACCTGGGTTGAGTTTCTTGATGTTCTTAAACTTGAAGGATTGGAATCTCATAGTTCTTGAGGAAGATTTAGATTTTGTTCTTGGGGATTAATCTTAGAGAGAAACCCTAATATTTGTTGTTGTGAAATAATAAATAAATGATCTAAGGTCGGGTATAACTGGGTATATATAGGCGGGGTGGTAAAAGACCAAAATACCTTTATAAACAAACTGATTCATGGATGAATACTTGGGGTTCAAAATGAGACATGATACCATAATTGAGCTGAAATCGCAATCACCAGGATGTGTTACCTTGAAACGGTCTTATTCATGAAACTTAGGATAATATGACTAAATGGAAAGTTGGAAAACAAACCATTGGGATTTGACTGTCTGACTGCTAAATGAAATTGCTAGTTTTACTGACTAACTCATGCTGAAAAACTCTTAAGCTAAAATTAGAGAAATAGGTTTAACAATGCATATCATGAGTATGAAGGTCCTATAATGTACCCGAATCTATACTAGGGGAATCTCCTTGATCATGGAGAGTCTGAAGAGCATAAAACCTATTCTGACGCGGACCACTAGTGGTACTGGAAGTGACGCCCTGCTGGCGCAAAACTTTTCCCTTTTGAGCCCTTGCTCTATATTCCACAGCCTGTTTCCCGGTTTACCATATCCATAACATACCTCACTGCCTTCTTTACATACACCTAGGTGATTCCAACCATACTTTTTGCAAGGTGGATAGGTAAGCATCCTATTTTCACTACCCTGGGTATCAGAGCCTAGCACCCCATTACGACGGTCATTCCTTTACTTGGGTACTAGTACACAAGCTAAAGATGGAGCTAGAACTGAGAACTTATGACTATACTAAGAACAACTACCCTTTCTGACTTAGGCTGAGCAAGGCTGAATCTACGTGTCCTTTCCCTCTTATTCTGCTTTTCCTTCATCTTAATATTTTGCTCTTCTATCTACTGAGCATGGGTCATAATCCTGGATAAAGTCATTTTACTATTTAGCATGGCGGATCTACACTCATTAACCACACTATCATTTACCCCTGACAAAAACTTACTCATCTTGGCCCTACTGTCTGCAACCACATGAGGGGCATATCTGGATAATTGAGTAAACTTAAGAGAATACTCTTTCACCATAATGGTGTCCTGCCTGAGGTTGATGAACTCTAGCACCTTAGCGTCTCTAAGCTCTAGTGGGAAGAATCTATCAAGGAAAGCAGAAGCAAACTCCTCCCACTCAACTGACCCTGCACCATCTGCCCTCTTTGACTTCCATTTCTTGAACCAATTGTGAGAAACATCCTACAACTGATATGCAGCTAGATCAGCACTCTCAATAGTAGTCACCCCTATTATTTCTATCACCTTTTGAACCTGATCTAGGAATTCCTGAGGGTCCTCGTTTGTCTTAGACCCAAGAAAGGATGGAGGATTCATTCAGGTGAAGTCCCAAATCCTGGCTACACTTGAATTATCCACTGGGTTGGTCGGAATGACAACTGGTCATTAATTATATGCAACAACTGATTGAGCAAGAGTAGTGAATGAAACCCTGAACTCTACATGAGAGACATGTTCACCCAAAGGCTCTTTGGGCTGAGGGGCGGACTGATTTCCATTTCTTCTTTTAGGAGGCATGTTTTGTATAAGAAAGAGAGAAAAAGATTAGACTGAGAGAATGAATTGAGATTATGTTCACTGGCATGACATGTCTACTTAAAGAAGGGAAACTGTTCCTAAAAGATCTTATATCCTCTTGCGCATAAATGTGGCATGCAACACACCCATTTACAAGACTCTACTAGATGTGGCTTTTAAACTTCCTAGGACTTTATTGAACCTTAGGCTCTGATACCAAGTTTGTAACCCCCCAAATATGGTACCCGGAGCGCTACATGGTGCTCATGATCCCAAAGGACCACAAACTAACCTATGACTGATATCAATACCTGTATACTACATAAAATACTGAATAATACAAAAATATAAACTGAAAGGACATAAGGTTTAATACTAATACATAACTAAAGTTATGGTATAACAATACCAAAATAACTAAAATAACTGTCTGAACATACTATAGTATGAAAAGACACCAAACTGTTAGAAGAAGGAGTTGATAGTACATGTCCCCAACTAACTCCGACTATTGAAAAAACCAAAAAAATAAAATAGTAATTTAATCATCATATCCTTAAAGGATGAGGACTCACAGTTAACTCTGATTGCTAAAAGGATGCTAGTAATGCTCTTGGTCTCGTGCTTCTAAACCTATAGTATAAGACACCATAGAACAAATATGTCAGTACTTTGAATGTACTGGCACAAATATGCATGTACAATACTAAATGACTGACTAACATGAACATGAGAATACATCCATGACTACGTTACTGTAACTGATATCATGATAGGACTAAATACTAAGCTCTGATTACTGAGTCTACAGGTGTTAACATTTGAGTCACCGATAAAAGAGAATGATACTATATTAGTGAATACAACAGGGACAAATTCATTTGTTACTGATACATGAATAACTATGTATGACAGTTCTGATTATGAAGAACTGGTCTGGTTGACTGTATCTATCTGTCTTGAAACTGAATACTGATAATATGAGTTCTGAGAATTGATATAACAGATAACATAAGTGACTGTATCTGATTGTCCTGAATCTGATGGAACTAGTTAAGTTCCATATTATATCTGAGTAAACTGTATTTGACATTCCTAAATTTGAAAAACTATCTAAGTTCTTTTACTGAGACTGAGAAATTTAGACTGTAGGAAGTGATCATCTAACTGACATTCCCCATATTAAGCTAACTAGGGTTCAACCTGTAACCCTGTTAGAAGGGTGTCAGTACCGCGCCACTGGTAAAGACAACTGCTATGAAGTCAGTCCTAATATAGAGGGTGACCCTTGGGATCAGTCCTGTACATTTAAATATGCTAATGGGTGATCCTTGAGTATGTCAATCCTATCTAACGAGTGACGTCTCATACTTACGCTAGCTATGTAGTTTTCAAACTTTAGGATTGCTTCTAAGGATCTTAGTTCTATCTAGTGGGTGAGTCCCCATCCCTAGGCTCACTCGGTGCTAAATCCTAATCCCATCTGAAAGACACTGAACTAATTAACTGAACTGAACCAATTATCTGAACTGAAGTGATATTAATGGTATTGTTTGGAGGGGATAAACCAAATTTACTAAGTTCTATTGACTGACGGAATGTACTAAATTCTGCGGACTGACTGAGAGTAATGAAGTTACTGAGATTACTAGAAATACTGTAGTTACTAAGATTACTGAGATTACTGAGTAAGACTGATCTAATGGATACTGAATTTACATAGATTTCCTAAGTCATGAGACTGAATAAATTCTACTGATCATGGCTTAACTGAGATTATCATGAAAACATGACATAGCTCTAGGCACATAGCTAAATCATCAGGTACAAGTACCCCCAGGACTCGATGGAAAGAAATTCATCAATTGTATTAAACCAATTGAAGCAATTCAACAAACATGTGTATGCATAAATTTGTACAAACTTTGGAATTTCATGATATCATACTAGTTAGGCACTTTTCCTTCACATAAGCTTTTAATCAAATACATGACAGTCATAATATATGTAAACCACATTGTACAACAATTAAACATTATGGTTAAACTCTAATTTTCTCATTCAAGGGTTTAGTCATAGGTTTGCATAAATCTATATCTATACTAATCTACCCATATAGAATTTATCACCCAACATGAAATAGAATTCAATTACTAATTATCAATATTAACAAGAGCAGCCCAATCATGAAATTCATAAAGAAAATCCATAAATCTTGAATTTAGAAAAGAGATTCTTGGCTTTCATGGACAAAAGGTGTCCATGAATGAACACTATGCATACCTGGGCTGAGTTTCTTAAGGTTCTTGAACTTGAAGGATTGGAATCTCTTAGTTCTTGAAGAATAGTTGGATTTTTTTCTTGGGGATTAATCTTAGAGAGAAACCCTAATATTTGTTGTTGTAAAATAATGAATAAAAGCGCTAAGGTCGGGTATAACTGAGCAGGTGGTAAAATACCAAAATACCTCTTTTAAAAATGACTTCAAATAATTGAGCGAATTATACGAT
Source organism: Capsicum annuum (assembly GCF_002878395.1). Lineage (NCBI taxonomy): Eukaryota > Viridiplantae > Streptophyta > Magnoliopsida > Solanales > Solanaceae > Capsicum > Capsicum annuum. The sequence goes on along the minus strand of NC_061117.1, from coordinate 212,471,739 downwards.
AGTGGAGTACAATGGTCCATCACTAGTCCGACGGTCTGTCCGAGTTACCGTCGGTTGGGGCCAGAACTGGGACCTATTGCCTTTGTGTAACGATGGGGTGTGATGGTCCGTCACTTGTCCGAAGGTCCATCGTACCTCTCTATCATATTCAACCAAAGAGTGTACCCACTACCTCAATGCGACGGTGGGATGCAATGGTCCGTTGGCTTGCACCGTCGCACATGGGCAGTTTTACTGCCTTTTATTTTTTAGCCATAACTTTCTCGTCTGACACCAAATTTTGATGAAATTGTTATTGAAGGTAAGTTTATTTAATTTTCTACATGATAGAAAGTTAAAATATTAGGAATATCATGCGTACAATGATTGATTCATATTTCAAAGAAAGTTCTAGCATTTTTAAGACACGTTCGAGCTAGGAAAAGGTATAGGGTATTACACCATTCCTCTTATTTAGCTGAGGACTATACCAAACTCTATCTTAGAGATTTGGTTAGGTTGCATGGAGTTCCCTTATCTATTATCTCAGATAGATGTACCTAGTTTGCCTCTTATTTCTGGAAAGCATTCCAAAAGGGTGTTGGTACCCAAGTCCATCTCAGTACAACTTTCCACCCTCAGACATAAGGTCAAGTAGAAAGGATCATTCATACTATTGAGAATATGCTGAGAGCATGCATTATTAATTTCAATGGCAGTTGGGATGACCATTTGCCTTTTATTGAGTTCGCATATAATAACAACTATCATTCAAGTATCCAGATGGCTCCATTTAAGGCTCTCTATGGTAGACGATATAGATCTCTAATTAGTTGGTTTGAAGTAGGTGCGACCATAGTAGTAGGGCCTGACTTGGTGTTTGATGCATTAGAGAAGGTTCAGATGATTAGAGAAAGGCTTAGAAGAACCCAGAGCTGACATAAATCATATGCATATGTGAGGAGAAAGGATCTCAAGTTTGAGGTCGGTGATTTTGTGTACTTAAAAATCTCTCCCATGAAGGGAGTGAAGAGATTTAACAAGAAAGAGAAACTCAGTCCCCGATATATCGATCCCTTAAAAATTCTCAGTCATTTTAAAAAGGTAGCTTAAGAGCTTGAATTACCTTTAGATCTAGCCTCAATACACCTAGTGTTCCATGTCTTATTGTTGAAAAGGTGTATTGGTGATTTAGCTATAGTTTTTCTCTTAGAAAGTGGATATTTAGGATAGTCTTTCCATGAGAACGTTCCAGTCAAAATTCTTGGTCATCAAGTTTGTAGACTAAGGAACAACAAAGTTTCACTAGTCAAAGTTTTTTGGCAGAATCAATCCATTGAGGGAGCCACTTTGGAAGCAGAGGCAGATATGCGGACCAAGTACCCTTATCTTTTCTCCACGAATTTAGGTTTGGCTTAAGGTATTAATCTTCTTAAGATATCTTTCTATCAGGATCAGTTTTAGTTGCACATCATGTTCATGTCAGTTGTACAATCATGAGTTAGTTCTGTCAAGCATTCTATGCATCAGATATGCATATTCCATGTGTAATCTTAGTCCATCAATTTACTCAGTTTAACCAATTTCATTCAAGGACAAATGATCCCAAGGGGGAGATATTGTAATACCCCGCATTTTCTTAGCGTAATATAAGACTCAATACATGAGTATTCATATATAAAATTTTTAAATAAGTCAATAATTTTCAGTTTTGAGCCTGCCATTGGGTAGATATTTACATAGCTTTCCAATGATATAAAATTCTTTCAAATTTGATAATCGGGTAAGAAGTTATGGTAATTTTAAGTTTCAGTCATAAAACACCATCATTTTGGTTACTACCGCATCGTGGAGGGCTTTTAATTCCCAATTGTCCAATTTCAATAAGGGTCTATGATATTGGTGTGTCACGCCAAGGATCAAATTCACGATTGTCAATTTCCAATAAAGCAACGCGACTGTACCATGTCGCACCAAGTTTCCATATCATATCCAAGGTGGAAATGAGATACCACCACATCGCTCCCCTAACCACATTCCTAGTTGGAAATTTCTAGTGGCTGGGCACAATAGTGGCGCGTTGTGCCAAGGGAGAAAATCGAGAATTTTTCCAGTTTCACGATTTTAAATTCCATGGGCCGGTTGGTCTTTTCCCATGACCTCAAATCCACCTAAACATGGGATTTAACCCTAAGATAGCATTATTTGCTAACTTTTGCATTGTTCTCACAAATTAAAATCAACCCTCTTCAAGAACAAGAACCCTAACTCTCAAGAATCAAGGTCAATCCCAAGAATTTCTCCAAGAACTCTAAGAACTCCTCAAATTAAGGTATTTTAAATGTTAATCCATGGATTCTTTTTGTCCATGAGGTCCAAATATCCTATTTTATCATTACATTTGTCTGATTTGGTATTATCATACCAAAACTTGAAAGTCATCTAAGCCATATCATATCATGTCATAGTATTTTTATTTAAAAATCATGTTAGTGACCACCAAAAGATTTAAACATCACATAGGGGTTCTTATTTCAAATGGCATATGAACTTATGCAAGATAATCTCTTTTCAAGACTTTACATATGGTGGCCAGCTCTTTCATAAATCGCACACAACTCTCCATTAGAAAAAAAGAGCGTTTAGACTAAGAATCGCCTCTATGAAAACATGTAAAATATAATAAAAATACATAATAGATAAAGAGGAATTTAAAACTCACTATTCATCATCATTCATAATACAACCCCAAAACTAGTCACAAATAAATGTCATGATAAAAAAGGGGACTTATGGTTCATGCTTTGAAATCCAATTCACAATTCATAACACATGCATATAAATATAGTTTTACGTTTACAAAAAACACCATAATAAATACAAAATTTCATAAAAAGGGGTTAATGATACATGTTGTTCAAATAATTTCAAAATCCATACCATGTACATATAATGTAACGACTTGGAAATACACCCTGATCACCACACGGTGCTTACGGTCCTGAAAGACCATAAGCTAACCCATGTTACTGGTACCTACGGTGAACATTACGTAAAACTGATAACAAAAGATCATATGTGGAATTTAACTAAAAAATGCCATAAGTTTTTAAATCATAGTTCTGATAATGCCTGTAAAATAATACCGACTATACTGATAAAATGGTTGATAATAACAATTGAAAACTGACTAATCATTTGTACTAGTCTAAATGCCTCTAAACTGTCTGACTGTGGAGTTGGTGGAACAAGCCCCTAACTAACTCTGATTGACTAAATAACTTAACTACTGACATAACTAAATATAAGATAACTTGTCCTCAAGGCTGCTACTACTGATGCACTGGAAAGTCTAAGTACGATTGAGAATCCGAGCGTCCGAACCTATGATATAAGACATCATAGCATAAAAAATAAGTATGTGATCAGTACTTTGAATGTACTAGTATGCTAAATGAGGCTAGACTGATATGCATGGGTTCATGATCATGAGTAATAACTGACTAAATGTATAGCATGAGGTACAAAGTAAGAATGTATGTAAACTGTAAAGACTGAGAGTGCATGACCAAGAATTTTAATTCCCAAACTTCCTCCCCTCTTATCCATGGTCAGTTCCCCTCATTCAACGAGATAAAATTTCTTCTTGCCTTCACTAGCTTTTCACAAGAAGTTTCTTCTCAATGTGTGCAGTATGTTAATCATACTAGTAGGCATGGGAATATCGACATCATTTTAGCTGGTAATGCAACTAATACACTATTCAATAAAGTTAGTCTTCCACCCGTGGTTGAGTATTGGATCTTCCAAGTTGTCAACATCTTTTCACACTTTTCCACTACTCCATTCTAGATCCCTTTAGATTTACTCTTAGATTCTAAGAGCATGACCAAATAAGTGGTTTGGAGCTCCCCTATCCTTACTTCTAGTTTCTCAATAAGACTATCCAAATATGGTACTTTATTAATGGGATAAATAAAGTTTTTTCCTCAATTAATGTGTAGAAAATAAACTTATTAAAATATCATGAAGATCACCCTTAATATCATGACTTGATCCTCCTTAGCTTTACAAAAAAATAAAGTGTATCAGTAAATTAAATATGTGTTATTTCAAAGTTTTACCCACTCCTACGCAAAAACCTTTTATCCAAATCTTGAAACTTGTTGTATTCTTCATATTACTCATTCCTTCCATGGCCAAAATAAACAAATAGGGGGAAAGAGGATCCCCTTCCTTAATCCCCTTTGGGAGGAGAAAAAGGTATTTGGAGTTCTGTTGATTAAGAGTACAAATTTCATTATGTTAATGCAGTATTTGGTCCATATAATCCATATTGTACCAAAACCCAATATTTGTAGCATATGAATGAGGAAATGTCAATTCAGGTGGTCATATGCTTTTTGGATATCCAGCTTGCATAGAATATCTGGTTTGATCCTTCTTTGCCTACTCTCCACACACTCATTGACAATTAGGATTGCACTTATAATTTCTCCCCCTTTAATGAAGGTCATATATTTCCTCCCCTTTAATGAAGGTCATATATTTCCTATCCACAAGCTTATGAATCACTTTCTTGGTTCTTTTTGTCAATAATTTAACAATAATTTTATAAACCACTCCCATTAATCTAATTGGTCTGAAATCATTTAACTCCAATGCCAACTGCTTCATGGATATCCCACCTTTTATTATCTATTTGGTGCTATATACCATTTTGTTTCTCTATTTTTATTTTTTAATACATTTATTTGTCCCGAGTTAGGGGTCTTTCAGAAATAGCCTCTCTACTTCATCTGAGGCAGTGGTATGGACTGTATACACTTTACCCTTCCCAGACCCCACTTTTTGGGAATATACTGGATATGTCATTGGTATTGTTATTGCCCCTGCTTCATGGGTATTTGTGCTATAAAAGTTGCATTGATACTTCATTCAAGTACCCTTGTCTCATAAAACTTTTTAACTACTTCCACCATGTCCCCCCTAATAATTTCCCAGCATTGAGAGAAAATGCCATGGAAAAACCATTAAGATCACCCAAAATCTCCTATAACTTAAAAAGGAGCTTCAGGTGTATGGACTTATTCTCCAACCCAGGGACAATTCCTCGTGTCTAGATTGGTCTCCATGTTTTTTTTTGTGTATAACCTTTCATAGTAAGCTATAATCTCCTTCGTTGCTTATTATGGATCATTCATAACTGTGTCTCTCACTTTTAGCTTCTCTATTATGTTTGACATCTTGTGAACATTTACAATTATGTATAAAACATTGTATTCCTACCCCATTAGTTTAGCCATGTAGGTTTATATCTTTTCCCCCAAGCAATCTCCTCTTTGTCAGCTATATCTTCAAATTCTATGATCAAAGCCACTTCATAAGTTATTTCCATCTCTAGAAGTGTCCTATGTTCTTGTATCTCTTACAGCTCAGTCAATTGATCAAGAACACTCTATTTATATATACCAAGGTTCCCCTAAATAGCTTTGTTCCACTCTTTCAGCTTTTTCTTCAAAGATTTTTGTTTAGCTACAAAGATAAAGTCAACACTCTCAAGAATATTGAAAGAACTCCACCACTCCTTCCCTCTTTCATTAAAGCCTTTTGTCTTGAACCCTTAATTCTTTGTTAGGGATAAACCCCGCCACAATAATAATATGTATGATAATAAAAGCAATAAATATGAAAACAATAATAACATAGTTAATCAACAAGAACAACAAGAGCGATAATAACACTAAGATTTTTACGTGGATACCTAATAATGGAAAATAAAACCACAGCTAAGAGGAGCAACTGATAGCAGTATAATAAGGAATTTTACACTTATAGTCAAGTAAAATACTCTGAAGACCACTACACACTGAAAATAAATATCTCTCTTTTGATTTTCCCACCTCACTACAATATCGTTTACACTCTCTATTTTTCCTCACAAACTTAACTCTCTGTGATGTCTCACTCTTTTTTATCTCCTTTCATTATTTTTTGGGGTGTCTCATAGTGAACACATTTAATTGCCTGCTTTTGGCACCACCTTTGTTGGCATATCTATGGGATTTTCACTCGTGTGAATTTTCTTACCATGGAACAATTCATTCTCCACTTGTTCACGAATCCAATGGTACCTCACATCAATGTGTTTTTTCTTTCATGGTACATTGAGTTCTTGATCAAGTATATTGCAATTTAACTGTCACAATGTACTCTATTTGCTCCAATTCAAGTTCATGAAGGAACCTCTTGGGCCATACCAACTCTATATGTCCAAAACACTGACAAATAAATTATACCTAAAGAAGCAGTTCTACACCCTACATATGGGTGAAAGAACAAATTTTTTGTCACATTTAAATGTGCTTAATGGACATACGAGGGTCCATTAGGATGTAGAGGAAGAAGTCACCAAAGGAGTTCAGGTAGATATGGTAGTGTAATGCCCCACATTTTGGCCTAGAGTAAAAATCATGATTTCGATGTGTTGCTATTCCCTAAGATATAAAATACTATGCCAATATGGTATGTTAATTATTGTGTAGCATGTGATTCCGCTCAAGATTGAATTTAGACCATAGAGGTCTTTCAACTAAAGGACAAGTTGAAACTATTTTGACCGACTAAGTTTTAGTAGACATTGTAAAGTGTGTCAGCTTCCTTCAACCATAACTCTCTATATATGTCGAATTAGGGAACCTACTATGTATCAAATGATAGGTATTCAAGTTAGCTTTTCAACGATACCAAGTTGGCCAAAATCCGACACCCGAGCAAGAAGTTATGGCCTTTTAAAGTGATAAGCAATGCCTAATCAATCGCCCATGGCCACTAAAAAGCATATGCAATAGCCTAGGAGGCACCTATGTGAACATAGGTGATAGACTAGGCGGCACCTATGTGAACATAGGAGATAGCCTAGGCGGCACCTATGTGAACATAGGTGATAGCCTAGGCGGCGCCTATTTAAACATAGGCGATAGCCTAGGTGGCGCCTATGTGAAGATAGGCGATGGGATGGGTGGCTCATATATAAGGAATTCTAGTGATTTAAACACTCCGTGTTGAGGACAAAGTTGTCCTTTTTCACCCTTACTTAGCCCTAAAACACGAGATTTAGTTCCAAGGACCCCAAAATACATATTATTTCATCAAAAGTTCTCAAGATTCTCCTTAGGGTTTCAAAAAAAAAAACCCAAGCTACTCAAGATTCAACCGTGGGTTTTAGAAACTAATTGCATATTTGAAATCCTCTCAACATAGGCTTCAAGAAGCACCTAATGTTCATAGTAATCGAGGTACGTGGGGTTATCCAAAATTCTCATGGGTGTAGTTTTATGAACATGCATGCTTTTATATGGGGTTTTTCAACCAATGCTAATATCTTGCTTTCAATATGATTTCTAAGTCATTTTCTTTCTGTCATGGGAATTGTTTGCCTTTATACTTCAATGGTTGAAACCATGAATATGTGATTTGATATTTTCCATGGAAGTTGATAAATATGAATGATAAATTGTTTTTAAATTCCCATGATAATGTTTCAATACTCCATATTATATTGTGATCAACAAAATAGAGCATGAATTTGAAATAAATATTATTCACCACTTGTAAATGATGAAGCACCTTGGTTTTTACATGATTATGCATATGTGGATATGATATTGATGACTTGCAAGTTGGATATGATGATACCCTTCAAAATATGATATGCGATTTAATAAGATGAAATTTGAATGCATTGATTTTTCATGAGAAAGGTGGATGCCCGAAGAAGGCGTTTGAGATACAAGTGGCTCATCACTAGAAGAACGTGTTTGCTAACACGGAATATCGGTACCATACTCGGTACCATACTTTGTGGTCTTGCATACCTAATATTTTATTATCCCAAATTGGGATTATGGTTAGGAGCCATGCTTTGTGATCTTGTACACTACCCTATTTGATTTGGGTCAAGACACCATGCTTTGTGGTCTTGTGTGTCTCTCCCTCACTTATACTCTAATCTCAGCGGCAACCGAGGTTTGACAGTTGGTGTAAATTATGTAGCGTATTCCACCTAGCTTAGTTGCATTCATTATTATTGAGAAAACTATTGCATTACACCCATGTGCTTTCAAATGATTTGATATGAAATTACTTTATAATGGCTCTCAATTATACTTTGTAAAAATATTATGTTTTGTTTTGATATCTCTGTGTGCCAGTACTTTTACGCTGACCCCCTCCCCTCTCCAACCTCTCAGGTTCAGAGGCCCAGTCTAGGGGTCAAGAGAATCAGTAAAACTTTCAGAAAGAGCTGTAGAGACAAGTGGTGAGCCTTATATGTTTCAAAAGGTCTTAAGTCCTGTAGTCCTTTTATCTTATATTAGGTTTTTGGGTCTACTGGGGGCCTTGTCTTAGTTCTCAGATAGTTACTTGTTTCAGTCATGTAGTAGAGATTTCGCAGACGATTTTCGAAATGTTGATTGAGATTGTGGGACATTTTCCCCATTATTCTTTTCATATAATTCTTGACCATGTTTTCGTTATATTGTGTTTCTTCCGCATTACTTTGACCATATGAATTAGATGTATGATTACTAGACAGATAGGGGTGTTTTGGGCCTCAAAGTTTTGAAAAGCTCGTCATGGCTAGGCCTTGGCTCAGGTCGTGACAAACTTAGTATCAAAGCATGATTCATGGTCCCAGGGTGTCTGCAAAATTGCGTTAGGTAGATTCTTGCTTATGGGTGTGTAACGTGCCACACTTATAAGTAGGAGGCTATTAGGCATTTAGGAAATATTTCCCTTCTTTGTAATTTAGTTTGTGCTTCAGAGTCTGAACTGTCCCCTAATCAATATTCACTTGTGTTTCTGAAAAACATAGTTATGCCTCCACATCGTATCATCAATCAGAATGCTCAGGCAGATGAGGTCCGTCCTACCCATGGGATTCAGACTCGTAATAGGGCTCACACTTCAGAATTTGTCCCTACTCTGGGAGTCCCTCCAGTCCCGACCAGTCCACCTCGGGCTCCACGGACTAATATCAACCTTCTGCCAACTGCTCAAGGAGATATTTTAAATGTAAAATTCAGCTGGTCTATTTATATGCTAATGCAGTTGGTACCCAACCAAGCTCAACGATCGGAAGATATTGGGTCTGCATCTATTATATCTGAGATTACTAGAGTCAAACATTTCATGAAGATGAACCCACCTAAGTTCAATGGCACCAAGGTGGAGGAAGATCCACAGGAGTTCTTGGATGAGATGAAAAAGATCTTTAAGGTGATGCATGTGGATGAGGTTAAAGGGGTGGAGTTATCAACTTATCAGCTCAAGGACGTTGTGAGTCAGTGGTAGGCTGACTGGGAAGATGAAAAAGGTGAAAGTGCTGAGCCCACAGTTTAGGGAGAATTTGTAGAAGCCTTCCTTGATTGATTCTTTCCTGTGGAGCTGAGGGAGGCCAAAGCAGAAGAGTTTATGAATCTGAAGCAGGGCAGTATGAGTGTCAAGGAGTATACTTTGAAGTTTAATAAACTAGCCCGCTATGTACCAGAGTTGACTAGTAATATGAGGGCCCAAATGAGGAAATTTGCATCCAGCCTTACTGATGACCTGGTACTTGAGTGCCAGGGGGCTATGTTGAATAAGGAGTTTGACTTTTCTTGACTGACCATTCATATACATCAAGTGAAAGAGAAGAAGAAAAAGATTGCTGAATCTAGAGAGAAAGACAGACAGGCTAAGAGAGCTAGATCTGCAGACCAGCACCAGAGTCAGCCGCAGAGTGCTAACTGGGGTACTAAGTGGTCAAAGAAGAAGAAGTTTTGGAATAATACACAGTCAGCAGCCAGTGCCCCAGCGACCAGACCGTCAACAGACAAACAAACTCAAAGTTTTCAGACTTCTCATGGGTCTAAAGCTCTAGGTACATAGTCTTAAGGTAGTGTGGCCCAGCAGCAGCGTACTCATCCGCAGTGTGAGGTTTCCGGAAGGAATCATCTAGGGAAGTGCTGGTTTGAGGGAAGAAACTGCTATACTTGTCATAAAGTGGGTCACCTTCAAAGAGATTATCCTTTTGCTAGAGTAAATACAGGGAGGAGGGGGGGGGGGCTAAGTCCCAAGCCTCCTCCACAGCTCTTTTTCCTAAGGGTGCCTCTACAGCTGCCGAAAGCGGTCGCAATAGGTTATATTCTTTGACTAACCCCCAAGAGGCGGAAGCTTCACCAGATGTTGTCATCGGTATGTTACAAATCTTTTCTCGTGATGTTTATGTATTTCTTGATCTCGGGTCCACTTTATCTTATGTGACCCCTTATGTGGCTTTTAATTTCAGGTTTGAGCCTGAAGTTATTGTAGAACACTTCTCTATTTCTATTTTTGTAGGTGATTCTGTTGTTGCTAAAAGGGTATATAGAAATTGTGTCATGTCTATTCATGGTAGGGAAACTATGGACTACCTTATAGAACTGGATATGATAGACTTGGATGACATCCATGTGATGGACTGGCTCCATTTGTGTTATGCCACCCTTGATTGCATAACCCGAAAGGTCACTTTTTCTTTCCCAAATGAGACACCAGTTGTTTAGGCAGGGAGTTCTGTGAAACCTAGAGGTCACTTTCTCTCTTATATTAGAGCCCAAAAGCTTATCTCCAAAGGTTGTATGTATCATCTAATCTGAGTAAAAGATTCAAAAGTTGGAAACCTTCCTCTGCAGTCAGTCCCTGTAGTGAATGAATTTGCAGAAGTCTTTCCCAAAGATCTCCCAGTGATACCCCTGATAGGGAGATAAATTTTGGCATTGATGTGTTGCTAGACACTCGTCCTATTTCTATTCTTCCATATAGAATGGCACCCGCAAAACAAAAGGATTTAAAGGAACAACTTGCAGACCTCCTAGACAAAGGTTTTATTCGTCCTAGTGTTTCTCCATGGGGTGCACCCGTGATCTTTGTGCAAAATAAGGATGGGTTCTTTCGGATGTGCATAGACTACCGTCAGTTGAATAAGGTCATGTTAAAAATAAATATCCTCTTCCTAGGATTGACGACCTTTTTGAACAGCTTCAGGGTGCCAAGTGCTTTTCAAAAATAGACCTTCATTCGGGTTATCATCAGTTGAAAGTTAGGGAGTCAGACATACCCAACACAACCTTTCGAACCCGATATGGTCACTACGAATTTCTTGTCATGTCCTTCAGGTTGACAAACGCCCCTGCAACCTTCATGGATCTTACGAATAGAGTGTTCCATCAATTTTTTGACTTGTTTGTCATTTTATTTATTGATAATATTATGAGCTATTCTAAGAGTAAAGAGGATCACACCAATCACCTTCGAATTATCCTTCAGACCCTTAAGGATCATCAGCTGTATGCCAAATTTTCTAAGTATGATTTTGTTAGACGCTATTGCCTTCCTGGGGAATATTGTGTCTAGTGATGGGATAAGAGTGGATCCCCAGAAAGTTAAACCATTGAGAAAATGGCCCAAACCCATGACTCCAACCGATATTCGGAGCTTCTTAGGTTTGGCAGGGTATTACAGAAGGTTCGTAGAGATTTTTTCTTCCATAGATGGTTTGCTTACTAAACTGACTCAGAAAAAGATAAAGTTTGTGCGGTCTGACTTGTGTGGAAACAGTTTTGAGAAATTGAAGGACAAGCAGACTACTGCTCCAGTTTTGATCCTTCCCGAGGGTGTAGATGATTTTGTGGTTTATTGTGATGCATCTCGTGTGGGACTTGGTTGTGTATTAATACAGGGTGTTAAGGTGATAGCTTATGCATCTAGGAATATAAAGGTGCATGAGCGCATTACCCTACTCATGACTTAGAGTTAGAAGCCGTGGTGTTTGCACTTAGAGTGCATGCTGATATTTATACTGACCATAAGAGTTTACAGTATGTTTTCTCACAGAAAGAATTAAACCTCAGGCAGAGGCATTGGATGGAGCTTTTGAAAGACTATGATATGAGTCTGTATTACCAGCTTTTGAAAGACTATGATATGAGTCTGCATTACTATTCGGGAAAGGCAAATGTTGTAGCCGACGCCCTCAACAGGTTGTCTATGGGCAGCCTTTCTCATGTATAAGAAAGAAACAAAGAGATGGTGAAGGATATTCACCTCCTTGCAAATCTGGGAGTGCGACACTTAGATTCCGTAGATAGAGGGGTGATTGTTCATGAGTTAGCTAAGTCATCTCTTTGTGCTGAAGTTAAGGAGAAGCAAGTTGAAGATCCCATCTTGATGAAAATCAAGAAAGATGTGGGTCAACAAAAGGTTATGATGTTTGAAATTGGTGGTGATGATATTCTGAGATTTCAGGGTTGGTTGTGCATTCCGAATGTCAATAGTCTATGGGAAAGAATTCTTAATGAGGCGCACACTGCGAGGTATGTCATTCACCCAGAATCTACTAAGATGTACCATGATCTGAAAACCTTGTATTGGTGGAATAACATGAAACATGATGTAGCTGATTTTGTGTCCAAGTGTTTGAACTGTCAACAAGTGAAGGTAGAACACATGAGGCCAGGTGGTACTTCCCAAGAGATAGCCCTGCCTTTATGGAAGTGGGAGATGATAAACATAGACTTTATTACGGAACTTCCGAGATCCCGAAACCAGTATGATTCTATATGGGTGATTGTAGATCGATTGACCAAGTCAGCCCACTTTTTTGCCTGTTAGGACTAACTATTCAAGAGAGGTTTATTCTAAGATTTACATTGAGGAGATAGTTTGATTACATGGGGCACCAGTGTCCATTATATCTGATAGAGGCACGCAGTTTTCATCTCAGTTTTGGAGATCCTTTTAGAAGGGTTTAGGTACCCAAGTGAATTTGAGCACAACTTTCCACCCTCATATGGATGGGCAAGCTAAGCATACCATTCAGACCCTCAAAGATATGTTGAGGGCATACATTATTGATTTCAAAGGTAGTTGGGTAGATCACCTGCCAGTGGTTGAATTTGCTTACAATAATAGCTACCATGCCAGTATCAAGATGCCTCCTTTTCAGGCTTTGTATGGGAGGAGATGTAGGTCTCCTATAGGATGCTATGAAGTGGGTGAGACTCAGTTGTATGGGCCTGATCTTGTTCATCTGGTGATGGAGAAAGTGAAAATCATTAGAGAATGACTCAAGACTGCTCAGAGTGGTCAGAAGTCCTAAGTCGATGTTCAGAGAAGAGAACTAGAGTTTGAAATTAATGATTAGGTATTTCTTAAGGTTTCTTCTATGAAAGGAGTTATACGGTTTGGAAAAAAGGGTAAATTAAGCCCTCGTTATGTAGGGCCATATCAAATTTTGAAGAAGATTGGTACAGTTGCATATGAGTTAGAATTGCCTATAAGTTTGAGTTCCGTTCATCCAGTATTCCATGTATCCATGTTGAATAAATGCATTGGAGATCATTCTATGGTATTGCCAGTAGAGGGTGTCAAAGTGATAGACTCTTTGTCTTACGAAGAAGAGACCATTGAAATTTTAGATCTCCAAATTCGAAAGCTAAGGAGCAAGGAGATAGCCTCAGTAAAGGTACTGCAGAGGAATCAGAAAGTTGAAGCATCTTGGGAGTCAGAAGATGACATGAGAATTAGATATCCCAATTTGTTTGCTTCGATGGAGGAGGAGACAGAAGGTACTATTCCTATCTTATCTTTCCTAGTTTTTTATTATGCTTGAAATGGTGTCTGTCTATGTCCCGCATCATCATTCAGGGATGAATGATCCTAAGGGGGGATAATGTAACGCCCCGCATTTTGGGCTACAATAAAAACCATGATTTCGATGCGTCGCTAATGCTGAAGCCATAAAATACTATGCCAATATGGAATGTTAATTATTGTGTAGCATGTAAATCCGCTCAAGTTTGAATTTAGACCATAGAGGTCCTTCAAATCAAGAACGAGTTGAAACTATTTCGATCGACTAAGTTTTAGTAGACGTTGTAAAGTGTGTCAGCTTCCTTCAACCATAACTCTCTATATATGTTGAATTAGGGAACCTACTATGTGTCAAATGATAGGTATTCGAGTTAGATATCTAACGATACCAGGTTTTATAGAATCTGACACCCGAGCAAGAAGTTATGGCGTTTCAAAGTGATAAGCGACGCCTAACCAATCGCCCATGGCCACTGGAAAGCATAGGCAATAGCCTAGGTGGCGCCTATGTGAACATAGGCGATAGCCAAGGTGGCACCTATGTGAACATAGGCGATAGCCTAGGTGGCATCTATGTAAACATAGGCGATAGCCTAGGGGACACCTATGTGAAGATAGGCAATGGGATGGACGTCGCCTATGTAAGGAATTCTAGTGATTTAAACACTCCGTATTGAGGACAAAGTGGTCCTTTTCCACCCTTACTTAGCCCTAAGACACGAGATTTAGTTCCAAGGACCCCAAAATACATATTGTTTCATCAAAAGTGCTCAATATTCTCCTTAGGGTTTCAAAATCAAAACCCAATCTACTCAAGATTCAACCATGGGTTTTAGAAAATAATTGCATATTTGGAATCCTCTCAACATAGGCTTCAAGAAGAACCTAATATTCATAGTAATCGAGCTACGTGGGGTTATCCAAAATCTCATGGGTGTAGTTTTATGAACATGCATGCTTTTAATTGGGGGTTTTCAATCAAATGCTAATATCTTGCTTTCACTATGATTTCTAAGTCATTTTCTTTATGTCATGGGAATTGTTTGCCTATATACTTCAATGGTTGAAACCATGCATATGTGATTTGAGATTTTCCATGGAAGTTGATAAATATATATGATAAATTATTTTCAAATTCCCATGATAATGTTTCGATACTCCATATTATATTGTGATCAACAAAAGAGAGCAAGAATTTGAAATCAATATTATTCACCACTTGTAAATGATGAAGAATCTTTAGTTTTACATGATTATGCATATGTTGATGTGATATTGATGACTTGCAAGTCGGGTATTACAATACCCTTCAAAATACGATATGCGATTAAATAAGATAAAATTTAAATGCATTGATTTTACATGAGAAAGGTGGATGCCCGAAGAAGGCGTTTGAGACACAAGCGGCTCATCGCTGGAAGAATGTGTTTGCCGACATGGAATATTGGTACCATACTTTGTGGTCTTGCGTACCTGATATTATATTATCCCAAATTGGTATTATGGTTAGGATCCATGCTTTGTGGTCTTGTGCACTACCATATTTGATTTGGGTTGAGACACAATGCTTTGTGGTCTTGTGTGTCTCTCCCTCACTTATACTCTAATCTCAGCGGCAACCGAGGTTTGATAGTTGGTGTAAATTATGTAGTATATTCCACCTAGCTCAGTTGCATTTCATTGTTGAGAAAACTATTGCATTACACCCATGTGCTTTCAAATGATTTGATACGAAATTGCTTTATAATGGCCCTCAATTATACTTTGTAAAAATATTATGTTTTGTTTTGATATCTCTGTGTGCCAGTACTTTTGTACTGACCCCTTCCCCTCTCCAACTTCTAAGGTTCAGAGGCCCAGTCTAGGGGTCAAGAGAATCAGTAGAACTTTCAGACAGATCTGTAGAGACAAGTGGTGAGCCTTCTATGTTTTTGAAGGTCTTAAGTCCTGCATTCCTTTTATCTTATATTCAGTGTTTGGGTCTACTGGGGGCCTTATCTTAGTTTTCAGATAGTTACTTGTTTCATCATGTAGTAGAGATTTCGCAAACAATTTTCGAAATGTTGATTGACATTGTGGGACATTATTCCCCATTATTGTTTTCATATGATTCTTGACCATGTTTCCGTTATATTGTATTTCTTCCGTATTACTTTGATCATATGAATTAGGTGCATGATTACCAGACAGATAGGGGTGTTTCGTGCCTCAAAGGTTCGAAATACTCATTACGGCCATGCCCTAGTTCGGGTTGTGATAGGTAGATACAGGGGTAATGGAAAGTCCAAGGTACTATCTAAATCAAGAGATAGAAATTGCTACAATTGCGATCAACTAGGTCACCTCAAAAGAGAATGTCCAAATCTAAAAATGGGCAAAGGTGAAAATAGTGTCCTAAATAATGACGACAACACAACTGCCATGATGCAAACCAATGATAATGTTTTTCTTTTTATAAATAAAGAAGAAGAGTGCATGCACTTGGCAGGTTCAGATTTGGAATAGATGATTGATGTAGCAGTATCTTACCATGCTACACTGGTAAGGGATATTTTCTATAAATATTTAGTAGGTGATTTTGGTGTTATAAAAATAGGTAAAACAGGTTACTCAAAATTGTGGGGATTAGAGATATTTGTATTAAGACAAATGTCGGATACACATTGGTTCTAAAAGATGTACGTCACGTGCCTGATTTACGGTTGAACATGATCTCAAGAAGTGCTTTGGATGAAGATGGTTGCGATAAATATTTGGCAGATCAAAGCAATTCCAGAGATCAAGTTCAACCACAAAGCATGTAAATGATGCACATCTTTTAGAACAAATGTGCATCCGAAATTGTCCTAATACAAATGTCTCCAATCCCTGTAGTCTTTGAATAACTTCTGTTTCCCATTTTTACAATGCTAGAATCACCTGATACATATTTGCATAAAGTATCACTTGCTGGTGTAGTATGTCAAGATGTTGCTAAATCAATCACCCATTCCGACTCTGAACCTGCCAAGTGCATGCGCTCTCCTTTTTTATTTATAAATAGAACAACATTATCATTGTTTTTCACTGTTGTTTTTCTTCGGACCACTAATTTCACTATTGTCTCTTTTTAGATTTGGACAATTCCTTTTGAAATGACCTGGTTGATTGCAATTGTAGTAGTTTTTATCTCTTGATTTAGATAGTACCTTGGACTTTCCATGACCCCCGAATCTACCTGTCACGACCCGAACCACGGCCTGGCCAAATACCACATGACCTATCTTCGTCGATGATGTTATTGACCACATTATTTGTTAAGGGCAACCTGATTGCACTAGAAGCTTTTTCATCTATTTCTTCTTAATCTTCCATTTACATGGATTCGAGCTTTATGAAGTTGCCACTTAGTGCCTTGTGTAATCCTTGTCGAATAACCTGATCCCTCATCCTTCTCTACCATTTTGAGAAACTGTTATCACCGTTGAATTATGATACCTCATACTTTACACTAGATATTTTATTTTTACCTAGTATAGTACCACCAACCATAAAAAATTATTTTCACGAATGTGTAGAACTTGTGCTCTGATACCAGTTGTTAGGGATAAATCCCGCCATTATAATAATATTTGCAATAATAAAAGCAATAAATCTGAAAATAACAATAATATGATTAATCAATAAGAACAACAAGAGAGATAATAACACCAAAATTTTTACATGGAAATCAAGGGAAAGAAACATGGACCGAGTGGAGCACTAATATCACTATAGTAAGAAATTTTACAATGGTAGTTTATGTAAAATACTCCGAAAACCACTACACATTCAAAAAACCATCTCTTTTGATTTTTCACCTCTCTACAATATCACTCACATACTCTATTTTTTCTCATTGACAAAACTCTCTGTGATGCCTCACTCTTTTTCATCTCTACTCTTTGATTTTTGATGTGTCTCACAAATGAAAGTCCCACTGTATTTATAGAAAAAACATGTTCTTTCCCATGTCATCAATGAAATCAGGAATGTCAATGTTTCAAAGTGTTCACAGTGAACACATTTAATGGCCTGCTTTTATCAAGTAGAAAATCTTGATTTTATCTTGACATTTTTCACCATCCTTGCAGCCAATAAAGACAATTGTGGCATGGGATGGATCTAACTTTCTCAAACTTAAAGTATGAATTGGTCTTTGACTCTTTTCTAGTTTCCACTTTGTAGCAGTAATGGAGAACTATCAGAGGTTACACCATGTAGAATTGATTATCTAATGTTTTTTAAACTTGTACCCCACTCCTCAGAAATGAGGAATTTATTAATGCTTTCAGCACTATCATGCCTATCTCCTCTCTTCCAAGTGTATTTCCACCCAATGATATCAAGATCCACAAGTTCTATATCTTTAATGAATTTTGAGAAGTCACTCATGGCCTTATAAATTTTATTGCAATTCTTTTTCTCAAATGTATGGCTTACAGTGTTAAAATACATTAAGTGGAACCCCCTATTCATAGGTTTCAAGATAAACACCAATGGGTCCTCCTTGGGTAAATCTGGGGCATGGAGGGACAGGAGGGGTAGTAAGGGATACTGTTGATTTGTGAATATTTAAGATTTGATTTTTTAGGACCTATCTAATTTCGTATAGATAGGTTAGGTAATTACATCAAACAATATCATATCTTAATTCTCATTTCTGCTAGAATCAAGTGATTTGACTCTGTGTGTTTGCTTTAATTTACTATAAGTTTGTAGCTCTTAGATGAATAAAATATACACTTTTGGTACCAATCTTACATGGTATCAGAGCTAACAATTTTGCTCTATTATTGTGTTGTTGATAACTAAAACAACATTTATTGGGCTACGTCACCCATCGGCATTAACAAAAGCTGAGAGTTCTATTAAAAAAGTTCTACAGAGAACCAAGGATCCGATTCTTCTTATTTTTCCTTTTAGCTTACTTCTCAAGTAAAACATATATTTGAGGCCTTTTATGTTATGGTTGAGACACAATTTTCATGAGAAGATTCAAATATTGCAGAATGATAATGGGAGAGAGTTTTTAATGACCACCTAAGCAATTTTTTTCACTTCTAAGGGAATACTGCACCAAAGTTTATGTCTTCATGCAACAAAACACAATGGAGTAAGGGAGAGAAAAAATAGGCATCTTATGGAAGTGATTAGATCCTTAATATTCACAAGTGGAGTTCCTGAATTTCTTAGGGGACGATCTCTTTTGACATCCACCTATCTTATTAATATGATGCCTTCCCATTTTTTAGGTTTTAAAACCCCTTTCAGTATGTTCAGAACATACTTGCCTACTTCTAAATTGACAACTGATCTATCTGTAGGAGTTTTTGGGTGTAGTATATTTATTCATGTTCATCATCATAATAGGAGTAAACTTGATTCACGTGCTAAAAATGTGTTTTTATTAACTATGCCCCTCGTCAAAAGGGTTACAAGTGTACCCAAGTACTAGGAAGGTTATTGTCACAATGGATGTCACCTTTTTGAATCATAGTTTTCTTTTGAAAATCATCTTTAGGGTGAGAAACACAGCGAACATTCCATGATTCAAGGGATGATAAAGATCTTCTTGACCTCACATGTGAGAAACAAAAGGATCCATGTTTTATGATAAATACAGGAAATAGTTTTTTTGGGTAATAAAAACCTAGATAAGGTAAGAGATCCTAACTTAAACAATGAAAATAAGGATACTAGACAATAGAGCATTTTGATGATATAATTAATGACAAGAACTGGGAACAAACAAATGAATTACATGTTTACATGAGAAGAAGCCAAAACCAAGAAAAAGAGATCAAGTACTCTCATCAGAACCAAATGTTGGCCCCACAAGATCTCACTGATACACAAAGTAATTCTCCATAACCTGATTCTGATTTATCCTTTTTTTGTTTAGAACTTGTTCTTTCAATTGCTAAATGTAAAAGGGTAAGTAAAGTCACCAACCATCCCATGTCAAATTTTATGTCATATTGAAACTTGTACCCTCCTATATAGCTTTTATTTATAAATTTTCTAAAATGGAGATATCGATAAATATGCTGGATGCTTTTAATATTTGTGAGTGGAAGGAGGCAATTCTAGAGGAGAGGAATGCTCTAGAGAGAAATGAAACCTGAAAAATGGTAGAAATACCATGTGGAAGGAAAACTATGGGCCGGAAGTGGGTGTTCACCATCAAATGTAAATCATATGGGTCCCTAGAGAGGTTTAAGGCATGTTTTGTAGCAAAGGATTCACTCAGACTTATGGGATTGACTATCTCGAGACATTTGCTCCCGTTTACAAGGTTAATTCAATAAAGGTTCTTCTGACTAGTAGTGCCAACCTTGATTTTCCACTCCAATAACTAGAAGTGAGGAATGCATTATTGAACAGAAAACTCAAAGAAGAAGTTTAAATGGACCCTCCTCCAGGATATGAAGATATGTATGGAACTAGAGTGTGCAGGATAAAGAAATCTCTCTACTAACTCAAACAATCTCCAAGAGCTTGTTTTGAGAGGTTTACTCAGTTTCAGAAAACAAAGGTACTCTCAAAATCAAGTAGATCATACCATGTTCATTTGACATTCTCTTGAGGGAATGCCAACTATCCTGATAGTGTATGTCGATGATATTATACTTACAGGAGATGACTTGTCGAAAATAAAGAATTTAAAGAAATAGTCGGCCTCAGAGTTTGAGATTAAAGATTTAGGCAAGTGGAAATATTTTCTTGGCATGGAAGTGGCGAGATCAAAAGAAGGCATTATGGTGTCACAAATGAAGTATGTATTAGTCCTCCTAAAAGAGACATAGATGAGTGGTTTTCATCCAACTGAAGAACCTATTGATCCAAATAGAAAAATTAAAAATAATGAAGGAGATTTAGTTGACCACAGTTAATATCAAAGACTAGTGGGGAAGTTGATCTACTTGTTTACATACTCGACCTGATGTAGCTTTTGTTGTAAGCTTAGTTAGTCAATTTTTGCAATATCCAAAGGAAGAGCACCAAGAAGTTGTCTACAAGATCCTGAGATATCTTAAATGTTCTCTGGGGAAAGGATTTTTTTTCAGAAAAAGTCAGCATAGGGTCATTAAAATCTTTACAAATGTAGACTGGACAGGTTCTACTACTGACAGGAGGTCTACATCTGGATATTGTACATTTATTTAGGGAAATTTTGTGACCTGGAGGAGTAAAAACCAGAATTTTGTACCCACAACAGTGCTGAATATGAGTACCGATCTATACCCTATGGGATTTGTTAAATAATTTGGCTCAAGAAGATGATGAAAGAACTCAAAAATTCGTTTTGTTTACCAATAAAGTTGTACTGTGACAATAAAGCAGCTATATGTATTGCTCACAACCCAGTTCAACGTAATACATCAAAATATTTTGAAGTGGATAGGCATGTCAAAAAAGAGATGATTGAAGAAGGAAGTATGTGCCTTCCTTTTCGTCCCAACAAATCAACAAATTGCAGATATTTTCACAAAAGGCTTGTTTAAACCAAAATTTGAGATTCTTATAAGCAAGGTAGACATGTCACATATTTCCATCCCAACTTGAGAGGGGGGGGGGGGATATTGATTTGTGAATATTTAAGATTTGATTTTGTAGGATCTTAATTGATTTGATAAAATTAGATCTTATTTGATATACATAGGTTAGGTAGTTAAATTAGATAAGATCATATCTTGATTCTCATATCTGCTAGAATCAAGAAATTTGCTTCTCTGAGTGTTTGCTCTCGTGTACTATAAATTTGTAGCACTCGGATGAATAATAATGTACACTTTTGGTACCAATCTTACAGATACAAAGGGGAACTGGGTGTTAGGATATATGGGTATCTACGTACTAATCACCAACACTAGAGATGACCTTGCAATGTTACACAGAACACGATTAGTAGTCAAAAGCTTTCTAAACGCCTTTGATCATTCATCTGTCATGACCCCATTTGGAGTCATGATAGCACCTACCACATCCCAGCGATATGTATGCCAATACCGTAACCCAGAGCTATGGAAATGGGTTACCTCGGTAATAATGTCCAACATGGACTCTGTTTATGAACACAATATATATACAAAACCATTTCATAATTAAGGACAACCGATATTCAAACTCAAATCCCACGACCTGATAGTATTAATACAAGAGCTTCTAACCTTGACAAGAGGAATTTACAATCCCATAATAAAAAATGTCTTAAATAATCTCATACATTTGTCTTGAAAAAAAAAAGACAAATAAGGATAGAGAGGAAAGAGGGTAAATCGATCTCCAAGAGCTCACCCTGTCTCTGAATAGTCAACTCGCATGAACTAGATCAACAGCGGCAACTAGAACCTGGGTCTACACCAAAAAGGTACCCAAAAAATGGGTACTCATTGGGCGTCATCGGCCGACTGAGGTCAAATATAATGTTAAGACGATATAAAGTAAGACAATGATCTTAAAGTCAAGTGGTAGGATCAGATCTGAATCTTCTTTGATACCATTGTAACAACATCTATACTACTAAAGCAATAACATGACATACTATTTCAATATACTCCATAATCACCATCACAACTGAGTATCATTTCAAAAGTATACAGCCATATACAAAATAGCAAAACATCTACTTGCCATAATCTTCATCAACTATCTTTATAACCTACACACAAGAACTTACCAAGACGTCCCATATCGCCGGGAAGTACATGAAAGAGAGCACAACAAAGAACTCATCACGACGTCCCATACCTCCTGTGAGTACACAAATGAATACAACCAATAATACCATAAAGCACGACTACTCCATCAATTTACTGAAAGCTGCAGGTGGCACAACCCCACCATGACTCATTACCGAAATCCACTTCTGAATACCCATACCGTAATTAAACATAAAGAAAACAACATTGTCATAGCATAGACATGTATTCATTAATTCTATAATTCATTGATAGATACTGCAAAGTCCATACTAATTAATGTTATTAACCAAAGTACTTGTCGGGTTCTTCTGAAAAAGGAAAAGGAAGTTTCAACTCTATTTAAGTCAACAAGCAAAAAAATGTAACTAATGCAGCTTCACTCAGAAAGGCACCATAGACTTATTTTAGCTGGTACCTTTCTAGATCACTTTAAGCAGTAAATTTCTAAGGAACTACAATAAATGGTCCATATTTTCAACTAAATCATGAAGCTTCTGAAAAAAATTTAGCAGAACACCACCACAAATTAACAAATGTGTTAAAGGCGAAGGAAAATACTAATGTTGATGCATGGATTTAAGATGAGCGAATATGAATGCGGTAGCTAAATGTAGAAAAGAGAAACAATCATTAAAAGTTCTTTGTTTCCTCTATCATGACCTTATAAATATTTATTGTTTCCTCCATTAGAACTAAATCAGAACCTTAAGGACTAGTTTCCATATTTTAACCAAGTAAAGTCCACCAACTAGTTTACTAGGTTCCAAATAATAATAATATATTTTAGAAGTATCTAGTTATCACATAAGCCACCTTACTAGACAAGATTTCATAATATAACCTTTTATTCAAGTCAAGTATATGTATTAGGTTAGCCCATGAATTTTAATGAAAGTTTACACATAACTCTAAGCCTTAACTCAATATTAGGCATAAAATTCCTCTAGTAGATAATTTAGCATCAACAAGGGTCACACCTCTTATATAATGATTTGGAATAAAAACAAATAACAATTTACAAAGTGATACCTCATAATTCAAGCACATAGGCAGTTGGCCCCACACGACCTAACCTTACAAATATCAATGCATATAAGTAAATATACCCCACACGACATCATAATGTTCTTATCTCCTCTGAATTCACCGAGCATCATGACAATATCACTACATTCCTCCATATTCATCGGGCATCATCATAATATTACACATTCCTCCGGACTCGAACTGGGCATCATCATAATATAATATATTTCTCTGAACTTGAACTGGGCATCATCATAATGTTACATATTCCTCAGAACTCAAATGGGGCATCATCATAATATCACATATTTCTCCACATACATAGCCAAACAAATAGGCATACACAAAAGCTCACTATATATAAAGAAGTAGGGATATGGGATAACACTTGCCATTTTACCTTACTAATAAGCTTCACACATAATATGAGTATCAACAAGATAATGAGTATTTTCCAAACATGCACAATAATCACTTAACAAGCGAATTCAAGTCATGATCACAAGATAATCCTATAATTGAGTGCAACTATCACAAATCCTACACATATGTATATAGGTTGGACAATCACCATGTATCTAGGGTTGCTAAGAATTTACTTAGTTCAAGCTTAAGGTGGGTCAAGTCCCACTTCTTAATTCTGAGAATGTCAAGCTTACTAACACATGTCTAGCTTCTACCCAGAATTAGACTATGTCATCCATACCTCACCAGAAGTGCTTACCAATCCTTTCTAGGTCTATAGGGAAAGTCTCTCCAAGAATCCTTCCTAAGTCAATCCAACACTAAGGTTATCTCCTATATAGGCATTATATAGATGAATACACTCCAAGGGATAGAGAAGTATACCATTAATGTCTACTTAGAACAACTATAGTGTTCTTAAACTAGTCATGAGACCACAATTAAGCAAACCAAGGTCCTAGACAAAGTGTCAAATATCATAACATACAAATTCATGGCCAATAGCAATTAATGAATCCCAAGTTCACCACTTGATCAACTATCATCTAAATTCCCTGCCCAATGTCCCAAGATATCAATGATTACATTACGAACAAGCTCAATCTGTACTATGGGTAAGCCCAACCCACCTTGAATCCAAGCAACTCATGAACCAACAAGCTTTTTCTTTCCTTTTTAAGAAGCTTCCTCTTCCACAAGTAATGCTATCCCTAATACAATCTAATAATTACAACAAGAATGACAATACCCATTATAGCACCATTATTCCATGGATTTCAAATGGACACTAAAACTTCAATTGGGTTTCACCCTTGGAAAGGAGTTTCCAAGACCAACCCATAGCCTAATTATATTTAGGGAGTTAAAACCCTCAAGTAATTTGAGTTAATCATTCAATTTTGGGACTAAAATTGACCCACAATGATTTAGGAGTTTTGAGTCAAGAAAACATGAAATCAATAACAAATTAGAAGAATTCTTACCTTAGATTTGTAGTAAAAAGATGGATTACACAAGTATCTAAACTTTTAATCAACCCACAAGATTTATTTTTTAATTCACCAATCTCCTAAGGTTGATAGGGTTTTAATCGAAATGAAGAATGCCACAAAATATACCAAAAGACCCTTTTATACGGTTTTATATGGGTCCGCAATGTCAAAACTTGTTTTTGACCTCCCGGGCTCATTCAGACTCTATTTTTCTCAAACAAACTATGTAACCCCTCTAAATTTGATATTGCAGATGCATTGGTGAACTTAGATTTTACATCCAAGTTCATTTAGGCCACTTGTTGGTCCTACACCAATATATTCTAATTTTTTGAGTTTTCAACTGATGAGTTGTAATAAGCTCGGGTGTTGTGGGATAAGAAAAAAGGGTTTATCTATCCTAAAATTGATATTACATAGCTGTTGGTGAAATTGAAATTTGCATTCAAAATCATTTTATTCAATTCCTTGCTCGACGGCCATTTGGAATCGACGGAGACTTCAAATTGGTAAAGTGATTCAAATATACCAAAAAATCGTCAAGTAACCAAACTATCAGTTCTTGCAAGTCACTAATGACTTGGGATAGATATGGAGGAGCTCTATCAACAAAAGTAAGAAACAACACGGTTAATGACCTGAAGGGTTATTACAACATCCACTACTAAGGAACTTTCATCCCTGAAAGTTAAAGACAAGAAAGTACCTGAAGTCTCGAACAAGTGAGGATATTGGGTCCACATCTTACTCTCAATATCCCAAGTAGCTTTCTCTATTCGGCGATGCCTCCATTGAACCTTTACCACCAAAATCTCCCTAGTACGCACTGCCTTACGTCACTAGCCAAAACAAGCACGGGTTTCTCCACAAAAGGTCAACTGATCTTCCAACTGGACTGAGTCCCATCTAAGCACATGAGAAGGATTCGAAATATACTTCCACAACATAGAGACATGGAAAACTAGATGGATGTCGGCAAAGTCTAGGGGTAGAGACAACTCATAGGTTACCTTGCCAACCACACGAATCTCAAAAAGATCAATATAGAGAGGGCTAAGCTTAACCTTCCTTCCTAACCTCATCACACCTCTCATAGGTGAAACTTAAAAAAACACATGATAACCCACTCCAAATATCAAGGCACGAAGTCTACAGTCAGCATAGGCCTTCTACCTACTTTGGTCTACTCTCGACCTACCTTGAATCACCCTGACTATGCCCAACGAGTACTAAAGCAAATTTATACCATGGGGTGTAACCTCCGATGTATCAAACCATCCTATAGGAGAACGATACCTGTTATCATACAATGCCTAATAAAGGGCCTTCTAAATACTCGAATGGTAATAATTGTTGTAGACGAACTCTGTCAAATCTAAGCACTGATCCCACTGACCTCTAAAGTCCATAACACAAGCTTAGAGCATATCCTTAAGCACCTAAATAGTTTGCTTAGACTGACTATCTATCTTTGGATGAAAGACGGTACTCAAATTCACTGGAGTACCTAAATCCTCCTAGAGTGCTCTCTTAAACCTCAAAGTAAACACAAAACCACTATCATCTATGACACACACAGGAATCCCATACTAATGAACTATCTCCCAAACATAAATCTAGGCTAATCTCTTGCCATTGAAGGTCATCTGAATAGGAATGAAATATATTGACTTGGTCAAATAATCCATAACAATCCAGATACCATCGTGACCACGTGAAGTACAACGGAAACTACTAATAAAGTCCATGGTTATCTTTTCCCATTTCCACTCGGGAATGGGCAATCTCTGAGTCAATCTTTTAGGATGCTGATGCTAGACCTTAACCTACTAAAAACATAAGCAACAAGATATGAAGTCTGCCATATCTCTCTTCATACCATCCCACCAATACAACTACCTCAAATCTCTATACATCTTGGCCATACCAGGATGAATAGAATGTCTAGAACTGTGAGCCTTATTCAAAATAGACTAGATTAAATCATCAAGTCGGAGAACACAAATATGAACCTAGAATCTCATAATACCCTTAGAATCCACAGTGTGCCTCATAGACTCACCACTAATAACATAGTCATAGAGAAAGAACAACTTGCTATCCTCATACTGAATATCATGTATCTACTCAAATAGGGAGGACCTCGCCTCTACACAAGCCAAAATATTCATAGTATCCAAAATATCTAGTCGAATCATCAAGTTGGGTAAGGACTGAATGTCCTATGCCATAGGCCTCTTTGAAACTGGTAGAAATACAAAACTACCCATACTCACTGCCTTGTAACTCAAGGAATCAACAAATATATTTGCCTTACCTGGATGATACAAGATGGTAATATCATAGTGCTTTAGCAA
This sequence comes from Capsicum annuum, assembly GCF_002878395.1. Lineage (NCBI taxonomy): Eukaryota > Viridiplantae > Streptophyta > Magnoliopsida > Solanales > Solanaceae > Capsicum > Capsicum annuum. Next base: position 212,444,520 of record NC_061117.1, on the reverse strand, counting down.
CTCTATCCATCCATGTTGGCGAGCATTAAGCTCTCACTAGGATATAAGACTTGAAACCTCTCGATATAAGTCTCCTAGCACAAATAAAAAAAATAATCCCTGTCGGCTTGTGGCTCACCTCTCCCTACCACATGAATGGGGGTATTCCGGGCATGGCTAAGGTAATGGACTTGTCAAAACAAACCATTATCGCATGATAGTGATCCAACCAGTCCATGCCCATGTCACACTCGAAATCCAGCATAACTAGAATAATAACAACAAAAATATCTAAAACAATAAGATAACATAAATATCAACATCCCTAACTGTCAAAACACATGATTTAAACACTCGATCCACTAGTAAAGAATCACCCATGAGAGTAGATACATGCAATGGGATAGAAAATAAAGCACTAGTCAAATCCAACTATAGTTTATAATAAGAAGATATATAAGAATAAGTGGATCCAGGATCAAATAAAGCAAGATCTAACTTGTAGCCCACCAAAATCATACCTTTCACTACAGCATCCATAGTCTCAACCTAGGGTCTAGCAGTGTAATACCCAGCATTTCCTTAGCATAATCTTAGTCCCAATACATTGAGTAGTCATATATAAAATTTGTGAAAAACTTATTAATATTTAATTTAGAGTCCTCCATTTTGTTGGAAATTCAATTAGCTTTCCAACGATATAAAATTCACCCAAATCCGATAACCGGGTAAGAAGTTATGGTGATTTTAAGTTACAGTCGTAAAACACCATAATTTTGGTTACTACCATGTCGCAGAGGGCTTCCAATTTCGAATTGTACAATTCCAGTAAGAGTTTGGAATATTGGCACATCGCTCCAAGGACCAAATTCTCTATTGTCAATTTCCATTAAAGCAACACGATTGTACCGCGTCGCGCCAAGTTTCCAAGTCAACGTGATATTACCGCATCGCGCCACTGGCCACATTCCCAGTTGGCAATTTGCAGTGGCTTGGCGCGATAGTGGCGCGTCGCGCCAAGGGTAAAAAATGGTAATTTTTCCAGTTGTGCGATTATAAATTTCAGGGGCTGTATGGTCTTTTCCCATGACCTCAAATCTGCCTAAACACAGGATTTAACCCTAAGAGAGCATTATTTGCTCACTTTTGCATTATTCTCATAATTAAAATCACCCTTGTTCAAGAACAAGAACCCTAACTCTCAAGAATTAAGTCAACCCCAAGAATTTCTCTAAGAACTCTAAGAACTTATCAAATTAAGGTATGTTAGATGTTCATCCATGGATTTCTTTCATCCATGGAGTACAAATATCCTATTTAAATTACAAAATTATGATCTTTTCAAGTTAATTGATTTTAAATTGTGATTTAACCCAAGAATCTCCATGTACTATTGATTTTATACCACAATTCAATGAAATTATTGTTGTTATTTAATCCTCCATGTTTTAATATTACTATTTATTGAATTACACCATGATTTAATACTATTATGTCAAATTCATGCTATTTCTATAAGTTCCATGACATTTGTATGATTTTTTTAAACCATGAACTACAACTGTTTGATAAAATTCCTATAAGAGTGATTGATTTAATAAAATCCTTCAGTCTTTATCCTCCAAGATTATTTTGTCATTTTACCATTGTTGGTTTTGAATCTTGGGGGGTATTGAATACCCAAAAAACATAGCTATTTCTTTAGTCTAGTCTCTGTACATTATAGAATAGTTGTCAAAACATACTATGAGTATTATCAAAATAGTCAGATATCAGTCCGTTAAACTCAGAACAATCTAGTATTTTAGTGTCTTTTAGTTGGGAATAGAATTTAGCACCACGCGAGTGTACGGATGGTGACTTCCCAATCAGATAGGAAGAGTCGCTAGTAGTAGTCCCTATACTTCAAAACTACATAGCCAACGTATGATATAAAAAGTCACCCATCAGATTAGGCTTGACTATCTCGCAGGGGTCACCCTTCAGTTTAAGCTTGACTATCTCAAAGGGGTTACCCATTAGTTCTGGCTTGACACCCTTAGTCCTTTGGACATTATATCAGTTTATTGGATCCACAGAGCTAGTGTTAGTACCTATGGCATGATATTAAAACCCTTCCAACTGAGGTTACAGGTTGGACCCCTATTAGCTCAGATTGTGGCATGTCAGTAAGATAATATCTCCCATATTCTCAGATACAGTCTCAGTTATTATCTAAGTTCAGTTATTCAGTATTAGTGTTTTTTGACAAAAACATACAAATATAAGTTATTTTAGTATTTTAGTTTACAAATTTTATTCAGTCCATGTTATATGCTTGTTCATAAATCCTCAGTGTCTACAAATTTTCACATATTTTCAGTATCTCCAGATTTCATATTCTCTATTCAGTACTCCATGTGTTATATGTATATACAGATAATTTTTATTCCTGTTCATAAAATCATACATATCATCCTACCTAATTTAGCATACCAATACATTCAAAGTATTGATCACATACCTTTCTTTTACGCTATGATGTATTATATCATAGGTCCTGATGCTCAATTATCGACTTGTGATTAGACTTAGTAAATCCTCATCAGTAGCAGTGGTGAGTCCTCATATTTTGAGGATAGGCTTACTTTATTTCATGTCTCAGTTTAGTAGTTAGTTGGGGCTTATCCAATCAACTTATATTCAGCTAATACTGCTGCAACCAGAATTTGGGATTTCACCCGGATGAATCCTTATTTTTTCACAGGATCTAAGTATGAAGAGGATCCACAAGAATTCTTAGATAAGGTGTAGAAGGTAATCGATGTTAAAAGGGTGACATCTATTCAGAGTGCTAATTTGACTGTATATTAGTTTCAAGATATAGCCCGTACATAGTTTAAGTAGTAAAATTTTGATAGAGGTGTTGAAGTAGGGCCAATAGAATGGGAAGAGTTTCCCATAATTTTCCCAGGTAGGTTTTTCTCATTGGAGTTGAGAGAGGACAAGGTGATAGAGTTTATTAACTTGAGGCAGGGCAACATGAGCGTAAAGGAGTATTTCATTAAGTTTGTTTAGTTAGCTAGATATGCTCCTTATATGGTAGCTGATAAAAGATCCAAGATGAGAAAAATTTGTGTCTGATAGTGTGGTCAAGGAGTGTAGGACCACAATGCTGATTAGTGAGATGAACTTGTCTAGGCTGATGGTCCATGCTTAACAGATAGAGTAGAAGAAGATTAAGGAGAGATAGAGAAGGAACAAGAGGGCTAGGATAAGTATTTTTAACTTTATTCAGCCAAGGTTAGAGAGTGGTAACCATCCTCAGTTTCATCAGAGGTCTTCATCCCTAGCATCCTCTTCAGCTAGTGCTCCCATACCAAAATTCAAAAACAAAAATAGGGATAGAGCACCAGGCGCTAAGTCCTAGGTCAATGTAGTTCTTGTACAAATCCTTTACGTCAGAAATATGGAAGATACCATCAGGGTGAGTGTAGAGCGAGTAGTGATGTGTACTTTAGGTGTTGTATGCCAAGCCATCAGATTCAGGAGTGCCAGGTTATTCCTCAGAAAGGTGGTGATGTATGCCAATAGGGCCAGTCCCATCAGTCATCAGTTCCATCTAGTCACGCAACTCCGCAGGGTGCCGCTTCCAGTGCTACCAGTGGTCAGCATCCGAAAAGATTATATGCTCTTCAGTCCCTCCAAGATCTGGAAAATTCTCCTAACATAGTTTCTGGTGTGTTGTAGGTTTTTCACTTAAATGTTTATGCTTTACTAGACCCTGGAGCTTCTCTTTCTCTTGTAACTCCATGTATAGCCATTAACTTTAGAGTTATTCATAAAACTCTAGCAAAGTCCTTTTCAGTGCCTACCCTAGTATGTGTTTCCATTGTAGCTAGATAGGTATACAAGAACTTTCCGGTTATAATATCTCAGAAATTTACCTCAGTTGATCTCATAGAGTTGGTGATGATGGATTTTTACGTCAGTATCATCATGGATTGGCTCCACTCATGCTATGCCTCAATTTAGTGTAGAAAGAAAATATTTTATTTTCAATTGCCAAATGAACCTGTTCTTGAATGAAGGCTAGTACTATAGCTCTTAGAGGTCAATTTATTTAATACCTTAGATCCAGAAGAATGATATCCAAGGGGTGTATTTACCATCAGGTTCTAGTCAAAGAATCTAGCTCAGAAACCCCAACTATTGAGTCAGTTTTAGTAGTTAAGGAATTTCCAGATATGTTCCCTGATGATCTTCCCGGAGTTCCTCCCGAAAGGGAAATAAAATTTGGAATAGACCTTCTCCTAAACACTTATCCCATATCTATTCCACCATATAGAATGGCTCTATCTGAATACAAGGAGTTAAAAGAAAAGTTAAAAGATCTCCTAGATCAGGGCTTCATCATACCTAGCGTATCCCCTTAGGGCATACCAATTTTATTCGTGCGTAAGAATGATGGTTCTCTTGAAATGTGTATTAACTACCATCATTTTAATAAAGTCATAGTCAAGAATAAATATCCACTTCCTAGAATCAATGAATTGTTTGACCAACTTTAGGGTGCCAGCTATTTTTCAAAGATAGACCTTAGATTAGTCTATTATCAGCTCAATGTTAGGGAATATGACATTTCGAAGACAGTTTTTTGAACTTGGTATGGTCACTTGACAATCTTGTTTACTCATGTAGCAAGTGATCATGCAAACCACCTCAAAATAGTACTTCAGACTCTTAGAGCCCATCAATTATTTGCTAAATTTAGTAAGTGTAAATTCTGGCTAAGATCAGTAGCTTTCCTTAGGCATATTATTTCTGGTTATGGAATTAGGGTTAATCCTCAAAAGACCAAGATGGTAAGAAACAGGCCTAGATCCACTTTCCTTCAGACATCAGGAGCTTCTTCGCTTTAGCTAGCTATTACTATTATTTATTGAAGGGTATTATTCAATTGCATCCCCCATGTCCAGATTAACTCAGAAGAAAGTTAAGTTTCAGTGGTCAGATTCCTTCAAGAAGAGTTTTCAGGAGTTGAAGATTCGACTCACCTCATCCCCAGTTCTTACCTTGCCAAATGGTTCAGATAGATTTTTTGTGCACTGCAATACATCAAGAGTAGGTTTGGGTTGTGTCCTCATGCAGAAAGGTAAGTTCATAGCCTATGACTCTAGATAGATCAAGCCTCATGAGAAGAATTATACAATTCGTGATCTTGAGTTGGCAGCTCTAGTATTTTCTTTAAAGATTTGGAGGCATTACTTGTATGGGTGCATATTAATGCGTTCACTGATCACCAAAGCCTTCAGTAAGTGTTCTCATAGAAAGATTTAAATCTACATCAGAGAAGGAGGTTAGAGTTATTAAAGGATTATTATATGAGAGTTTTGTATCATCCAAATAAGGCTAATATGTTATATTATCTATGGGTAGTGTTGCTCATGTTCAGGATGGTAAGAAGAAGTTAGCTTAGAAAGTCCATCAGCTTTCCTGAATAGGTGGTTACTAACTCGATTCAGCAGAAGGTAGTGTATGGGTGCAGAGTAACTTAGAATTATCTATAGTTTCTAAAGTGAAAGGAAAGTATGATAAAAATCCTAGTCTAGTTAAGTTGAAAGAATCAGTCAGAGATCAGAAAGTGATGGTTTTCTCCCAAGGGGAAATGGTGTTTTTCTTTGTAAGGGTAGATTGTGTGTACCTGGTGTAGATGACTTGAGGCAACGAATTATTGTAGAGGCACATGGTGCGCATTACTATATTTATCCAAGGGACACTAAGATGTACCGTGATTTGCGGGAGATCTATTGGTGGAGTGGGATGAAGAGGAATTTTGCAGAGTTTGTTGCTAAATTCTCTACAAGTCAACAAGTTAAGGTTGAGCACCAGAAACCCAATGGATCCATACAGGAGTTCTTTATTCCCACATAGAAGTCAGAGGAAGGGAACATGGACTTTATGATGGGTTTGCCTCATACTAGTCATCAAAATGTTTCTATTTGGGTTATTATAGAAAGGATGACGAAATCAGCTCATTTCTTGCCAGTCCATATGTAAAGCCCTAAATTTGGTACCCAAAGCACTACACATTGCTCATGACCCCGAAGGACCATAATCTAACCCGTGAGTGATATTTGTACCTGTATACTGCATAAAATACTGAATAATGTGAAAACATAAAATGAAAGGACATAAGGTTCATTACTAATACATAACTGAAGATATGGGGTAACAGAACCAAAACAACTGAAATAACTGTCTAAACATACTATAGTCTAAAAAGCAACTGGGATGCTACTGATGCTCTGAAGCTCATGCTTCTAAACCTATGGTTTAAGAAAACATAGCATAAATGCGTCAATACTTTGAATGTACTAGTATATAAGTGAGATCAGCTGAATTTAAATGGTTCATATACATGAACAATATTAAGTGACTGACTTATATGAACATGAGAATACATGCATGACTACGAAACTGTAATACCCCACATTTTGAACTAGAATGAAAATTCGTCATTCATATGCGTAAACATTTCAAAATCCTTGAATCCTATGTAAATTTAGTGTGTTAATCAATTATGTAGTGTGGAAATCTATTTGACCATGAATTTAGATCATATAGGTCCCTTAATTCAAGCACAAGTTCCTTCAACTTCTTACTCAGACAGTATTTAGAGGCTTTCAGATTTAGTTCAGATTTGATTCAGACTTAATTGTTGTTTTTGGGTATTTTCTACCCATACGGATATTACGTTTGTCAGCTATTTTATTCAGTTGAACCTTATGGCCTATTGTTCATGTTTTTTTACATTATTACGTCATATATTGCAGTGTACTGGTACAAATATCAGTCATGGGTTAGCTTATGGTCCTTTGAGGTCATAAGCACCATGCAGTATTCTGGTTCAGAAAACCAGGGTGTTACAAACTTGATATCAGAGACTAAACTTCATTAGAGTCCTAGGAAGTATGAAAACCGCATCTAGTAGAGTCCTATACATGCGTGTGTTGTGCACCACACTTATGTGTAGGAGGCTATGAGATGTTTTAGGAATAGTTTCCCTTCTTTCAGTGTTCATATCATGCTAGTGAGCATAATCTCAATTCACTCTTAGTATAATCCATTTATCCTTTTGTTCTATATAATATTCCTCCTAAAAGTAAAAAAATAGGAATCAGTCAGCCCCTCAGCCCGAAGACCCTTTGGGAGATCATGTTTCTCATGCGGAGTTCATGAACGCATTTACCACTCTTGCTCAGTTAGTTGCTGCCAAGAATAAATGACTAACTATCGTTCTAGCCACTCAGGTGACCAATTTAGCTACAGCTAGAATTTGGGACTTTACTCAAATGAATCCCCCTTCTTTCACGGGGTCTAAGTCAGATGAGGAGACAAAAGGATTCTTAGATCAGATTCAGAAAGTGATAGATATTATGGGGGTGACTACTGTGGAAAGTGCTGAGTTAGTTGCATATTAGTTATAGGATATGGATCATACTTGGTACAAACAGTGGAAGTGGGAAAAGTTAGATGATACCGGTTCTATAGAGTTGGAGGAGTTTGCCTCTACTTTCCTTAATAGATTTTTCTTGATAGATCTTAGAGAAGATAAGGTGCTAGAGTTTATCAACCTCAAGCAGGGCAGTATGACAGTGAAAGAGTTTTAGCTTAGGTCTACTCAATTATCCAGATTTGCCCTGCATGTGGTTATAGACAGTAGAGTCAAGATGAGTAAGTTTGTATCAGGGGTGAATGATAGCATGGTAAATGAGTGCAGATCTGCCATGTTGAATAGTTATATGACTTTAGCCAGACTTATAACTTATGCTCAGCAGATAGAGAAGCAGAATATTTGAATGAGGGAGAGACAGAGTAAGAGAGCAAGGAGAAATAGTTTAAACCCATGAATTTTTGGATGGATTAAGATTGTCACCTATGCCCAAAGTTGTGCATGTAAGTTGTTTGATAAAATGGCAAGAATAATAGAATCCATGCTTTTATGACTTAATAATGCTTAAATGACAAGCGTATGTTCTATTATTTATGATTCCACATGAACTCCACGTTATTATTGTGTGTTATTGTTGTGATATGGAATGAGCATGATATTGAAGAAACGTTAGTATATACATGTTTTGCACATCCCCTACTACATATAAGATGTTGAGAACAAAGTGTAGTATGAAATCCCCTACTTATGATATTGTGAATTATGGACTCTACTCTTATGATCAAGTCAGTCATGTGTGTCAGTTTCCTTCCATCGAGTCCTGGGGGTACTTGTACCTGAAATAATATAGCTATGTGCCTAATTCCATGTCATGTTATTACGATACTCTCAGTCACACCATGGTCTATAGAATTTAGTTAGTCATGTGACTCAGGAAAACTCAGAAATCTTAGCAGTCTCAGTAGTTAAGTAACCTCAGTACTCAGTAATCTTAGTGATCTCTATAATAGCAGTGTTCCTAGTGATCTCAGTAATTTCAGTACTCTCAATCAGTCCTCCAAACTCAATACGTTCCTTTAGTTAAGGGAACTTAGTAAACTTAGTTTAGCTTTGCCAAATAATACCACTAGTATCAGTTTAGTTAATCAGTATTAGTTCAGCGAATTAGTTCAATTTAGTTATTCAGTTTAGGATTCAGCACCGATTTAGCCTAGGGATGGGGTCTCAATCGCTAGAAAGGATGGAGATCCTTATAAGCAATCCCTAAGTTCCAAAACTATGTAGCCAGTGTAGGTACGAGATGTCAGCCGTTAGATAGGACTGTCATACTAAGGGGTCACCTAGTAGCACATTTATATGTATAGGACTGATCCCAGGAGTCACCCATTAGATTAGGACTGACTCCACAGTAGTTGTCTTTATTGGTGGTGCGGTACTAACACCCTTCCAATCAGGGCAGAGATTGGACCCCAGTTAGCTTAGCATGGGGCATGTTGGTTAGATGAATACATCCCATAGTTTCAGTTATAGATTCAGGACTATCAGATACAGTCAACTCAGTTTTCTAGTACAGATTCAGTAATGTTAGAGACAATCAATCATTATCATTATAAATAGACTTTACTATCACCCATTAGAAAGGACTGATCTCAACTATAGTTAATCAGTATCAGAATTATCAGATTTAAAGATCACTCTCTAGAATGAATAGATCTTAAATTTAGTTACTCTATATAGAGCGAAACTCAGATAGTTCCATGAGAACTCAGACTGTTAAATACAGTTGCTCAGTATCAGTTATATCGATCTTATTAATCGTCACAGTTATATCAATTATGTTAGTTGTCAAATCTTATGTTATCAGTATTTAGTCTCAACACTGTTAGACATAGTCAATCAGACTAGTTCTTCATAATTCAAACTGTCAGAAATAGTCATTTATCTATTCAGTATCTCACTATGAGTAAAGTCAAGTCATCAGTATTCAAACTCAGTAGTCAATATCACCATGAGTTCAGTTATAGTTGTTTATGCATGTATGTATTCTCACGTTCATATTAGTCAGCATTGTTCATGCATATAACCCTTTGCATTTATCTTACCTCACTCGTATACTCAGTACATTCAAATGTACTAATGCATTTACGCTATAGTGCTTTCTCTTGTGTTACACCATAGGTTCAGAGGCACGTGTTCCAAATCAGCAGTAGCATTTTAGTCGCAGAGTTGTAGTGAGTCCTCATACATTTGAGGATGATATTATTTTATTTTATTTATTATTTTATTTCCGTTTTTTTTAACGGTGTTAGTTGGAGACATGTTCTTTCAAATCCTTACTTAGACAGTATATAGAGGCTTTCATATTAAGTTCAGATTTGATTCAGCCTTCAGTTGTTTTTTTTTTGGGTATTTAGCACCAATATGGATATTATGTTTGTCAACAATTTTATTCAGTTGAACCTTATGGCCTATTATTCATTTTTCTCTACATTACTACATCATATAATGTACTATACAGGTACAAATATTAGTCATGGATTAGCTTGTGGTCCTTCGGGGTCATAAGCACCGTGTAGCATTCCGTTTCATTAAAGTCCTAGGAAGTCTGAAAGTTGTATCGAGTAGAGTCTTGTACATGCGTGTGTTGTGCACCACACTTATGTGAAAGAGGCTATGAGATGTTTTAGGAACTATTTCCCTTCTTTCAGTGTTCATGTCGTGCGAGTGAGAATGATCTCAAGTCACTCTCTGTCTAATACATTTCTTCCTTTATTCTATAGAACATACCTCCTAAAAAGAGAAATGGGAACTAGTCAGCACCTCAGCTCGAGGACCCTATGGGCGATCATGTTTTTATGCAAAGTTCAGGACCGCATTCACCACTTGTACTTAGTCAGGTGCTGCCCAAAATGAACGACCAGCTGTCGTTCCAGCCGATCTAGTAGCCAATTCAGCTTGAGCTAGAATTTAGGACTTTACATGAATGAATCCTCCTTCTTTCATGGGTTCTAAGTTAGATGAGGACCCGCAGGAATTATTACATCAGATTCAAAAAGTGATAGATATTATGAGGGTGACTACTGTTAAAGTTCTAAGTTAGCTGAATATCAGTTACAAGATGTGGATCATACTTGGTTCAAATTGTAGAAGTCGAAAAGGTTTGATGATGCAGGTTCTATAGAGTGGGAGGAGTTTGCCTCTGCTTTCCTTGATAGATTTTTCTGCTAGAGCTTAGAGAAGCTAAGGTGCTAGATTTTATCAACCTCAAATAGGGAAGTATGACATTGAAAGAGTATTCTCTTAGGTTTACTCAATTAGCTAGATATGCCCCTTATGTGGTTGCCGACAGTAGCGCCAAGATAAGTAATTTCATATTAGGGGTGAATGATAGCATGGTAAATGAGTGTAGATCTGCCATGTTGAGTAGTAATATGACTTAAGCTAGACTTATGAATGATGCTCAGAAGATAGAGGAGCAGAAGATCTGAATGAGGGAGAGACAAAGTAAGAGAGTAAGGACAGGTAGCTTTAACTTTGCTCATCCTAAGTCACAGGGTGATAGCTATTCTCAGCATAATCAGAAGTTTTCAGCCCCAGCTCTATCCTCAACTAGTGCACCAGCACCTAAGTCCAGATATTACCGTCATGATAAAGCGCCAAGCTCCGAGGCCTAGGGTAGTAAGAATAGAAATCTTACTTATCTGCTTTGTGAAAAGTGTGGTAAGAATCACCTAGATGTATGTAGGGAAGGTAGTGATGTATGCTTTGGGTGTGGCAAGCCAGGCCACAGGATGTAAAAGTGTAGAGTTCTAGTATAGAGGGGTAATGGGTTACGTCAGGAAGGCACCAAGAGTGGTTAGCGTCGAAATAGACTTTATATACTCTAGACCCATCATGATCTGGAAAGTTTCCCTGACCTAGATTCAGGTATGTTACCAATATTTCATGCTCATGGTATGCATTGTTAGATCTCTTTCTCTGATTTGGACATATGTTTCAGCATGAGTTAGTTAGTAAAGCCAGCAAGTCAGTTTAGCATTCGAGCAGTCAGATTTGTACTGTTTGTTTCCTCATCCTTGCATCTATTTATGCTATTCAAAATCTCAGGGAGTGTAACTATTCCAAGTACAACCTCCTAGTAGTTACAAGTTCAGTTCAGTTCATGTATCATAAATTAGCCCTAGACTCTTGAGGTTCATTTATAATCTAGTTCGTAGATACCTTGCGCATCGCGTCAACTTCTTCAATATCTCAAAAACATCAGTCCAACATCCTTCAAGGGACATAGTGTCCCAAGAGGGAGATACACTATAGCCCCTAAACTTTCATGATTTAAACATGTCATTTTCTTTGATGAATCTATCTTGGAGGAAGTGTTACTTATGAGCCGATCCTCTAGCTCCAAAACTCAGTAGTAAGATATGTACTCAATGGCTCAGTTTAGTCCACGATATGATACTCTATTTCATGCATTACAGACTAAGTTCAGTTCATGTATCATGTTCCAGACTCAGTTATGTTTATTATGTTTCCTCATGAATATTAAGTGAATAATCTCAGACTTATCGATATTTTAAGTTCAAGGTGACAGTCTTCTCTGATCTTACTCATTCCCCTGTTCAGATTTTAGTACAAAACTTTGTATTTAGTTCCATGCTTAGTTTTCAGTTAAAACTTTGTACCTTTACAAATTCATATTCAGTCGCATGTTCCTGAGCTCGTTCAGTCATATATTAACATGTTAAATATGCGTGATCAGCTTATCAATACTTTCTGTCATGCATTCATGTATCATGTCAGTCATATAATCATGCATTAGATATACATATTCAGTTTAATATGTTCATCTTATCAGTTATGTCAGTCCTGAAACCATGTTTTAGTAGTGTATGTATTGTACGTACTTTAGTTGATCTTTTCTTCCATCTCAGTCATTCTCATTCGAGGATGAAAGTTCCCAAGGGGTAGATATTGTAATACCCCATATTTTTGACTAGAATAAAAATCTGTCATTCTTACGCGTACACGTTTCAAAAGCCTCGAATCCTATGTAAATTTAGTGTGTTAATCAATTATATAATGTGGTAATCTATTTGATCATAAATTTAGATCATATAGGTCCCCTAACTCAAGTACAAGTTGAAAGCTTTCCTATCGTTCAAGTTTTAGTGAGCATCAAAACTTGGGTCAACTTCAATCAACTATAGCTCCTTTTATATGTCGAACTAAGTGGCTTACTGTATATCATATGAAAGATCTTTGAATTAGATTTCCAATGATACAAATTTTACTAACATCCGATATTGAAGTAAGGAGTTATGCCCATTTTACTCTGGCATGTCAGGCTGGGAAACTAAGTGATGATATTTGTGACAAACCGTCACGCCCATAATGGTCTATCCCTAATGTCGTCAGCCCTGGGCAGATTTTCACCCCAAGTGATGACATTTTATGAAAAGACATCAAGCCCGTGACGATCTATCACCAATTTCGTCAACCTGAACCAGAAAACCAAGATTTCTCCTTTTTGTGATGACAATTCGTGATGACCTATCACCAGTATGACGGTTTGTCATGAATGTCATCAGCAATTTTTTCCAGAAATTGAGGGATATATTAGTAAGTATATTTTGTTCTTTTTCCTTCACTTCCCATGACTTATAAACCTAAAAGAGCATATTATCTGCCATTCTCTTTAGTTAAACATCTCAAAAAGTTCTCTCATACACTCTAAACCACAAGATTAGGGTTTCCTCTCAAGATCATCTCATCAAGAGAAAGCCTAAGGATTTCTTCAAGAACCTTCAAGAAACATTATATCTCTTTTAAGATCAAGCCTTAAGGTATGCATAGAGTTCTTCCATGGGTTCCTTTCATCCATGGAGCTCAAGAATCTTGTTTTAAATTATAAATTATGTTTTCCTTGTTGTGTTATGAATATATTCATGTTGATGATTGTTGTTTAGATTCAAGGTTGTATCTTGATGTGTTTTTCATGAAGCATGTGAGAAGGTTATTTGAAACCCATGAATTTTTGGATGGATTAAGATTGTCAAATTCATAAGTACACCTACACCCAAAGTTGTGCATGAAGGTGTTTGTTAAAAAGGCAAGAATGATAGAATCCATGCTTTTATGACTTAATAATGCTTAAATGACAAACCCATGTTCTATTATTTATGATTTCACATGAACTCCACGTTATTATTGTGTGTTATTATTGTGATATGGAATGAGCATGATATTGAAGAAACGTTAGTATATACATGTTGTGGGCATCCCCTACTACGTATAAGATGTTGAGAACGAAGTGTAGTATGAAATCCACTACTTATGATATTGTGAATTATGAAATCTATTCTTATGATCAAGTAAGTCATGTGTGTCAGTTTCCTTCCATCGAGTCCTCACGTTACTTGTCCCTGAAATATTATAGCTATGTACCTAGTGCCATGTCATGTTATTATGATACTCTCAGTCACGCCATGGTTTATAGAATTCAGTTAGTCATGTGACTCAGGAAAACTCAGAAATCTTAGCAGTCTCAGTAGTTAAGTAACCTCAGTACTCAGTAATCTTAGTGATCTCTATAATAGCAGTGTTCCTAATGATCTCAGTAATTTCAGTACTCTCAGTCAGTCCTCAAAACTCAATGCGATCCTTCAGTCAAGGAAACTCAGTTAACTTAGTTTAGCTTCGCCAAACAATACCAGTAGTATAAGTTTAGTTAATCAGTATTAGTTCAGCTAATCAGTTCAGTTTAGTTATTCAGTTTAGCTCACTTATCCAGTTCAGTGTCTTTTAGATGGGAGTAGGATACCGCAACGAGTGAGCCTAGGGATGGGGACTCAACCACTAGAAAGGATGGAGATCATTACAAGCAATCCCTAAGTTTCAGAACTACGTAGCCAACGTAGGTACGAGATGTTACCCATTAGATAGAACTGGCATACTCAAGGGTAACCCATTTGCTCATATATATGTATAGGACTAATCCCAGGAGTCACCCACTAGATTAGGAATAACTCCATTGTAGTTTTCTTTACTGCTGGTGCGGTACAGAAACCCTTCTAGTTAGGGCAGAGATTGGAAACCAATCACCTTAGCATGGGGCATGTCGGTTATATGAATACATCCCACAGTTTTAGTTACAGATTCAGGACTGTCAGATACAGTCAACTTAGTTCAGTAGTACAGATTCAGTACTGTTAGAGACTGTCAATCCTTATCATTATAAATAGACTTCAAGATCACCCATTAGATAGAACTAATCTCAACTATAGTTAATCCGTATCAGAATCATTAGATTTAGAGATCACCTGATAGATAGGACTAATATCAAATTTAATTACTCCATATAGAATAAAACTTAGATAGTTCCATGAGAACTTAAACTGTTAAAAACAATTGCTCAGTATCAGTTACATCGGTCTTATCAATCTTCATAATATATAAGTTATGTCAGTTTTCATAGCTTATGTTATCAGTATTCAGTCTCAAAATTATTAGACACAATCAATCAGACCAGTTCTTCATAAGTCAAACGGTCAGAAATAGTCATTCATCTATTCAATATCTCAGTATCAGTAGATTCATGTCGTCAGTATTCAGACTCAGTTGTCAGTATCACAATGTGTTTATTTATAGTTGTGTATGCATGTATGTATTCTCACATTCATATTAGTTAGCATTGTTCATGCATATAACCCTTTGTATTTACACCATAGGTTCAGAGGCACGTGTTTCAGATTAGCAGTAGAATTCTAGTCGCAAAGTTGCAATGAGTCCTCATTCATTCGAGAATGATATTATATTATTTTATTTATTATTTTAGTTTAATTTTTCTAGATGAAGTTAGTTGGTGACATGTTCCTTGAACTCCTTACTCAGACAGTATTTAGAGGCTTTTAGATTTAGTTCAGATTTGATTCAGACATCAGTTGTTTATTTGGGTATTTGCCACCCATATGGATGTAAAGTTTGTCAGCTATTTTATTTAGTTAAACCTTATGGGCTATTGTTCTTGTTTATCCGCATTATTACATCATATATTATAGTGTATAGGTACAAATATCAGTCATGGGTTAGCTTATGGTCCTTCAGGCTCATAAGAATCATGTAGCATTCCGATTCAGAAAATTAGGGTGTTACAAACTTTGTATCAGAGCCTAACGTTCATTAGAGTCCTAGGAAGTCTGAAAGCCATATCTAGTAGACTCTTGTACATGCGTGTGTTGTGAACCACACTTATTTACAGGAGGCTATGAGATATTTTAGGAACGGTTTCCCTTCTTTCAGTTTTCATGTCGTGCAAATGAGCATAATCTCTAGCTACTCTTAGTATAATCCATTTCTCCCTTTCTTCTACAGAACATTCCTCCTAAAAGAAACAACGAGAATCAGTCAGCCCCTTAGCTCGAAGACCCTTTAGGCGATCATGTTTCTTATGCGGATTTCCAGACCATATTCACCACTCTTGCTTAGTCAGTTGCTTCGCAAAATGAATGACCAGTTATTGTTACAGCCAATCCAGTGGCCAATTTAGATGCAGCTAGAATTTGGGACTTTACTCGAATGAATCCTCTTTCTTTCATGGGGTCTAAGTCAGATGAGGACCCGCAGGAATTCATTGATTAGATTCAAAAAGTGATAGATATTATGGGGGTGACTATTGTGGAAAGTGCTGAGTTAGCTGTATATCAGTTGAAGGATGTGGCTCATACTTGTTATAAATAGTGGAAGTCAGAAAGGTTAGATAATGCAGGTTCTATAGAATAGGAGGAGTTTGCCTCTGCTTTTCTTGATAGATTTTTCTCGCTAGATCTTAGAGACTCTAAGGTTATAGAGTTTATCAACCTCAGGCAGGGTAGTATGATAGTGAAAGAGTATTATCTTAGGTTTACTAAATTAGCAAGATATGCCCCTCTTGTGGTTGTAGACAGTAGAGCCAAGATGAGTAAGTTCGTGTCAGGGGTGAATGATAGTAAGGTAAATGAGTGCAGATTTGCCATGTTGACTAGTGATATGACTTTAGCCAGACTTATGACTCATGGTCAGCATCAGAATAGACTTTATGCACTCCAGAACCGCATGGTACAAAAAGTTTCCCTGACGTAAACTCGAGTACGTTACCAGACTTTCATGTTTATGGTATGCATTATTAGATCTCTTTCTATGATTTGGACATATGTTTCAGCATGAGTTAGTTAGTAAAAACCAGTAAGTCAGTGTAGCATTCGAGCAGTCAAATTTGTATAGTTTTTTTCCTCATCCTTGCATATATTTATTCTGTTCAAGATCTCAGGGAATGTAACTATTCCAAGTAGACACTCCTAGTAGTTGCAAGTTCAGTTCAGTTCATGCATCATGCATTAGTCCCAGACTCGTGAGGTTTAGTTATAATTTAGTTTGAAGATGCCTTGTGCATTGCCTCAACTTCCTTAATATCTCGGCAACGTCAGTCAACCATCCTTCAAGGGACATAGTGTCCCAATGGGGAGATACACTATAGCCCCTAAACTTTCATAATTTAAACATGTCATTTTCTTTGATGAATCTATCTTGGAGGAAGTGTTACTTATGAGCCAACCCTCTAGCTCCAAAACTCAGCAGTAAGCCATGTACTCAATGGCTCAGTTTAGTCCACGATACTATACTCTATCCATGTCATGCATTGCAGACTCAGTTCAGTTCTTGTATCACGTTCCAGACTCAGTTATGTTCTTATGTTTCTGCTCATGCATATTGAGTGATTAATCTCAGACTCATCGATATTTTTAGTTCAAGGTGACAATCTTCATTTATCTTACTCATTCCCATATTAAGACTTTAGTACCAAACAATGTATTCAGTTCCATGCTTAGTTTTCAATTCAAACTTGGCACCTTTACCATTGCATGTTTAGCTGTATGTTCCTAAGCCCGTTCAATCATATATTCACGTGTTAGATATGCATGATTAGCTTATCAGTACTTTCTATCATGAATTCATGTATCATGTCAGTCGTATAATCATGCATCAAATATGCATGGTCAGTATGATATATTCAGCTTATCAGTCATGTCAGTCCCGAAACCATGTTTCAGTAGTGTACGTATTGTACATACTTCAGTTTATCCTTTCTTCAATCTAATTCATTGTCATTCTAGGACGAATGTTCCCAAGGAGAAGTTATTGTAATACAACACATTTTGGACTGGAATTAAAATTCGTCATTCCTATGCGTAGATGTTTCAAAAACCTTGAATCCTATGTAAATTTTGTGTGTTAATCAATTATGTAGTGTGGGAATATATTTGAGCATGAATTTAGATTATATAGGCCCCTAAATATAGTACAAGTTGATAGCTTTCCTATCGTTCAAGTTTTAGTGAGCGTTAAACTTGGGTCAAATTCAATCTATCATACCTCATTTTATATGATGAACTGGGTGGTTTACTATAAATCAAATGAAATATCTTTGAATTATCTTTCCAATGATACATATTTTACCTAAATCCGATGTTTGAGGAAGGAGTTATGCCCATTTTACTCTGGCATGTCAAGCTGGGAAATTGAGTGATGACATTTGTGACAAGCCATCACGCCCGTGATGACCTATCACCAATGTCGTCAGCCCTGGGCAGTTTTTCACCCCCAGTGGTGACATTTTGTGACAAATCTGTAATGCCCGTGATGGCCTATCACCAATGTCATCAACCTTAACTAGAAAACCAAGAGTTCACTTTTTTGTGACGACAATTCGTGACGACCTATCACCAGTATGACGGCTTGTCACGGATGTCGTCAGCTATTTTTTCCAGCAATTGAGGGATGTTTTAGTAAGGGTATTTTAGTCTTTTTACTTCACTTCCCACAAATTATAAATGTCAAGAAGCATATTATCTTCCATTCTCTTTAGGTAAACATCTCAAAAAGCTCTCTCATACACTCTCAACCATAAGATTAAGGTTTCCTCTAAAGATCATCTCATCAAGAGCAAGCTTAAGGATTTATTCAAAAACCTTTAAGAAATATTAGATCTCTTTAAAGATTAAGATTTAAGGTATGCATAGTGTTCATCCATGTGTCCCTTTCATCCATAGAGCTCAAGAATCATGTTTTAAATTATAAATTGTGATTTCCTTGTTGTGTTATGACTATATTCATGTTGATGATTGTTATTTGGATTCAAGGTTGTGTATTGATGTGTTTTTCATGAAGCCTATGAGTATGTTAGTTGAAACCCATGAATTTTTGGATGGATTAAGATTGTCAAATTAATAAGTACACCTATGCCCAAAGTTATGCATCTAAGGTGTTTGATAAAATGCCAAAAATGATAGAATCCATGTTTTTATGACTTAATAGTACTTAAATGACAAGTCAGTCATGTGTGTCAGTTTCTTTCCATCGAGTCCTGGGGGTACTTGCACCTGAAATAATATAGCTATGTGCCTAGTGCCATGTCATGTTATCATGATACTCTCAGTCAAGGCATGGTCTATAGAATTCAGTTAGTCATGTGACTCAGGAAAACTCAAAAATCTCAGCAGTCTCAGTAGTTTAGCAACCTCAGTACTCAGTAATTTCAGTGATCTCAGTAATAGCAGTATTCTTTGCGATCTCAGTAATTTCAGTACTTTCAGTCAGTCCTCAAAAATCAATACGTTCCTTCAGTCAAGGGAACTCAGTAAACTTAGTTTAGCTCCGCTAAATAATACCACTAGTATCAGTTTAGTTAATCAGTATTAGTTCAGCTAATCAGTTCAATTCAGTTATTCAGTTTAGCTCAGTTATCCATTTCAGTGTCTTTTAGATGGGTATAGGATTTAGCACCGAGTGAGCCTAGGGATGGGGAATCAACTGCTAGAAAGGATGGAGATCCTTAGAAGCAATTTCTAAGTTCAAGAACTACGTAGCCAACATAGGTTCCAGATGTCACCCATTAGATAGGACAGGCATACTCAGGGGTCACCCGTTAGAATATTTATATGTATAGGACTGATCCCAAGAGTCACCCGCTAGATTAGGACTGACTCCAAAATAGTTTACTTTACCGGTGGCGTGGTACTGACACCTTTCCAGTCAGGGAAGACATTAGACCCCAGTCAACTTAGCAAGGGGCATGTTGGTTAGATGAATACATCCCATAGTTTCAGCTACAGATTCAGGACTGTCAGATATAGTCAACTCAGTTCAGTAGTACAGATTCAGTACTGTTAAAGACAGTCAATCCTTATCATTATAAATAGACTTCAAGATCACACATTAGACATGACTGATCTCAACTATAGTTAATCAGTATTAGAATTATTAGATTTAAAGATCACCCACTAGATAGGACTGATCTAAATTTTAGTTACTCCATATAGAACGGAACTCAGATAGTTCCATGAGAAATTAGACTATTAAATACAATTGCTCAGTATCAGTTACATTGGTCTGATCAATCATCACAGTTATATTAGTTATGTTAATTGTCATAGCTTTTATTATCAGTATTCAGTCACAGAACTATTAGAGAGAGTTAATCAAACTAGTACTTCATAATTCAAACTGTCAGAAATAGTCATTTATCTATTAAGTATCTCAGTATCTGTAGAGTCATGTTATCATTATTCAGACTCAGTAGCCAGTATCACCACGAGTTAAGTTATAGCTACTTACACATGTACGCATTCTCACGTTCATATTAATTAGCATTGTTCATGCATATAACCCTTTGCATTTAGCCTACCTTACTCGTATACCTAGTACATTAAGACGTACTGACGCATTTGTGCTATGGTGCTTTCTCTTATGTTACACCATAGGTTCAAAGGCATACGTTCTAGATCAGCAGTAGCATTCTAGTCGTAGAGTTGCAGTGAGTTATCATCGATTCGAGGATGATATTATTTTATTTAATTTATTATTTTAGTTCAATTTCACTAAATGGAGTTATTTGGAGACATGTTTCTTCAAATCCTTACTCAGACAGTATTTTGAGGATTTCAAATTTAGTTTAGATTTTATTCAAACTTCAGTTGTTTTTTTGATATTTGCCACCCATATGTATATTACGTTTGTCAGCTATTTTATTCAGTTAAACCTTATGGTCTATTGTTCATATTTTTCTGCATATTACGTCATATATTGCAGTGTACAGGTACAAATATCAGTCATAGGTTTTCTTGTGGTGCTTCAAAGTCATAAGCATCGTGTAGGAT
This sequence comes from Capsicum annuum, assembly GCF_002878395.1. Taxonomy (NCBI): domain Eukaryota; kingdom Viridiplantae; phylum Streptophyta; class Magnoliopsida; order Solanales; family Solanaceae; genus Capsicum; species Capsicum annuum. The sequence continues at coordinate 212,423,916 of NC_061117.1, read as the reverse complement.
TCCGATTCAGAAAATTGGGGTGTTACAGTAACTGTTACTGAGATCATGATAAGACTGAATACTAAGATCTGATTACTGAGTCTAGTGATGTTGACATCAGAGTCATTGATGAGGGATAAATACTTATACTGTATTAATGAATACTCGAAGGACTGATACTATGTTACTGATACATAAATAACTATGTTTGACAATTCTGATTATGAAACACTTGTCTGGTTAATTGTATCTGACAATCCTAGAATTGAATACCGCTAACATGAGTTTTGAGAACTGATATAAATGATCAGATGAGTGACTAAATCTGAAAGTCCTGAATTTGATGGAACTAGCTGAGTTTCACACTGTATCTTAGTCGACTGTATCAAATAGTCCTAAATTTGAAGAACTATCTAAGTTCTTTAACTGAGACTGAAGCTGAGACTATTTGAAGTGATCACCTAACTTACATGCCCCATACTATGCTAACTAGGGTCCAACCTATAACCCCAGTTGGAAGGGTGTCAGTACCGCGTCACTAGTAAAGACAACTACTGTGGAGTCAGTCCTAATCTAGCGAGTGACCCCTAGGATCAATTTTGTACATTTAAATGTGATAACAGGTGATCCCTAAGTATGTCAGTCTGATCTAAAGGGTGATATCTAATACCTACACTGTCTACATAGTCTTGGAACTTAGGGATTGCTTCTAGGGATCTCAGTCCTATCTAGGGGTGAGTCCAAATCCCTAGGCTCGCTCAGTGTTGAATCCTACTCTCATTTGAAAATCACTAAACTGATTAGCTGTACTGAATTGATATTAATGGTATTATTTAGCGGAACTAAACTTAATTTACTAAGTTCCATTAACTGATGGAATGTACTGAATTCTGAGGACTGACTGAGAGTAATAAATTTACTGAGATTACTAGGAATACTGAGATTACTGGTATTACTGAGTAGGACTGATCTGATGGACACTAAATTTATAGAGATTTCCTAAGTCATGAGACTGACTAAATTCTACTGATCATGGATTGACTGAGATTATCATGAAAACATGACATGGCTCTAGGCACACAGCTAAATTATTGACTATAAGCACCCCCAGGACTCAATAAAAAGAAACTGACATAGCATGACTTACTTTAACACATAACCAAAAACACAATTTATAATTCATCAAACATGTGATATGCATAAATTTGTACAAACATTGGAATTTCATGATATCATACTAGTTAGGCACTTTTCGTTCACATAGGCTTTTAATCAAACACATGATAGGCATAATATATGTAAACAACATTGTACAACAATTAAACATTATAGTTCAATTCTAATTTATCATTCAAGGGTTTCGTTATAGGTTTGCATAAATATATATCTATACTAACCAATCAACATAGAATTTATCACCCAATATGGAATAGAATCAATCAGTCATTAGCAACATGAACAAGATCAAACCAATCATGAAATTCATAATAAAAATCCATAAATCTTGAATTTAGAAAAGAGATTCTTAGGCTTCATGGACAAAAGGTGTCCATGAATGAACACTATGCATACCTGGATTGAGTTTCTTGGATGTTCTTGGACTCGAAGGATTAGAATCTCTTAGTTCTTGAAGATGATTTGGATTTTTTTCTAGGGGATTAATCTTAGAGAGAAGCCCTAATATTCGTTGTTGTGAAATAATGAATAAATAAGCTGAGGTCGGGTATAACTGTGTATATATATGTGGGTCGTAAAATACCAAAATACCCCTATTAAAAATGACCTAAAATAATTGAGCGTGTCATGCAACGGTGGAGTGTGATGGTCTGTAGCTAGCCCGATGGTCCATCGGACTCACCGTCAGCTGGGACTAGAACTGGGACCTACTGCCTTTGTGCGATGGTGGGGTGAGATGATCCATCGCTTGTTCGACGGTACGTCGGACCTCTCCGTCGTACTCAACCAGAGAGTGTACCCACTGCCTCGATGTGAAAGTGGGATGTGATGGTCCATCGTCAGTCCGATGGTTCGTCGGCCTGCACCGTCGCACCTGGGCAATTTTACTGCCTTCTATTTTTTGGCCATAACTTCCTCGTCTGACATTGGATTTTGATTAAATTGGTATCAATGGAGAGCTTATTCAATTTTCCACATGATAGAAAGTGAAAATCATAGGAATACCATGCATAAAGAGATGGATTCATATTTCAAAGAAAGTTCTAACATTCTCAAGACACATACAAGCTATAAAAAGGTATGGGGTGTTACAATATCTCCCCCTAGAGAACATTCGTCCTCAAATGAGACTGAGAGTGAGGGAAAGAATATAAACTGATGTTCATACTAGACTTGAATGGCTGGAATATGATCTCAACGCTGACATGACTGATAATCTTAACATATCATACTGAACATGCATATCTGACACATGTGTAACTGATTCATGAATGCATGACTGATTATTCTAATGAAATAAGTTTTACTCAAAATGGGAATGCATTTCTAATTCCTAATTACATGAATGAATGGATATATAAATCCATAGCTGAATATGTGAGGGTACTTGGTACCATGTTTTAAGTGGGGATTTGAGTATGAATGGAATAAGCTTAAGGGGAACTTTTATCTTAAACGAAAATGCTAATGAACCCGAGATCATTTTACTAAACATGCATGAGAGGTAACATGAGAACCTAATTGAGTCTTATACGTGACATATGGATTGAACATTATGAACTTAACTGAGTCTCTAAATACCTAGCCCACAGCTGAGGTTTGGACTTTGAGGGTCAACTTATGAGTACCCTCTACTCTAGATAGAATTTGTTATGCAAAGAGAAACTGAATTTAAGATATGAGAGAATTGAGGAATCATAGGGTATCTCCCCCTTGGGATACTATATCTCTCTAAGAATGCTCACCTTATAGTAATATTAGGCTGACGCATAGGGCATCAATAAACTGATTGATGACTGAATACCTGGGGTTCAAAATGAGACATGATACCATAATGGAGCTGAACTCACAATCACCAGGATGTGTTACCTTGAAACGGTCTTATTCATGAAACTTAGGATAGTATGACTAAATGGAAAGTTGGAAATCAAACCATAGGGATTTGACTTTCTGACTGCTAAACGAAATTGCTAGTGGTACTGACTAACTCATGCTGAAAAAATATTAAGCTAAAATGAGAGAAAGAGATTTAGCAATGCATATAATGAATATGAAGGTCCTATAACATACCTGAATCTATGCTAGGGGAATTTCCTTGATCATGGCGAGTCTAAAGAGCATAAAACCTATTCTGATGCTGACCACTAGTTGTACTGGAAGTGACGCCCTACTGTCACAACTCTTTTCCCATCTGAGCCTTTTCACTACATTCCAAAGCCTATGACCAAGCTTAACATATCCATAACATACCCTACTGCTTGCTCTACATATGCCTAGGTGATTTGTACTACACTTATTTCAAGGTGGATAGGTAAGACTCTTGTTTTAACTACCCTGGGTCTCAGATCCTGTCACCCCATTAGGATGGTCATTCCCATACTTGGGCACTAGTTCACTAGCTAAAGATAGAGCTCAAACTGAGAACTTATGACTATACTAAGAATGGCTACCCCTTCCGACTTAGGCTGAGCAAAGTTGAATCTACCTGTACTTTCCTTCTTATTCTGCTTTTCCTTCATCTTAATCTTGTGCTCTTCTATATACTAATCATAGTTCATAATCCTGTCTAAAGTCATGTCACTATTTCTCATGGCGGATCTATACTCATTAATCACACTATCATTCACCCATGACACAAACTTACTCATCTTGGCCCTAGTGTCTACAACTATATGAGGGTCATATTTGACTAATTTAGTAAACTTAAGAGAATACTCTTTAACCATAATGGTTCCCTACCTAAGGTTGATGAAATCTAGAACCTTAGTTTCTCTAAACTCCAGTGGGAAGAATCTATCAAAGAAAGTAGAAGAAAACTCCTCCCACTTAACTAACCCTGCAGCATCTGCCCTCTCTAACTTCCAATGCTTGAACCAAGTCTTAGAAACATCCTACAACTAATATGCAGCTTGCTCAACACTCTCAACAATATTCACCCCCATTATGTTTGTCACCTTCTAAACCTGATCTAGGAATTCCTGAGGGTCCTCGTCTATCTTAGACCCAAGAAAGGATGAAGGATTAATTTGGGTAAAGTACTGAATCCTGGATACAGCTGAATTAGCCACTGGGTTGGCCTCAATGATAACTGGACATTCCTTCAAAAAAAACAACTGACTGAGCAAGAGTAGTGAATGAAGCCTTGAACTATGCATGAGAGATATGTAAGCTCAAAGGTTCTTTGGGCTGAGGGGCTAACTAACTTCCATTTATTCTTTTAGGAGGCATGTTCTATATAAGAAAGGGAGAAATGGATTGGACAGAGAGATTGACTTATGATTATGTTCACTGGAATGACATGAATACAGAAAGTAGGGAAATTGTTCCTAAAACATCTTGTATCCTCTTGCACATAAATGTGGTGCACAACACACCCATGTACAAGACTCTACTAGATATAGCTTTCAGACTTCCTAGGACTCTATTGAACGTTAGGCTCTGATACCAAGTTCGTAATTCCCTAAATCTGGTATCCAGAGCGCTACACGGTGCTCATGACCCCAAAGGACCATAAACTAACCCATGACTGATATATGTACCTGTATACTACATTATATACTGAATAATGCAGAAAAATAAACTGAAAGGCCATAAGGTTTAATACTAATACATAGCTAAAGATATGGAATAACAATACCAAAACAGCTGAAATAACTATCTGAACATAATATATTCTGAAAAAGCCTATAAACTATTAGAATAAGGAGTTGATGGGACATGTCTCCAACAAACTATGACTACTGAATAAACTAAAAAACTAAAATAGTAATATAATCATCATATCCTCGAAGGATGAGGACTCACAGATGAGTCTGACTGCTGAAAGAATGCTACTAATGCTCTTGAGCTCGTGCTTCTAAACTTTTTGTATAAGACACCATAGCGTAAAACGTCAATACTTTAAATGTGCTGGTATGCAACTAAGGTAGGCTGTATGAAAGTTGATCAGATGCATAAGCAATACTAACTGACTGACTAACATGAATGTGAGAATATATGCCTGACTACGTAGCTGTAACTTAGATCATGATAGGACTGAATACTAAGCTTTGATTACTGAGTCTACTGATGTTGACATCTGAGTCACTGATAAAAAAGAAAGACTGATACTATATTACTGAATACAAGAGGGACTGATATTATATTACTGATATATGAATAACTGTGTCTGACAGTTCTGATTATGAAGAATTGGTCTGGTTGACTGTAGCTAATAGTCCTCAAACTGAATATAGATAATATGAGTTTTGAGAACTGAAATAATTGATAACATGAGTGACTGTATCTGACAGTCCTGAATCTGATGGAACTAGCTGAGTTCCGTACTGTATCTAAGTTGACTGTATCTGACAGTCCTAAATATGAAGAACTATCTAATTTTTTAGTGAGACTGAGACTGAGATTGAAACTTATAACACCCCATATTCAAGTACGTGTATTGGTATATTCATGTACGTGTATTGGTCTTATTTATATGGAATTAAATTTTTTTATTTTATTTATACTGGAATTTGCCCGTCAATGGTTCCATGCGAAGGTTACTAAATAATATTTCCAATGATATAAAGATTTCCAAAAATGGATAGGTTTTGGATATGATATAATTGGGCATTTTCGAAACTATAAAATGGTGGCCGAGATATTTGGGAATAGTAAATGTGCAGAAAAATTTCCTGCACACAAACTACTGAGGCCAGCCGAATTTTTGGGTCAACTTCGAACGATCATAACTCCCTTAATATAATGAACTGGGAGAGATGAAACCTATGAAAATAAATATATTCGAGTATTCTTTCCAATGCAATTGGTTTCATCCAAATCCAATGTCTGAGTAAGGAGTTATACTCGTTTTACTTCAGCCTATCCAAATAGAATTTTAGGGTCAACTTCAAAAGGCCATAACTCCTTGTACAGGACGAACTGGGTGTCTTAATTTATATGAAATGAAATCCCTTTGAATTATCCTTCCAACGATACCAATTTCACCAAAATCTTATATCAGCGCAAAGATTTATGGTTGATCTACTTTAGCTGATCAAAACAGTCCACCAAAGGACAATTTTGACATTAATTAAATTTTAAAGGAATTTTGGTCACTCCCTATTATATTATGGATGACAATATGTGTATATATACATGTATATGAGTTCAAAAACTCATTTTCATCATTAATCATTGAGTAAGATCAAACCCTAGACAAATTTGACCTTTAAATTACTTTTGATTCAACTGTAGAAATTTCAAATTAATCCGATAACTACATTTGTCATCTCGAGAGCTTCAAACGACACCTATTATTTATGCAAACAGGATTGCATAATCAAGAAGTGAATTTTAAGGTATGAATATTGTTTGCCTTTGTTCTTTTCCATATGTATATGTGTGATAGGGGATTATATGTATTGGTTGTTATTGAAAGGTGATGGAAATACAGTTATGGACTATTTTGCATGGTTTGGTTATATTGAATTGTGGAAGGTGGATATGGTAGTTGAGTTATGGAAGGCGGATATGGTAATTGAGTTATGGAAGGTTGATATGGTGATATACTATTGAATTGATGATTATTTATGTCTATGGCTAAATTTGGCTTAATGGATTATTTGGAAGGATAAATGAATCCAAACTTGATATTGGAGGATGTTGTATGAATATGCATGGCATGTGAATGTAATTGGAGTATAAGAGGGTTAAAGTGACACCCTTTATGGTGTAATTAAGGCTTACTACATAAACACTAGTTTGGTGAATTCAAATAATTGAATTGTGACGTTTGGTTGCTAATACTATATTGCTATATATGTTCATTGTAGATAAGTAATCTGAAAAGACGGGAAGTCTATTTGAGACTAGTATTGAAGGTTGACAGTGAGGTATGTAGAGCATACTCTATACTATATCTTTGGCATGAAACTGAACAATTGTTCTATTAAGAAAGTTTCCAAAGTTATTTAGTAACATGTGATCCATAATGGTTTTGTATGATGTCCTACGTTACCAATTAACTTGTTTCCACCCTACAAGATGTCAAGACATTCCAATACTTACTTGTTTTCCAAATCGTACATGTTTATTGTAATAATGAATGTCAGAAGGTATCCGGTTACTCAAACAAGATCCATCTGCTATTAATGACTCCAAAACATTTCATTGATATACCAATTAGTTCCTAATTCATTATTATGGCGTTGATGACTTCAAAACACTTCATTGATGTTCCAATGAGTTCTTACGTCATTGTTATTGCATTGATGGTCTATTTATATGTCTCTTATTAATGTATCATTCTTTCAAAGTATCAAAAATGCGGTGGCGACTGAAATTACTATCTCAAAAATTAATGAAACTAAGTGATGGAAGTTCTCTCTTATCAGGTGGTACCTCAGGGGCATAAGCCTATCACGGGTCGATCCCAGTTGATATGTACTAGAGGTAGACTAATGATCATAGTACAGTACATTTATGATTACAAAGATGATAAGAACAAAGTTAAAGTGATTGAATAATTACAATGTACAGGTTATCACAAGCTCTAGTAAGTGTGGTCCACTCCAATTATGACTTATTCACTTGTTTCTTATTTTTATTGAACTCCTATATCATATGTGATTATCTACAGCTTTACATACTCAGTACATATTTTGTACTAACATCCCCCACAGGGGACCTGCATTTCATGCTACAGGCACAGGTACCTTAGCTCATACACCACACAAGTAGGAGCCAGGATATCCAGCTTCTTTTGGTGAGCTTCAGTTTGCTTCGAGGCTTTCCGTGTCATATCTAGTCACTTTTGGTATTATACAAAATTTAGTTAAATGGTGGGGTGTGTCCCGACCTTAGTTAAACTCTGTGTATTGTCTAGAGGTTTTGTAGACCTAATGTGTAGTCAAGGTAATGTTTTGTTAATAGACGTGATGGCTCCAATGGACAAGTATTGTATATACATATATATGTGTGCTCGAGCTTATACAGGTGATTATTTCCTTTTATATGTGAAATGATGCTATCAAAATTTTGGGTTTTCATAGAGGTTGAATGGGAAGTATAAGGTTATGAGCTGGTTCTCCCGGGCCTCCTCGGTTACGGATGCCAGTCCGCCCCAATAGGATTTAAGGCGTGACAATAGTGGTATCAGAGAAGTTCGTCCTAGTGAGTCTACAAAGCCGTGTCTATGTAGAGTCTTGTTTATCAATGGGTCGTGCACCACATCTATAAACAGGAGGCTATGGACATTTAGGAATTGTTTCTCTTCTTCGCGATAGAGCCTATAGTGTATATGAAGTCATAGTTGACCACTGAATCCATTTGTTTCTCTTATTATAGTAATGATTTCAGTTACCAGAAGTAAGAATACCGGTAAACAAGTAGATATGGCGGCCAGAGAGGGGACTAGTATGTCACCCACTGTACTAGCTAATCAAAGTGAGGCTCCAGCTGAGCATGCATTAGAATTTCTTCCAGTCCGAAAAAAATAAGGAGGAGGGGAACTATATCCACAAAGCCACCTATAATGTTGTTAATCAAGATCTTAGAAATGCAGTGGAAATTTTGACTCGTATAGTTATTGGGCAAGCTCAAGGGCAAGCCATTCCTACCACAGATCCTAGTGGTACAGGTAGGGCAGCTAGCCTTCGAACACAGGATTTTCTTAAGATGGATCCTCCCACTTTTACTGGATCAGATTAGAACAAAGACCCACATGACTTTATTTATCAAATTCAAAGGTCCTTAGATGTTATGCATGTAACGGGTAGAGAAAAAGTGGAGTTAGCGGCATAAAGATTTAAAGGGGAGGCTATATATTTGTACAAGGACTGGAAATGATCCAGGAGTATTGATGCACCCCTAGCTACTTGGAAAGAGTTCAAAGAGGAATTTTTTGATCATTATCTTCCATTTGAGATTTGTCAGTCCCGTGCAGATCAATTTTTAAATCTTCATCAGAGGAATATGAACATGAGGGAGTATAGTCTCTGATTTAATTCCAAATCAAGATATACTCCTAATGTTGTAGCTACTATGGATGACAGAGTTTATCAATATGTAGATAGGCTGGATCCATATCTGGTTAGAGATTGTGCTATTTCAACTTTGAACAAAGGTATGGACATAGCGAGGATCCAAGATTTTGCACAGAAAATAGAAGCTCAGAGGTAGAGGAAAAGAACACACGAATTAGAGAGAGGATATTCAAAAAGGGCCAGATCTACAGGGCAGTTCATGGCATCCCAAGGAGGGTTCAGACCATAGTTTTTAGCTAGGCCACCTAGGCCATTATCTTCTTATTTTGTAGCTAGTGCCCCTCCACAGTTCCAAGGGTCTAGAGGAAATCAATTTGGGCAGAAAAGTGAGATTCAAAGTTTGTGGATAGTGGGGTACCAAGGGAAAGGGAATATGAGCCAATCGAGACCTCCTCAAGAGCCATACAATAAAGGTTTATCCTCAAATGATAGAAGCAGTGAAGAACTAGTCAACACCCACAACGTCAACGGAGATTCGTAGTTTTCTCGGGTTGTCCGGTTGTTATAGAAGGTTTGTTGAAGGATTTTCTTCCATTTCAGCACCCTTAACCAAGCTAACCCATAAAGCATCCAAATTCCAATAGAATGATGCCTGTGAGAAGAGTTTTCAAGATTTAAAGAACAAGTTGAATTCTACACCCGTGTTGGTACTTCCATAAGGAACAGAAGGGTATACAACGTATGGTGATGCTTCCAGAATTGGTTTAGGATATGTATTGATGCAGCATGGTAAGGTAATAATATATGCTTCTAGACAATTGCGGCCACATAAGAAAAATTATCATACACACGATCTTGAGCTGGCAGAAGTTATTTTTACTTTAAAGATATGGCGCCACTACTTATATGGGGTTCATGTTGATATATATACTGACCATAAAAGCTTGCAATATATTTTTAATTAGAAGGATCAAAATTTAATGCAACAGAGATGACTTGAACTATTAAAGGACTACGATGTTGATATCTTATGCCATCTAGGGAAAGCAAATATGGTAGCTGATGCGTTAAGTTGTAAGGCTATGATGGATCCTATAGAAAGGCAAGGGATGATTAAAGATCTTCATCGGTTAGCTAGTTTGGGAGTTCACCCTCTTGAAACTCTGGATAAAGAGTTTATCATACATAATGCTGTGGAATCTTCATTAGTAGCTGAAGTGTAAGAGAAGCAATATGCAGATCCTATTTTATTACAGCTTAAGGAGAACATTCAGAGTTATGCGACCAAGGCATTTGAGCTTACGCGAGAAGGAGTACTTTAGTGCCAAAACCGATTGTGCCTGCCGAATGTCGACGGGCTAACAAAGAAGATTATGATAGAGGCACATTGTTCAAGGTATTCCATTCATCCAGGATCAACCAAAATGTATCAAGATTTGAAAGATATGTATTGGTGAAATGACATGAAGAAGAGCTATGCAGAATTTATAGCTGAATGTCCAAATTGTCAAAGAGTTAAAGTTGAGCACCAAAAACCCGGAGGTTATATGCAATGCATTGATCCTCCAAGATGGAAGTGGGACATGAACAACATGGATTTCATTATTGGTTTGCCTCATAAATACTAAAAGTTTTATTCTATGTGGGTGATTGTTGATAGGCTTACCAAATCCGCACATATTTTCTACCAGTTAGGACCACTTACATAGTTGAAGAGTATGCGATGCTGTACATTAAAGAGATAGTCCGATTACATTGAGTGGCAATTTCTATTATATCATATCGAGGAACCCAATTTACTGCAAACTTTTGGAAGTATTTTCAGAGGTATTTGGGAACACAAGTGAAGTTGAGTATCGCTTTTCACCCTCATAAAGATGGGTAAGAAGAACGTACCATCCAAATATTTGAAGATATGCCACGAGCTTGTGTAATAGATTTTAAGGGAAACTGGGATGATCATTTATCTCTTATTGAGTTTGCCTACAATAATAGCTATCATTCAAGTATCAAAATGGCACCATATGAAGCTTTATATGGAAGGAAGTGTAGATCACCACTAGGATGGTTCAAAGTGGGTGAAACTCTTTTTATCAGACCAGATCTTGTTTATCAAGCCATAGATAAGGTTAAAGTAATTCAACAATCACTAAAAATAGACCAAAGTCGACACAAGTCATATGTGGATAGTATAAGGAGAGGGCTAGAGTTTTCTATAGGTGATTGGGTATTTTTGAAGGTATCACCATTGAAAGGGGTAATGATATTTGGCAAGAAAGGGAAGTTGAGTCCACGTTATATAGGCCCGTATAAGATCACTCAAAGGTTTGGACAAGTTGTATATTAATTAGAGCTACCCCCAGAGCTCTCATTAGTACATCTGATATTTCATGTGTTAATCCTTCGAAAGTGCATCGGAGATCCATCAGATATCACTTCTGCTTAGTTCAACTCTATTACAGTTGTAGATTAAGGATTGTCAGATACAGTCAACTCAGTTCAGTAGTACGAATTTAGTACTGTTAAAGACAGTCAATCCTTATCATTATAAATAGACTACAAGATCACACATTAGAAATGACTGATCTCAACTATAGTTAATTAGTATTAGAATCATAAGATTTAACGATCACCCGCTAGATAGGACTGATCTCAAATTCAGTTACTCCATATAGAACAGAATTTAGATAGTTCCATGAGAACTCAGACTGTTAAATAAAGTTTCTCAGTATCAGTTACATTGGTCTTATCAATCATCACAGTTATATCAGTTATGTCAGTTGTCATAGCTTATGTTATCAGTATTCAGTCACAGGACTGTTAGACAGAGTTAATCAGACTAGTTCTTCATAATTTAAACTGTCAAAAATAGTCATTCATCTATTAAGTATCTCAGTATCTGTAGAGTCATGTCATCAGTATTCAGACTCAGTAGTAAGTATCAACACGAGTTATGTTATAGTTGCTTATGCATGTATGCATTCTCACGCTCATATTAGTCAGCATTGTTCATGCATTTAACAATTTGCAGTTAGCCTACCTCACTCGTATACTTAGTACATTTAGACGTACTAACGCATTTGTGATATGGTGCTTTCTCTTATGTTACGCCATAGGTTCAAAGACACACGTTCCAGATCAGCAGTAGAATTCTAGTCGCAGAGTTGCAGTGAGTCCTCATCCATTCGAGGATGATATTATTTTATTTAATTTATTATTTCAGTTTAATTTTGCTAAATGGAGTTAGTTGGAGACATATTTCTTCAACTCCTTACTCAGATAGTATTTAGAGGCTTTCAGATTTAGTTCAGATTTTATTCAGACTTTAGATGTTTTTTTGATATTTGCCACCCATATGTATATTACATTTGTCAGCTATTTTATTCAGCTGAACCTTATGGCCTATTGTTCATATTTTTCTACATATTACGTCATATATTGCAGTGTACAGGTACAAATATCAGTCATAGGTTTTCTTGTGGTGCTTCAAAGTTATAAGCACCATGTAGCATTTCAATTAAGAAAATTAGGGTGTTACAGTAACTGTTACTTAGATCATGATAAAACTGAATACTAAGATCTGATTACTGAGTCTAATGATGTTGACATCTGAGTGATTAATGAGGGATAAATACTTATATTGTATTACTAAATACTTAAGGGACTGATACTATATTACTGAAACATAAATAACCAAGTCTGATAATTCTGATTATGAAGAACTGGTCTGGTTAACTGTATCTGACAGTCCTAAAATTGAATACTGCTAACATGAGTTTTGAGAACTAATATAAATGATCAAATGAGTGACTATATCTGACAGTCCTGAATCTAATGGAACTAGCTAAGTTTCACACTGTATCTGAGTTTACTGTATCTAATAGTCCTAAATTTGAAAAACTATCTAAGTTCTTTAACTGAGACTGAAACTGAGACAATTGGAAGTGATCATCTAACTTACATGCCCCATACTAAGATAACTAGGGTCCAACCTATAACCCTAATTGGAAGGGTGTCAGTACTACGCCACAGGTAAAGACAACTGCTGTGGAGTCAGTCCTAATCTAGCGGGTTACCCCTAGGATCAGTCTTGTACATTTAAATATGATACTAGGTGATCCCTAAGTATGTCAGTCCTATCTAAAGGGTGACATCTCATACCTACGCTGGCTACATAGTCTTGGAACTTAGGGATTGCTTCTAGGGATCTCAGTCCTATCTAGGGGTGAGTCCCTATCCCTAGGCTCGCTCGGTGTTGAATCCTACTCTTATTTGAAAAACACTGAACTGATTAGTTGTACTGAAGTGATATTAATGGTATTGTTTAGCGGAGCTAAACTGATTTACTATGTTCCATTGACTGACGGAATGTACTGAATTTTGAGGACTGACTGATACTACAGAATTTACTAAGATTACTAGGAATACTCAGATTACTGGCATTACTGAGTAGGACTGATCTGATTGATACTAAATTTACAGATATTTCCTAAGTCATGAGACTGACTAAATTCTACTGATCATGTCTTGACTGACATTATCGTCAAAACATGACATGGCTCTAGGCATAGAACTAAATCGTTGACTATAAGTACCCCCCAGGATTCGAGGAAAAGAAAGCGACATAGCATGACTTACTTTAAAACATAACCAAAAACACAATTTATAATTCATCTATTGAAGCAATTCATCAAACATGTGATATGCATAAATTTTTACAAACATTGGAATTTCATGATATCATACTAGTTAGGAACTTTTCCTTCACATAGGATTTTAATCAAACACATGATAGGCATAATATATCTAAAAAACATTGTATAACAATTAAACATCATGGTTCAATTCTAATTTTATCATTCAAGGGTTTTGTCATAGGTTTGCATGAATCTATATCTATACTAACCAACCTATATAGAATTTATCTCCCAATATGGAATAGAATTCAATTACTCATTATCAACATGAACAAGAGCAACCCAATCATGAAATTCATAATAAAAATCCATAAATCTTGAATTTAGAAAATAGATTCTTAGGCTTCATGGACGAAAGGTGTCCATGAATAAACACTATGCATACATGGGTTGAGTTTCTTAATGTTCTTGGACTCGAAGGATTAGAATCTCTTAGTTCTGGAAGAATATTTGGATTTTGTTCTTGGGGATTAATCTTAGAGAGAAACACTAATATTTGTTGTGAAATAATGAATAAATGAGCTGAGGTCGGGTATAACTGGGTATATATAGGTGGGTCGTAAAATACCAAAATACCCCTATTAAAAATGACCTAAAATAAATGAGCGTGTCATTCCAAGGTGGAGTGTGATGGTTTGTCCCTAGCCTGATGGTCCATCGGACTCATCGTTGGCTGGGACCAAAACTGGGACCTACTGCCTTTGTGCGACGGTGGGGTGAGACGGTCTGTCGCTTGTCCAATGGTACGTTGGACCTCTCTGTCGCACTCAACTAGAGAGTGAACCCACAGCTTTGATGTAAAAGTGGGATGCGACGGTCCATTGTTAGTCCGATGGTTCGTCGGCCTACACCGCCGCACCTGAGTGATTTTACTGCCTTCTATTTTTTGGCCATAACTTCCTCGTCTGACATCAGATTTTGATGAAATTGGTATTAATGGAGAGCTTATTCAATTTTCCACATAATAGAAAGTGAAAATTGTAGGAATACCATGCGTAAAGAGATGGATTCATATTTCAAAGAAAGTTCTAACATTCTCAAGACACATTCGAGATAGGAAAGGGTATGGGGTGTTACAATATCTCCCCCTTGAGAACATTCATCCACGAATGAGACTGAGAGTGAGGTAAAGGATATAAACTAACGTTCATACTAAACTTGAATGGCTGGAATATGATCTCATGGCTGACATAATTGATAATCTTAACATATCATATGGAACATGCATATCTGATGCATGTGTAACTGATTCATGAATGCATGACTGAGTATTCTAATGAACTGAGTTTTACTTAAAATGGGAATGCATTTCTAATGCCTAATTACATGAATGAATGGATATAAGAATCCATAGCTGAATATGTGAGGGTACTTGGTACCATGTTTTAGATGGAGATTTGAGTATGAGCTGAATAAGCTTAAGGGGAACTATTAACTTAAATGAAAATGCTAATGAACCTGAGATCATTTTACTAAACATGCATGAGCGGTAACATGAGAACCTAACTGATTCTTATATGTGACATAGGGATTGAACATTATGAACTTAACGGAGTCTCTGAATACCTAGCCCACAGCTGAGGTTGGGACTTTGAGGGTCAACTTATGAGTACCCTCTACTCTAGACTGCATTTGTTATGGTAAGAGAAATTGAATTTAAGATATGAGGGAATTAAGGAATCATTGGGTATCTCCCCCTTGGGATACTATATCTCTCTAAGAATGCTCACTTTATAGTGATACTAGGCTGATGCCCAAGGCATCAATGAACTGAATGATGACTGAATACCTGGGGTTCAAAATGATACGTGATACCATAATGGAGCTGAACTCACAATCACCAAGATGTGTTACCTTGAAATGGTCTTATTCATGAAACTTAGGATAGTATGACTAATTGGAAAGTTCGAAAACAAACCATAGGGATTTGACTATCTGACTACTAAACAAAATTGCTAGTTGTACTGACTAACTCATGCTGAAAAACTCTTAAGCTAAAATGATAGCAAGAGGTTTGGCAATGCATATCAGGAGTATGAAGGTCCTATTCTGACACTGACCACTAGTTGTACTGGAAGTGACGCCCTACTGTCACAAATCTTTTCCTTTTTGAGCCTTTTCTCTACATTCCAAAGCCTATGGCCCGGCTTACCATATCCATTACATACCCTACTGCCTGCTCTACATATACCTAGGTGATTTGTACTACACTTTTTGCAACGCAGATAGGTAAGACTTCTGTTTTAACTACCCGGGGTCTCAGAGCCTGTCACCCCATTAGGATAGTCATTCCCATACTTGGGCACTGGTTCACTAGCTTAAGATAGAGCTCGAACTGAGAACTTATGACTGTACTAAGAATGGCTACCCCCTTCCGACTTAGGCTGAGCAAAGCTAAATCTACCTGTCCTTTTCTTCTTATTCTGCATTTCCTTTATCTTAATCTTTTGCTCGTCTATCTACTGATCATAGGTCATAATTCTTGCTAAAGTTATGTCACTATTTAGCATGGTGGATATGCACTCATTAATCACACTATCATTCACCTATGACAGAAACTTACTCATCTTGGCCCTACTGTCTGCAACTATATGAGGGTCATATTTTACTAATTGAGTAAACTTAAGAGAATACTCTTTCACCATAATGGTGCCCTACCTAAGGTTGATGAACTCTAGAACCTTAGTTTCTCTAAACTCTAGTAGGAAGAATCTATCAAGGAAAGTAGAAGAAAACTCCTCCCACTTAACTGACCCTGCAGAATCTGCCCTCTCTGACTTCCACTGCTTGAACTAAGTTTGAGAAACATCCTATGATTGATATGTAGCTAGCTCAACACTCTCAACAATAGTCACCCCCATTATGTCTATCACCTTCTAAACCTGATCTAGGAATTCCTGAGGGTCCTCGTCTATCTTAGACCCAAGAAAAGATGGAGGATTCATTTGGGTGAAGTCCCAAACCCTGGCTATAGTTGAATTGGCCACTGGGTTGGCCTGAACAATAACTGGACATTCATTCGAAGCAGCAACTGACTGAGCAAGAGTAGTGAATGAAGCCTTGAACTATGCATGAGAGACATGTACGCTCAAAGGTTCTTCAGGATGAGGGGCTAACTAATTTCCGTTTCTTCTTTTAGGAGGCATGTTCTATATAAGAAAGGATAAATGGATTAGACAGAGAGATTGACTTATGATTATGCTCACTGGAATGACATGAATACAGAAAGAAGGGAAATTGTTCCTAAAACATCTTATATCCTCTTGCACATAAATGTGGTGCACAACACACCCATGTACAAGACTCTACTAGATGCAACTTTCAGACTTCCTAGGACTTTATTGAACCTTAGGATCTGATACCAAGTTAGTAATTCCCCAAATCTGGTATCCAGAGCGCTACACGGTGCTCATGACCCTAACGGACCATAAACTAACCCATGACTGATATATGTACCTGTATACTACATTATATACTGAATAATGCAGAAAAATAAACTGAAAGGCCATAAGGTTTAATGCTAATACATAGCAAAAGATATGGTATAACAATACCATAATAACTAAAATAACTATCTGAACATAATATAGCCTGAAAAGCCTATAAATTATCAGAATAAGGAGTTGATGGGACATGTCTCCAACAAACTATGACTACTGAATAAACTGAAAAACTAAAATAGTAATATAATCATTATATCCTCGAAGGATGAGGACTTACAGCTGACTCTAACTGCTGAAAGGATGCTACTAATGCTCTTGAGCTCGTGCTTCTAAACCTATGGTATAAGACACCATAGCATAAAGCGTCAGTACTTTGAATATGCTGGTATACAACTGAGGTAGGCTGAATGAAAGTTGTTCGGATGCATAAGCAATACTAACTAACTAACTAACATGAACGTGAGAATATATGCATGACTACGTAACTATAACTGAGATCATGATAGGATTGAATACTAAGCTTTGATTACTAAGTCTACTGATGTTGACATCTAAGTCACTAATAAAGAAGAAAGATTGATACTATATTACTGAATACAAGAGGGACTGATATTATATTACTGTTACATGAATAACTGTGTCTGATAGTTTTGATTATGAAGAACTGGTCTGGTTGACTGTTTCTAATAGTTCTCAAACTGAATACTGATAACATGAGTTCTGAGAACTGAAGTATCTAATATCATGAGTGACTGTATCTGACAGTCCTAAATCTGATGGAACTAGCTGAGTTTCGTACTGTATCAGAGTTGAGTGTATCTGACAGTCCTAAATATGAATAACTATCTAATTTATTTTAGTGAGACTGAGATCGAAATTGAAACTTGTAACACCCCATATTCAAGTACGTGTATTGGCATATTCATGTACGTGTATTGGTCTTATTTACATGGAATTAATTTTTTTATTTTATTTAAATCGGAATTTTCCCGTCGATGGTTCAATGCAAAGGTTATTGAATAAGCTTTCCAAAGATATAAAGATTTCCCAAAAAGGATACGTTTTTGATATAATCGAGCACTTTCGAAACTATAAAATGGTGGCCGTGATATTTGGGAATAGTAAATGTGCTAGAAAATTTCCTGCACACAAACTACTGAGGCCAGCTGAATTTTTGGGTCAAATTCAAAAGATCATAACTTCCTTAATATAATGAACTGGGAGAGATGAAACCTATGAACATAAATATATTCGAGTATTTTTTTCCAATGAAATTGGTTTCATCCAAATCCAATGTCTGAGTAAGGAGTTATACTTGTTTTACTTCAGCCTATCAAAACAGAATTTTAGGGTGAACTTCAAACGACCATAACTGCTTGTGCAGGATGAACTAGGAGGCCTACTTTATATGAAATGAAATTCCTTTGAATTATACTTCCAACGATACCAATTTCACCCAAATCTTCTATTGGAGCAAAGAGTTATGGTCGATATACTTTAGCTGATCAAAACAGTCCACCAAAGGACAAGTTTGACATTAATTAAATTTTAAAAGGCATTTTGGTCACTTCCTATTATATTATGGACGGCAATATGTGTATATATACATGTATATGAGTTCAAAAACTCATTTTCATCATCAATCATTGATTAAGATCAAACCCTAGCCAAATTTGACCTTCAAATTAATTTTTATTCAACCGTAGAAATTTCAAAGTAATTCGATAACTAAGTTTGTCATCTCGAGAGCTTCGAACGACACCTATTATTTATGCAAACAGGATTGCATAATAAAGAGGTGAATTCTAAGGTATGAATATTGTTTTCCTGTGTTCTTTTCCATATGTATATGTGTGATAGGGGATTATATGTATTGGTTGTTATTGAAAGGTGATAGAAATAGAGTTATGGACTATTTTGCATGGTTTGGTTGTATTGAATTGTGGAAGGTGGATATGGGAGTTGAGTTATGGAAGGCGGATATTTTAATTGAGTTATGGAAGGTTGATATTGTGATATACTATTGAATTGATGATTATTTATGTCTATGGCTCAATTTGGCTTAATGGATTATTTGGAAGGATAAATGAATCCAAACTTGATATTAAAGGATGTCGTACGAATATGCATGGAATGTGAATGTAATTGGAGTATAAGAGGGTTAAAGTGACACCCTTTATGGTGTAATTAAGGCTTACTACTTAACCACTAGTTTGGTAAATTCAAAAAATTGAATTGTGACATTTGGTTGCTAATAGTAGATTGCTATATATGTTCATTGTAGATAAGTAATCCGAAAAGATGGGAAGTCCATTTGGGACTAGTATTGAAGGTTGATAGTCAAATATATAAATCATACTCTATACCATATCTTTGGCATGAAAGTGAACAATTGTTCTATTAAGAAAGTTTCCAAAGTTATTCAATAACATGTGATCCATAATGGTTTTGTATAATGTCCTACATTACCAAAGAACTTGTTTCCACCCTACAAGATGTCAAGACATTCCAATACTTTCTTTCCAAATCTTACATGTTTATTGTACTAATGAATGTCAGAAGGTATCCGATTACTCAAACAAGATCCATCTGCTATTAATGACTCCAAAACGTTTCATTGATATACCAATAAGTTCCTACTTCATTGTTATGACATTGATAACTCCAAAACACTTTATTGACCTGACAATGAGTTCTTACTTCATTGTTATTGCATTGATGGTCTATTTATATGTGTCTTATTGATGTATCATTATTTAAAGTATCAAAAATGTTGTGTCAACCGAATTAACAATCTCAAAGATTAATTGAACTAAGTGATGGAAGTTCTCTCTTATTGGGTGGTACCCCAGGGGCATAAGCCTATCATGGGTCGATCCCTATTTATGTGTTTATGGGTGGTATCTCATGGGCATAAGCCTATCATAGGTCGATCCTAGTTGATATGTACTGGAGGTAGCCTAATGGTCATAGTATAGAACAGTAATGATTACAAAGATGATAAAAATGAAGGTAAAGTGATTGAATAAATACAATGTACAGGTTGTCACAAGTTCTAGTTAGTGTGGTCCACTTCTATTACGATTTATTCACTTGTTTCGGATTTCTATTGAGCTCCTATATCATATGTGATTATCTATAGCTTTACATACTCAGTACATATTTCGTACTAACTTCCCCCACGGGGTACCTGCATTTCATGCTGTAGGTACAGGTACCTCAGCTGATACACCACACAAGTAGGAGCCAAGATAACCATCTTCTTTTGATGAGCTGCAGTTTGATTTGGGGCTTTTTGTGTCATATCTAGTCAATTTTGGTATTGTATAGAAGTTAGTTATATGGCGGGGTGTGTCTTGACCTTAGTTAAACACTGTGTGTTATCTAGAGGTTTTGTAGACCTAATGTACAATCAAGGTGGTGTTTTGTTAGTAGACGTGATGGCTCCAACGGCCAAGTATTGTGTATACATATATATGTGTGCTCGATCTTATACAGGTGATTATTTCATTTTATATGCGATATGATGCTGTTTGAATTTCGGGTTTTCATAGAGGTATGCATGGGAAGTATAAGGTTATGAGATGGTTCTCCCGGACCTCCTCGATTACGGGTGCCAGTCCGCCCAAATAGAATTTGAGGCATGACAGTAGTGGTATTGGAGAAGTTCGTCCTAGTGAGAAAGTTGTGTCTACGTAGAGTCTTGTTTAATGGTGTGTCATGCACCGCATCTATAAATAGGAGGCTATGGACATTTAGGAATTGTTTCTCTTCTTTGCGATAGAGCCTATATTGTATATGAAGTCATAGTTGACGATTGAATCTGTTTGTTTCTCTTATTATAGTAATGATGTCATTTACCTGAAGCAAGAATACTGGTAAACAAGTAGATGTGGCTGCCAGAGAGGGGACTAGGAGGTCACCCACTATACTAGCTAATCAAAGTGAGGATCCAGCTGAGCATGCATCAGAAACTTCTTCCACTCCGGGATAAATAAGGGGGAGGGGAAGTATATCCATAAAGCCACCTATTAATGTTGTTGATCAAGATCTTAGAAATACTGTGCAAATTTTGACTCGCATAGTTGTTGGGCAAGCTCACGGGCAAGCCATTCCTACCACGGGTCCTAGTGGTACAGATAGGGCAGCTAGCCTTCAAACATAGGATTTTCTTAAGATGTTTCCTCCCACTTTTACTGGATTAGATCTTAACAAGGAACCACATGACTTTATTTATCAAATTCAAAGGTCCTTAGATATTATGCATGTAACGGGTAGAGAAACAGTGGAGTTAGTGGCATATAGATTCAAAGTGAAGGCTATATATTGGTACGAGGACTGGAAATAATTCAGGGGTATTGATGCACCCCCAGCTACTTGGAAAGAGTTCAAAGAGGCATTTGTTGATCATTATCTTCCATTTGAGATTCGTCAGTCCTATGCAAATCAGTTTTTAAATCTTCATCAGGGGAATATGAGCATGAGGGAGTACAGTCTCCGATTTAATTCCTTGTCGAGATATGCTCCTAATGTTGTAGCTACTATGGATGACAGATTTTACCAATATATGGATAGGATGGATCCATATATGGTTAGCGATTGTACTATTGCCTCTTTGAACAAAGATATGGACAGAGCGATGATCCAAGATTTTGCACAAAAAATGGAATCTTAGAGGTAGAGGAGAAGAACACAGGAATTAGAAAGAGGATATTCCAAGAAGGCCAGATCTACAGTGCAGTTTATGGCATCCCTAGGAGGGTTCAGACCACAGTTTTCTTCTAGGCCACCTAGGCCATTATCTTCTTATTCTGTAGCTAGTGCCCCACCACAGTTCTAAGGGTCTAGAGGAAATCAATTTGGGCACATAAGTGTTATTCAGAGTTTACAGACAGTGGGGTAACAAGGGCAAGGAAATATGATCCAATCGAGACCTCCTCAAGAGCCATGCAATAAAGGTTGATGCTCAAAAGATAGAAGCTGTGAAGAACTGGCCAAGACCCACAACACCTACGGATATTCATAGTTTTCTTGGGTTGGCCAATTATTATAGATGGTTTGTTGAAGGATTTTCTTCCATTTCAGCACCCTTAACCAAGATAACCCATAAAGCATCCAAATTACAATGGAATGATACCTGTGAGAAGAGTTTTCAAGATTTAAAGAACAAGTTGAATTCTATACCCGTCTTGGTACTTCCAGAAGGAACCGAAGGGTATACAGTGTATTGTGA
This sequence comes from Capsicum annuum, assembly GCF_002878395.1. NCBI lineage: Eukaryota > Viridiplantae > Streptophyta > Magnoliopsida > Solanales > Solanaceae > Capsicum > Capsicum annuum. The sequence continues at coordinate 212,401,424 of NC_061117.1, read as the reverse complement.
TGCTTTCAGAATTGGTTTAGGATGTGTATTGATCTAGCATGGTAAGGTAATAGAATATGCTTCTAGACAATTACGGCCACATAAGAAAATCATCCTACACACGATCTTGAGCTGGCAGCAGTTATTTTTACTTTAAAGATATGGCACCACTACTTATATGGGGTTCATGTTGATATATATACTGACCATAAAAGGTTGCAATATATTTTTAATCAGAAGGATCTAAATTTAATGCAGCAGAGATGGCTTGAACTATTAAAGGACTACGATGTTGATATCTTGTACCATCCAGGAAAAGCAAATATGGTAGCTGATGCGTTAAGTCGGAAGTCTATGATGGCTCCTATAGAAAGGCAAGAGGTGATTAAAGATCTTCACAGGTTCGCTAGTTTGGGAGTTATCCTTCTTGAAACTCTGGATAAAGAGCTTATCGTACATAATTCAATGGAATCTTCATTAGTAGCTAAAGTGTAAGAGAATCAATATGCAAATCCTATTTTATTACATCTTAAGGAGAACATTCATAATTGTGTGACCAAGGCATTTAAGCTTACGCGAGAAGGAGTACTTCAGTGCCAAAACCGATTATGTGTGCCGGATGTTGACGGGCTAAGAAAGAAGATTATGACAGAGGCACATTGTTCAAGGTATTCCATTCATCTAGGATTAACCTAAATGTATCAAGATTTGAAAGACATGTATTGGTGAAATGACATGAAGAAGAGCTATGCAGAATTTGTAGCTGAATGTTCAAATTGACAAAGAGTTAAAGTTGAGCACCAAAAACCCGGAGGTTATATGCAATGCATTGATCTTCCAAGATAGAAGTGGGACATGATCAACATGGATTTCATTATTGGTTTGCCTCATACATCCTGAAATTTTGATTCTATGTGGGTGATTGTTGATAGGCTTACAAAACCCGCACATATTTCCTACCAGTTAGGACCACTTACACAGTTGAAGAGTATGCAAAGCTGTACATTAAAGAGATAGTCTGATTAGATTGACTGCCAATTTCTATTATATCATATTGGGGAACCCAATTTCCCGCAAACTTTTGGAAGTATTTTCAGAGGTGTTTGGGAACACTAGTGAAGTTGAGTACAACTTTTCACTCTCAAAAAGATGGAAAAGTAGAACGTACCATCCAAACACTTGAAGATATGCTACGAGCTTGAGTAATAGATTTTAAGGGAAACTGGGATGATCATTTACCTCTTATTGAGTTGCCTATAATAATAGCTATCATTCAAGTATTAAAATGGAACCATATGAAGCTTTATATTAAAGGAAGTGTAGATCACCAATAGGATGGTTCGAAGTGGGTGAAACTCTTTTGTTCGGACCGGATCTTGTTTATTAAGCCATAGATAAGGTTAAAGTAATTAAGCAACGACTGAAAATAGCCTAAAGTCGACACAAGTCATATGTGGATAGTATAAGGAGAGGGCTAAAGTTTTCTATAGGTAAATGGGTATTTTTGAAGGTATCACCAATGAAAGGGGTAATGAAATTTGGGAAGAAAGGGAAGTTGAGTCCACGTTATATAGGCCCGTATAAGATCACTCGAAGGTTTGGAAAAGTTGCATATGAATTAGAGTACCCCAAGAGCTCTCATTAGTACATCTGGTATATCATGTGTCAATGCTTCGAAAGTGCATCGGAGATCCATCACATATCACTTCTACTAAGGATATGCAAGTTGTGGAAGATCTTACCTATGAGGAAGTGCCTATTGCTATTCTAGATCGCCAAGTTAAGAAGATGACAAATAAAGAGATAGCATCTATGAAAGTACATTGGAGAAATCGTTAAAGGGAAGAGATTACATGGGAAGCTGAGGAAGCAATGAAATCTAAGTACCCTCATTTGTTCAAAGATGAAGAGGAAGTTCAAGAAACAGAGTTAGAACATTAACAAGT